>NW_028234444.1:18942294-18964794 GCF_977035675.1 Penaeus japonicus | reverse complement strand
GTGTTAGTGAGTGTGTAAGAGAGAGAGGAGGGGGGGGGGGAGAAGCAAGATTAATGAATGAGGAAAAGGAAAGGGAGACAAAAAGGAAACAAACACACAGACACGAGAATATACAAAGTATATATACAGAAACAAGTACTAGCTTGTAACACTTGGCTTAAAGGTTAAAGGTCAGTGGGTAACGGAGCAAGGGCCAGGCGGAGCTTAGTTGCGCATACCAACACATCATTAAGAGAGAGGGAGGAAGGGGGGGGGGTACAGATAGAGAGAGTTGTTTAAATCCGAGTAATTGCATCCGATGGCTTCCTGTCAAGTAGATGATAACTTGAATGTGTGAGATGGTCTTTCCATGACCATCTCTCTCTCTCTCTCTCTCTCTCTCTCTCTCTCTCTCTCTCTCTCTCTCTCTCTCTCTCTGTCTCTCTCTCTCTCTCCCTCTCTCTCTCTCTCTCTCTCTCTCTCCTCCTCTGTCCTCTTCCTCCTCTCTCCTTTCTCTCTCTCCTCCTCTCTCATCTGTCTCTCTTCTCTCTATTCTCTCTCTCCTCTCTGCATCACCCTCTCTGTGAAATGTTCTCTTCATCTCTCTCTTCTCTCTCTATCTCTCCCCGCTCTCTCTCTCTCTCTCTTCGATCTCTCTCTCTCTCTCTCGCCTCATCTCCTCTCTATCTCTCTACTTCTTCTCTCCTCTCTCCCCATCCCTCCTCTCGCGCCTCTCTCATCCTCGACACCTCCTCTCCTCCTACTCCCCCGTACTCCTATCTCCTCTTCCCTCTCTCCTCTCTCGCTCTCGCTCCGTCTCCTCTCTCCTCCACTCCTAGCTCCTCTCCATTCCTCATCATCTCCTCACCTCCTTCCTCTCTCTCCTCTCCTTCATTCCTTCATCTCTCTCTCTCTCACCTCCTCTCTCGTCTCTCCTCTTCTCATCTCGCGCTCTCTCCCCTCGCCTCTCTCGTATCTGCTCCTCGGGGATGCCTCTCTCCTCTCACATCGTTCTTCTCTCTCCTCTTCTGTCCTCTCTCTCCTTCTCCTCTCTCTCTCCTCTCTCCTCTCTGTCTCCCATCTCTCTCTCTCCCCCTCATCTCTCGACTCTCTACGGCTCTCTCCTCTCTCCCTCTCTCTTTCTCCTCTCTCCTCCCTCTCATCATCTCTCTCATCTCTCTCTCCGCTCATCCCTCTCTCCGCTCTTCTCCCTCTCTCTCCTCTCATTTCTTCTGTCTTCCTCCTCTCACCTTCTTCTCCTCTCTCTCTCCCTCTCTCACTTCTCTCTCTCTCCTCACCTCCTCCCTCCTCTCCTCTGCCCTCTCCCTCTTGTCGGTCTCTATCTCATGTGGTCTCTCTCCTCCGTCTCTCCCTCCTTCATCGCTCCGTCCTCCTCTCTCTCTCCTCACCTCTCTCTGTCTCTCTCCCTTCTCTTCTCCTCTCTGCTCTCTCTCTCTGTCTCATCCATCCTCTCTCTACCTCTAGCATGATCCGATTTCCTCTTCTACTCCAGCTCTTCCATTCTCTCTTCACCTCAGTCATCTCTCTCCTCTCACGCTCTCTCACTCGTGTCCTCCCCATCATCCGTATGCACTACGGCTCCTCATTCCGCTCACCTCTCCCAATCTCAACCCTCTCGCGTCTCTCCCATACATACACATGCACACCTCGCGAGGACTAACTCAATCTCTCCTCAAGTCTCGCCGCCGCTAGCGCTTCTCCTCCTCTCGTCTCTCACCGCTCTCTCCAGCTCTGCTCTCTGGTAAACTCCCGCTCGGTCCGTCCCTCCCGCCACTCGCTCCCTGCTCCAAAGGCGCTCATCCGGCTCGACTCTGTCTTACTCTTCGGTACCACTCCACCCTCTCTCCCTTTCATCTTGCCCTTCCGGCACGCTCTCCCAAACATCTCCCTCCGACTCTCCCTCTCTCGCCCTCCTCTGTACCATCCCCCACTCTCCTGCTCCACTCCCTCCACGTCCAGTCTCTCCGATCCCACTCGCCCTGTTCAACTGACTACCCGCCTCTCGCAACAATCACTCCTCGCCGTCCTCCCGCTCCCACTGTTCGCCCCTCGCGCGGACATCCAGCTCGCTCACCGGGGCTCTTCGTGTTCCCTTCTAAAACCATTCATCCGGTCTGCTCATCATGTCTCTCGCACCGCCCGACTCCCACAGCACCTCTCGCTCCTAGCCACACTCGTCGTCCCCGCACTGTCACTCTCCCGGTATCTCCCAGTTGCAGCCTTTGGCGCCGCACCCTACTGCCGGGCTACGGGCAACCTCACATAACCGCTCATCTGTTCTGCTCATCCCTCATTCCCTCCAATACTCAAGCGCTCTCACTCGTGTCGTCTGCTTCCTCTCTCTCCTCTATCTACGCTCTTCGTACTACTCCTCATCTCTCTCTTCATCGCTGCCCCTCATCCGTCTCTCCCCGATCTCGACATTCTCTGTCCTCCGATCTCACCCCCCCAGTCTCGTCTCTCCTCGGTCTCTCCCCACCTTTCCCACTCTTGTCTCTCACGCTCTCATCCTTGCCCTTCTAGCGTCTCCCCATCCAGCTGCCCCTCCGTCTCCCTCGGCTCCTTGCTGCTCTCTCCTTCCACTCTATCTCGCCTCTCTCCTCTCTCCATCTCTCGTCTCGTGCCCTCTTCCCGTCTAGGTCGACCTGAGGCGCTCCACTTTCGCCTCGCTAGTCCCACGCGGCCCTCTCTCTCCCCAGACCTACACTTATTCTCACCCATCTATCGCCTTCTCGGCGGTCCCTCTCAGCTCTCGTCTCGTTGTCCCGATTCTTCCTCTCGATGCTCTCTTCCGGTCCTCCTCCTCCTCTCTTCCCCGATCTCACTCTCTCATCCGATCTCTCACCTCGCCTCGGTCACCCCATCCCTACGGCGTCCCCTCATCTCTCTCTCCTCCCTCCTCGTCCAGTCCCCCATCCGGTCTGGCGCATCCCCCGTCCATCTCACTCTCTCTCTACCGTCATCACCTGCCTTCTCACGCATCTCCTCACCCCACTCTCACGTCCCCCTTACTATACCCTCTCTCAGGCGCCATCTCGCTCTTTCTGGCATCTTCGTCATCGGTCTCTTCTCTTCACCAGCTCCCTTGCATATCCTCACTGACCATCTCTCCGGCTCTCTCATCGCGCGTTCGTCACGTCCTCCCTGTGCTTGCGGACACTATTGCGCCGTCTCTCTCTGAGCTGCCTTTCTCTCGCAACCGACTGTTCTCCCCTCTCTCTCTCTCGCCCTCCTGTGCGCTTCAAGGTCCATCCCATCGCCTGCCCCGCCTGTGTCTCTCCTCTCTCCTCTCTCTCCTCTCTCATGCTCGACTGTCGTCTTCCGCACTCCCTCTCGATTCTGCCTCTCCTACCGCTCCTCAGTTCTATTCCCCAACCCCTTCTCCGTCGTGGCGCGCTCTCGTCGTGTGTCCTGACTCTACTCATCAACTCTCGCGCTCACAATCCAACTCCTCTGCATCGCTATTCTTTCCTCTCGCTCCGTCTCCGTCCCTCGGCTCAGCTTCTTCTCCTCAGGTCTACCGGTATTCTCATCTCGGCCTCGTGCTCTGCTCTTCTCTGGATCGAGTGGACCTCTCTCTCTCTCTTGATCCTCCTCTTCCCCTCGTCATACGGGGTCCAACGCTTGCTGTCGCGAATCCCTCACCAATCTCTCCAGTCTCCGTCTGTCGTCCTCGTCCTCTCGTCGCGTATCCCTGTGTCCTTCGCTGCCGGTCATCTTCGGCGTCCGACAATCAAGCACTCTATATCATCGCTCTGTGGTTTCCTCTTCGCTCGCTCAACGCACTCCGCTCACCTAACCATCCCTCTCACTCTTCCGCACCCTCTCACTCTCTTGTTCTTCTCTCTCTCATCACTCTCTCCTCTCTCTCCCTCACCTGCGACCTCAGGCCTCATCTCTCCTCTCATGCCTCTGTCCCCCATCTCTCACTATCTCCCTCCTGGTCTCTCTCCTCCTCGCTACTCCCTCTCCAACTCTTCCTCTCTTCTCGTCACTCCCAACCGGGTCTCTCTTCCTGCTCCTTCTAGGGCTCTCTCGCTCTCCTTCCTCTCCCTCTCTCCTCGACTCGCGAATGACCGCCCCCTCAAATCTCGTCTGCATCGTCCTCTGTCCTCACTCTAATCCATCTCGTCTCGCTCGCTCTCTTCTCACACCTCAGCGCTCTCCCTCTCTCTCCTCTGCATCTGCCATCGCCAGTGTCTCGCCAAGTCGCCGACTCGCTCATCTCTCCTCGGGCATCCTTTCAGCGCTCGTGGCGCTCTCCGCAGACCTCCTTCGCCCTCCTTCCTCTCTCTCCCCGATTCCACTCTCTGCATGGCTTCACTCGACTCCCCTTCCCCCCCCTCTCTCCCTCTCCGCTCATCCGCGTCTCCCCTCCCCGACCACGCTCTTCTCTCTCCGGGCTCCTCTACCCCTCTCGTTCTCCTCTCGTCCTCTCTCTCCTGGGCTCCTCTCTCTCGGTCGTCCTGGTGACTGCTCTTCTCGTTTGTTACTCTTCTGTCTCATTTGGGGCTGTTCTCTTGCTCCGTCTCATCCTCTGTCCTCTCTCGCGCTCGCTCGTCCTCCGGTCTCGTCTTCTCATGCTTCTCTAAACTGCCTCGGCTCCAGCACGCATCCCAGACCAAGGTCCCCCCTGCTGCTCCTCCCTCTCTAGGCTCGCAGTCTGCTTTCTCTCTGCTCCTTCACTCTTGCCTCATCGTCCTCGCGCCTCTGCCCCTCTGGCATCTCGTCTCACTCGTCGATTGTGCCCCCGTTCTGTCTCCCTCCGTCCCGGTCTTCTCGCCTACCTTCCTCCATCTCTTTCATTCTCCGACTGTTCTTCCATCCGGTCTCTCCTCCTGGTCGTCTCAGCTAGCTCATCCTCTCATCCTCAGCTCCCTCACCCACTCCCCTGCCCTGCTTCACTCGTCTCTCCTGCTCTTGAGGGTGGTATGTTGTTGGTGTTTATAGTGAGGTATAGTTGGTAGAATGTAATAGGAAACGTAAGAATGATGGATGAGAGTATGATATGTTATGTAGGTGTGTGGGTGTGGTTAGTTTTAGTGAGTGTGAGATGTTTAGTTCGTATGGTCTGTATTGTGGTTGTTTGTGTGGATATGAGAGGGGTGAAGTATATATAAGGTTGATGTAGGATGAGATTAGGGTTGAGCCGTTTTCGAGCTCCTCTCTCCTCTCTCCTCTCTCTCTCTTCCTCGTCATTCCCCCTGTTCCTTCTCGCCTCCAATCTCTGCTCCCTCCTCTCTTAGTCCTCCCCGTCTGACTCTCCATCATGCTCTCTATCTCACATCCGTCCCGGTCGGCCTCTTTCTCCCCTTTCCTCCTCTCTCTGGCTCGTCCTCTCACGTCGGTCTCTCTCTCTCCCCCTCTTTCGTGATCTGTACTCCTCCCGCTCTTATCACTCTGGCTCCTCCCTCCCCTGTCCTCTCTCGACGCTGTCTCTCTCTTTCTCTGGCCATCTCGTTGTCTCTGGAATCATCTGCTGCCTCCTGGCTCTCCTCTCTCGTCTGCTCTACTCTGACCTCTCTCTGTGTTGTCGTCCTCTCTCTCTCTTACACGGTCGTCCCAACGTCCCTCTCCGTCTCTCCCTTCTCCCCCCTCTCGACTCCGCTCTCCCACTCCCTCCCCCCCTCCTCTCTCTCGTCGGCCTTTCTCTCTCCTCGTCACTCCGCTCTCAATGCTCTCCTAACTCTCTCTCACTCCGTCCCTCCTCTCCCTCTCCTCCTCTCTCTGCTTCCTACCTCTTCGCTCTACGCTCCTCCTCCTCGCTCACTCTCCTCCCTCTCCTCTCCTCTCTCACTCACCGCTTCGCGCCTCCTCTCACTCTCTCCCTCCGCTCGCTCCACCTCTCGCCCTCCCTCCTGCCACTCTCTCTCCTCGTTCCTCTCGGCCTCCCCCGTCGCCCTCCCCTCTCCCTGCTTCACTCACTCTCCCCACCCGCTCTCCCTCTCCCTCCTCTCTCATCCTCGTCCCCGCCCTCTCTCACCTCTCCCCTCCTGCCGCTCTCCTCCTTCTCCTTCCCTCCCTCCCTCCCCCCCCTCCCTCGTCCCTCTCCTCTCCCGTCCCCCGCTTCTCCTCGGTTATCCCCTCTCCTCCTCTCCTCCCAATCTCACTCCCCCTCCCCGTCTTCTCGTCTCTCTCTCTCCTCCTCACTCTCTCCTGCCCCTCTGCTTCTCTCTCCTCCTCTCCAGCTCAAACCTTCTCCCCTTCTTCGCTCTCCCTCCTCCCCCCTCTCATCCATCCTCAAGTCCTCTTCCTCGCTGCTCCGTCCTCATCTCTCTCTCTCCTCTCTGCTCTTCTCTTCTCCCTCCCTCTCCACCCATTTCTGCCCTCTCCCCAATACTCTATCCTGAGTCTCCCTCAGTCCCCTCTCCGCCCTCTCGTCGTCTCATCGACATCTCACCGCCTCCCTTAGCCTCTCCCCCTCACTCTCTCTTCCCGACGTCTCCTCTCTCCTCTCCTCTCGCTCCGCTCACCTCCTCCCTGCTCTTCCGCCACTGATCTTTCTCTCGCCATCCTCCACCGCCACTTTCTCCCTCCGCTTCTCTCCACGCGGCGGCTGCTGTGCGTCTGGGGGCTCGCGCGGGGGCTATGCGCGCAGCGTCTCGACTCTCCCTGCTCGCATCCCTGCGTGCTCCCTCCCTCGGGCTCCATACCCTCCAACAATATATATATTAAATTCCTATATATACATACATACAATATAGAAATATTTGATCTTGCGTTCCATGTATATACAGCAAGTCTGTAAGTCTAAGCATAAATAAACAGAATCTATTCCTACATCTATAAGAGTAACTATATATATAAAGTATATATCATATCTACTAAGATATACTCTATATATTAGATATATATATGTTGTGTGTGCTGTGTTGTGTGCCGTGGTGTGTGTGTGTGTGTGTGCGTGTGTGTGTGTGTGTGCGTGTGTTTGCAATTGCTTTGGCCGTTTTTAAGAAACGGGAAACCATGCTTCATTAGAACATCGTTTCAGAGTTCATTTTCCTACAAAAACAAACATTTTCCTACATAAACAAAGCAGCGTGAAACCATGCTTCATTAAGAAACTTCATTTTAAGAAACGTGAAACCATGCTACATTAGAACATCGTTTCAGAGTTCATTTTCCTACATAAACAAACATTTTCCTACATAAACAAAGTTCATTTTCCTATATAATTCCAAAGTGAAGTGAGCAACGAAGTTCGATTATCCGAGACAACTCTATAACCATCTGTTATTGCAACTGATCTCTCTTGATTGAGTTTACACAAAGAATTATCAATTTGACTTTCATATCACCTCAGTACCATGTAAAGTCATCTTGATATATGATATTATATATATATATATATATATATATATATATATATATATCTATAATATGGCGAGGTGTGTGTGTTCTGTGTGTGTTGTGTTGTGTGTGTGTGTCTGTGTGTGTAGTGTGTGTGTGTATATATATATATATATATCATAAAAATCTATATAAATATATATAACTATATATCATAATAACTATCCTGCATATACGTGTGTATATATAATTATGCTTGTGTGTGTCGATATGTATATGTCTATATAAGTATAGCCTATATAATTACTATATCATATATTATATAATCATATATTATATATATATATATATATATATATCACTATAGTATATGATATTATATATACATATATATATATATATATATATATATATATCTGTCCCTGCCCCTGTGGTCGCCCCTCCCCCGCGGTGGTGTGAGCGTTGTGGTGATGTGTGTGTGTGTGTGTGTGTGAGGTTGTGGTGTGTGTGTGTGTCAATAAATTAAAACAATATCACTAAATCTCTAAAAATCAATATAAATATATATCTATATATATATCCTCTATGAATGGTTAATGTATATATACACACAAATATAAGAATTATTATGTAACTCATATCCTTTTGGCTCAAAGTATAATACCGGTTCCTTCTTTTTACATCACAGTGTAGAAATATATAAATCAGAATAAACTTCAATCACAGCTGTGTTAATTCTGAATCCGTGTTTATGAAGTGCGCGCCTTATCAGCGCCTAACAACTTCCATTGTTTTCTCGGAGTCCCCGTCCCGACATGATAACTCTACCCCACAATGCCTCACAATTGAAACAATTCGGATCGGAGCGAAATTCAAGGAATACATGTATCAGAGCACATTCATGCCGATATGAAATAGAAGGATAGATATATTGACATATAAACATCAATTATGTGGTTTATATTAGTTTGTGAAATAAATGAGGGCCATAAAGTATCGTATAATACAAAAACAGTTTCCAAAAATGTGTATCATTCAAAACAATAATTATCATAGTCATTTTTTACTAGCCAATGTTTATGATAAAGCTAATCATTATCTGTGAGCCATGATTTGGGTAATATTGAGTTATGCGAATTTATTACTGAACATGAACTTATATTCTTGGAAATTATATATGGGGATTATCATGTATGCGTGTTAGGAGAGATTTCTTGCTCTGTGTATGTGCAATCCTGCTTTACTCATCAGAAAAGCTGGATCCATTAGTTGTCTTTTTTTTCAGCTATATCACTGGTAGCACTAGTTGTATTTTTTTTTCTCTCTCTATCTCCCTTCATCTCTATCTCTCTCTCTCTCTCTCTCTCCTCTTATCTCCGTCCTCTCGGGCTCTCTGCTCTGCTAATCTTATCTATCATCCTCTCTCGTCACCACTCACCTCCCTCTCTCTCTCTCATCGAGTCTATCTCGCTCCTCTCGATCATGCTCTCTCTTCTTTCATTATCCTCTCGCTCGATCCATATACAGTCCGTTCACTCTCCTCTCTCTCTCTCTCTCCTATCACTGTCCGAATAACTATGTAAAGCGCGAAAATTCATAACTTATCAAAGGTGGGAGTGGTTTAGTGAATAACAACCACATGACACAGTAAGTACAGTATGGTGGATATTGTTTCAGAGGAGATCAAGTCTGTTGGTGGTGGCAGTAGGTAGTAAATATTGTCATGAGGCAATTAGTGTCAAACATTATAGCTGCATCGGCAGCTGGAGTCGGCAGCGTTTGAGAGTTATTCAGTTACACAGTAATAAGAGGTAGCATAACTTTGTCTTGCATGCGCCGATGTAGGACAGGCTAGTGGTGAGAGGAAAAGAATGGAAGGACAGAGGCTATTGGCAAACAAATAAAACAAAAAAAGCAAAAAAAAAAATATTTTAATCCATATTCTCAATGCGCCTATCACAATTACCGTGTTCCGATAATAGGAGGGCCAAGTTTGTGTCTTATTTGTCTCCGTCCTCATAGACTAGGAACTTCTTGCTCCACCTTTGTTACAACGCCGTCCTTTTAATAACCTTAAATAGGCCATCCTTGAGAAAATATCACAATATATCTCTCACTATTATATGCTCGATAATCTATCCTCTTGAAAGTCAGTCTAGGGCGCCGAGATGTCCCAAGAAAAGGATTCTTAGGCTCTCGGTGCTGCAAAAGCATCAAATTTGATATACTTATTCGCGCGTATTCCTTTCAGGAAGAGCAGATTGGTTTTAATAATCTTTGACTCAGCCTCATGGGGTACAATTATCCTGTTTTATTTTATACTTCTATCTTTTTCTTTTTTTTTTTTTTTTTTTTACTTATCACTACAGCGAAACTAGAGGCTTGGTTCTTACCCATTACAGGCAACTGGGGGAGCGTTTCTTACTTCACACGAGTTTTTGTTTACAATATTTATTCTATTCATACTCATTCCATTTGGACAGGAACGTATAGTCATGAATAACACGACACAAGATTAAGATACAATTATGACATGATGATGAAATATAATAATGAGCTTAATGAGGAGAGAAATAATAATGATGGCAGTACAGTATGATGATGAGTCCTGATAATGATGGATATGGAAGAGAGCAATAAGTAATGATTATGAGATGAGAGTAAGTGAGAATGGCGAGTTGTAATAATGATGATAATAATAGTATGAATAATAGTGGTAATAATGATAACAATAATAATAATAATAAGAAGAAGGATAATGATGATGATTATAACAATAAAAATGATGTAGATGGTAATGACAATTATATCGAGGAATATGATTAAATGCATGATAATGATGATTATAATGAGGAAAGTTATTAAAATGATCATAATGATAATATTACTGATATTATTAGTGATAATAATGATAACAATAGCAGTAATAGTAACGGTAATCATGCTAACATTGATAAGGGTAATGGTGATATTAATGTTATTAAGATAATAATAAAGATAATGACAATAATGATAATGATAATAATTTTGATAACTAGGATGATAAAGTTTGTGATAGAATAATGATAATAATGATTGTGGTAACATTACAACTACTAATAATGATGGTAGTAATAATGATAATTATGCTGATAATGGCGAAGGTAGGATAATAGAAGTAAGATGATAATGATAATGATTGTGATTATCATAACGATAATGATAATAGTAACAATAGAAAGGTCTGATGATTGTGAAGGTAAATAATGGTAACCTTGACAACGAGAGATGACAGCAAGGATTGAATGACGAAAGCAATAATGATGAGGGGGTAGATGATAATTGTTATCAGTCTATCTCTGGTAAAAATGATAACAACAATAAAGATGATAATAATCATGGCTAGGGGAGATAAATAATAAACTGAGATAAGAATGAGAACTCTGCAGAATTATGCTAGATGATAGATTTTAATACAATGACCTGCGGCCGGCATTGACCTGCTTAGGGCGTAATATTCAGCGTAATATCTCATGTAAAGTTCCGATCCCCGCCCCCGCGCCTTGCTCCCAAGCCTGTCGTCGCCTGTGCCCTGTCGTAACTGTCACCCCCTCTCCTTCGTCCTGCTCCATCGCTCCCCCGACCCCGCGTCCAGCCTCCGACTCTCTCTGGGTACATGTTCCTTCCCGCTCTGAGTTGTCCCCCCTCTGCCATCTCCGGGTTTTCGTTCCGCCCGCGCCGCCTCCGGGTGGGTCTCGCGCCGTTCGCTTCCTCAGCCCCCTCCCTCTCCATCCTCTCCCCCTCCCTCTTAACCCTCCTGCTTATACGTCGGTTCAAACTCCCTCTCCCCCGTCGCATCCTATCTGTTCGCTCCCTCGGTAGTCCCCGTCTCTTCCCCTCCCGGCTCTTCCTCCTCCTTTATCTCCTCATTCTTCGTCACCGCCTCCTCCCCCTCTGGCCTCTCGCTCAGCGATCCTCTCAACTCGCTTCCTCCGCTCTTCCTTTCGAGCCACCTCCTTGTGTAGTCGGTCCTCGATTAAACCTGCACTGCTGTTGCCGTCTCGCCCGTCACTCCCTTCTCCCACTTTCTCATCCTCACCCCACTCCTGCTCGCTCTTCTCCGGCTCCACACTCTTCTCTCGTCTGTGCGGGGCCTCCTCCCCGCTATCTTCTCGGGTCAGCCGCCTCTGGGGCTCGTGTCGCCTCCCGTGCGGGCTCGCTCTGGGCTCGCCCGCGGTCGCACGAACGGCCCCCGCCAGGCGTACCTGGTCTCGACACCCCCTCCCATTTTCCCCCCGGCTGTGTGGCTCCTGCTGCTTCCCCCGGCCCGGCGGGCGGTCGGAACGTCCAACCCCTTCGTTCCTCGGGGGCGCGCCCAGTCGCCTCGTCTTGGGCTCTGCGGCGCGGTTCGTCTGCGTGGTATCTGCCCGGACTCTCGCGTCTCGCTCTACCGCGTGGCCCTCCGTCCTGCGCGCGTGTCGTGCCCCGTCGCGCGCCCGGGCCCCCCCTCTGTCCCTTCCCCTTCCCTATTCCCCCCGCTGCTCCCCCTCCCGTCGTCCCCCTGCCGTCTCCCGGACTCTCCCCTCGTCGTGTCCGTGCCCCTGGCTTCCCCCCCCCGCTCGTGTCTCCCCGACCGGTGGGTCCTCCTGCCCGGCCCCCTCCGCCCCTCCTGTCCCGTGCGGCCCCTGCCGTCCTGCTCCCTGTGCGGGGTCGTGGTGGCGGTCCGTGTGCTCCGGGTCCTTGTGCGGGGCTGGCTGGCCCCTCGTCTCCCCGTCCCTCCGTCCTCCCGCCTCCCGTCCCCCCTTCGCCTCGCATCCCCCCATGCGCTCGGCTCTCCACCTCCCGGCCCCCTCCCCCCCCCGCCTCCGCGCCTCCCGCTCCCCACCCCTCGGGCCCGGGACGGCCTACCTCTCCCCGCCCACCCGTCCACGGGGCTCCCCTCTCTCCCCCCCCTCCTCCTCACCCCTCCCCTCCGGCCCCAACTCCGTCGCTCCTCGCCCCGCAGCCGCCCCCTCCTCTACCTCACGGTCCCCGTCCGCTCCAGGCTGCGCTCCGCCCCCCCCCCGCTCCCTGCCCCGCCCGCCGTCCCCCTCGTCCCGCCCTCCCCCGGCTCCCTCCCCCGCGCGTGTCGGCCGTCTCCCGCTCGTGTCCGCGCCCCGCCCCTCCGGCGCTGGCCAGTCGCCCCGCCCCCTCCGGGGGCTCCGCTCGTGCCCCCCCCGCCCCCTCCTTCGCCCTGCCCTTCTTCGCCGGCCGCCCTCACGCCGTCTCCGTCTCGCCCACTACTTCGGGCGCCGCCCCCCCCGGCCCTGCTGCCCCCCGTGCGTCTCGGCCCCTCGCCCGGTCCGCCCCCCCCCCCCCCCCCCCCCCCGCCGGCCCCCCCCCCGCGCCCCCCCCCCCCCCCCCCCCCCCGCCCCGCCCCCGCCCCCGCCCCCCGCCCCCCCCCCCCCCCCCGCCCCCCCCCCCCCCGCCCCCGCCCCCGCCCCCCCCCCCCCCCCCGCCCCCCCCCCCCCCCCCCCCCCGCCCCCCCCCCCCGCCCCCCCCCCCCCCCCCCCCCCCCCCCCCCCCCCCCCCCCCCGCCCCCCCCCCCCCCCCCCCCCACCCCCCCCCCCCTCCCCCCCCCCGCCCCCCCCCCCCCCCCCCCCCCCCCCCCCCCCCCCCCGCCGCCCCCCCCGCCCGCCCCCGCCCCCCCCCCCGCCCCCCGCCCCCCCCCCCCCCCCCCCCCCCCCGCCCCCCCCCCCCCCCCCCGCCCCCCCCCCGCCCCCCGCCGCCCCCCCCCGCCCCCCCCCCCCCCCCCCCGCCCCCGCCCCCCCCCGCCCGCCCCCCCCCCCGCCGCCCCCCCCCCCCCCCCCCCCCCCCCCCCCCCCCCCCCCCCCCCCCCCCCCCCCCCCCGCCCCCCGCCCCCCCCCCCCCCCCCCCCCCCCCCCCCCCCCCCCCCCCCCCCCCCCCCCCCCCCCCCCCCCCCCCCCCGCCCCCCCCCCCCCCCCCCCCCCCCCCCCCCCCCCCCCCCCCGCCCCCAACCCCCCCCCCCCCCCCCCCCCCCCCCCCCCCCCCCCCCCCCCCCCCCCCCCCCCCCCCCCCTCCCCCCCCCCCCCCCCCCCCGCCCCCCCCCCCCCCCCCCCCCCCCCCCCCCCCCCCCCCCCCCCCCCCCCCCCCCCCCCCCCCCCCCCCCCCCCCCCCCCCCCCCGCCCCCCCCCCCGCCCCCCCCCCCCCCCCCCCCCCCCCCCCCGCCCTCCCCCCCCCAAAATCTCCCCAACCCCCCCCCCCCCCCCCCCCCTTCCCCCCCCCCCCCCCCGCCCCCCCCCCCCCCCCCCCCCCCCCCCCCCCCCCCGCCCCCCCCCGCCCCCCCCCCCCCCCCCCCCCCCGCCCCCCCCCCCCCCCCCCCCCCCCCCCCCCCCCCCCCCCGCCCCCCCCCCCCCCCCCCCCCCCCCCCCCCCCCCCCGCCCCCCCCCCCCCGCCCCCCCCCCCCCCCCCCCCCCCGCCCCCCCCCCCCCCCCCCCCCCCCCCCCCCGCCCCCCCCCCCCCCCCCCCCCCGCCCCCCCCCCCCCCCCCCCCCCCCCCCCCCCCCCCCCCCCCCCCCCCCCCCCCCCCCCCCCCCCCCCGCCCCCCCCCCCCCCCCCCCCCCCCCCCGCCCGCCCCCCCCCCCCCCCCCCCCCCCCCCCCCCCCCCCCCCCCCCCCCCCCCCCCCCCCCCCCCCCCCCGCGCCCCCCCCCCCCCCCCCCCCCCCCCCCCCCCCCCCCCCCCCCCCCCCCCCCCCCCCCCCCCCCCCCCCCCCCCCCCCCCCCCCGCCCTCCCCCCCCCCCCTCTTTCCCCCCCCCCCCCCCCCCCCTCACACCCCCCCCCCCCGCCCCCCCCCCCCCGCCCCGCCCCGCCCCCGTCCCCCCCCCCCCCCCCCCCCCCCCCCCCCTCCCCCCCCCCCCCCCCCCCCCTTACCACCCACCCTCCCATCCCCCCCCCCCTTCCTACTCCTCTCGGGTCCGCTCCCCCCCACGTCCTCTCGACCGGGCTCCTCCCCCCCAGCGCCCCATGGGACGCCGCACGTCCATGACGCGCCATCCCCCCCCCCTACACCTCTCGGCCTTCCCCCCCACACTCCTTTCGTTCCGGCTCGGCGTCCCTCCCACGTCCTCTCGCCTTTCTCCCCCCCACTCCTCTCGCCTCCCCGCGGGCCTCGCGGCCCCGCCGGGGCACGCAGGGGCCTGCTGTCGGAAATATCTCCACAATGAGGCCAAGCCGTGGAGTGGCGCGAGTCAAGAGTTTCTTAATTGATTACCTCAGTTCCGGACTCGGGATCGTGGACGAGGAATCGTGTGGAGTGCGAGAGACGGTGATGTCCTCGAGGATCAGCCCTCGACTCTCACCCCCCACCACGCGCCCCCTGCCACCCCCCACCAGCGCGCTGTACCCTGCGTACCCCTTAACCTATAATCCGCGCCCCGGCCCCGGCGCGTCGGCCCTCGACCCTCACCGAGCCTGATCCAACGACGAACGACGCGCCGGGCACGGCTCTTCGCTGTCCCGTTTTTTTTTTCCTTCATCTTCTTCTTCTTGGCGCGTTGTCGCGGCCCCATTGGGGCAATGAGGCCCTGCCTTCCCTCCTCTTGGAGGTGAGCGAGCTCTTCCTCTCCGAGCCTCGTCTCAAACTCCCGCTCCACCCCCGCCCCCCCCTCGAGAATTTACCACCGTACCCCCCAGCCTCGATAATCTCCCCGCCACGGGGCGGGGGGGGCCCTTGCGCTCGAGAATTACGCGTTTCCCCCGCCTGCGAGAATTACCCTTTCTCCCCCTCGACCGTGGCTCCGAGAATTACCGGGGCTTCTTTCGGGCGCTCCCTTCCCCTTTACCTTTTTCGCCTCCCCTACGAGAACGACCATGGCCGAGCGGGTAGCCTCCACCGTTGAGGAACGACGAGCGCGGGCCGGCCGGGGCCTGCTTTCGTCCACAATGCCTCCGAGCGGGTCGGCGGTCGCCCTCTGCGCCTCCTTGTCGAGCGACGGGGAGCCTGGCCACAGCCCTTCTTTTTGGCCTCGTTCCCGTCCACGGTTCCCCCTTCTTATTCCCTAAGGGACCGCGCCGTCGGGCCCCTCTCCTCAGGTCGGCCGGGCGGGGGCCCCTTTTGAGGGGGTAGGGCCGGTGGCCGGCGCCCGGGGGTCCCTCCAGACGTCGACTGCCGCGGGCCGTGGCCCTCGACTGAAATCGCCCCTCTCCCTGTTACCGAAGAACTGGTGGCCCCTCGATGGGCGAGTGGGGTGCGCCCCGGCCTCCCCTGCTTACCTAACTGCCCCTCGATGGAAGTCCCCCTCCCCTCCTCACCTTACTGCCCCTCGATGGTAGCCCCCCTCCCCTGCTTACCTAACTGCCCCTCGATGGAAGTCCCCCTCCCCTCCTCACCTAACTGCCCCTCGAGAGCGACCCCTCCCTTCGAGAGAATATCGTACTCCGCACTCCTGTTTGAAGAACCTGTTTTGCATATCATAGATGTGGAGATCCCTTGGGTATAATATCTCTTTGGAAAAGTTTGATATTTCACAAGAGGAAGGGAAGGAGGGAGGAAGGAACGGAGGCAGGGAGGGAGGGAGGAAAGAAGGTAGGAGGGGAAGAAGAGAGAAAGGGAGGAAAGGAAGAGACGTAGGTAGAAGGGAGAGAGGGAGGGAGAGAGAAAGAGAGAGAAGGAGGAGAGGGTGGGAGGAAGGGAGGGAGGAAAGAAGGTAGGAGGGGAGCGGAAGAGAGAAAGAGAGGGAAGGAAGAGACGAAGGTAGAAGGGAGGGAGGGAGAGAGAAAGAGAGAGAAGGAGGAGAGGAAGGGAGGAAGGAAGAAAGGAGAGAGAGAGAGAGAGAGAGAGAGAGAGAGGAGGGAATGAAGATAAAGAGGAAGAGAAGGATGAGAGAAAGATGAAGTTGAGAAAGCAAGAAGAAAGCAAAAGTAATGAAGGGGGAAAACGAAGAAGAACAGAAAGGAATGAAGGAGACTAAAAATGAAAAAAAAAAAAAAAAAAAGAATCTGGGGGTAAGGGGAGGCCCAACCTGCGGGGGGGGGAGGGGGGGGGGGGGGGGGGGGAGTGGGGTTTGGGGGGGTGGGGGGGCAGGAGGGTTGGGGGGGCGGAGCACATCATATCAGATATCTCATTTGTAACGCAGTCAGTATAGCCATGTTATCTGTAATAACTTTTATTACTACATCCGTAACACGAGTGGTAAGTAAGGCTGTGTGATAAGAATAACTTTATTGGCAAATTTTGAAATGCCTTTATGAAATTAAAGGCTTGACTAAGTAAAAGAAGAGGTAGAGAACATATAGGAATGATGATTTAGTAACGAAATAGTAGAAGTAGTAACAATAGTCTTATTATGCAAATAACGGTATCGCTACGTGTATATTAATCAATACTTAGCGTAATTCGAACCACTATCCCTATCAACAGTATTACTATACCACCATGCCCACTACCACCATCTCCCCTGTTGACTCCACTGTAACCTCTACCACCATAATCAATAATACTACCACTACCATCCTGAACACCATATACCACCATAACTATTTCCATCAATACTACACCACCATAACCACTTGCAACATCTTTACTACTACCATTACCACTGTAACCATTACCACCATCACTACTGCCACCACTGATCCCATGATTACTACCACTGATCACTGTTTCAGCACATCATAACAACCATTATCCCCTTCACTACCACAGCCACCATAACCACTATCACCTTCACTACCACCACTACCATGGCCACCATAACCACTATCACCTTTACTACCACCACTATCACGGCCACCAGAACCATTATCACCTTCACTACCACCATTACCACGGCCACAATAACCACTATCACCTTCACTACTATCCCTACTATTACTACCACCACAATTTTTCTCTGAAACGTACACTACCAAAATCCCTCGTCCCCATCATAATAAATACATATATATAACGGATGTGTTGCTACAATACTGGAAGAAAAGCGGTTTAACCTAATACCACTATAGGGCCTCTTCTCTACTTCGACTTTTTTTTTTTTTTTTTTTTTTCTAAGGCACTTACTTTTTGTTTACATATTTTGTTGACAATACTTGTTGTATTACTTTTTTATAATATTTATACCGTTTTTATTTTTATTTTTATTGTCATTTTGTTTGTTTGGGGGAGGGGGTTCTGTAATATTTTGTATAACATTTTTCATGTTCTCTACATTTTTTTTTTTTCTTGTAACACCTTTCCTCTCCTTTTTTTATTACACGTCTCTTGTTTTATAAGACTTGTTTTTTCATAGTTTATGTATATATATTTTTTTTTCTATAACACTCTTCCTTTTTTACAACGTTCTTCTTTTTTTTTTATCATTTCCATTCAAGTGAATTTTCTTCTCGAAATTTTATTTCCTTCCATCCTTCCTTCTTTCTTTCTTCCAATCATATACTCGTTAACTTGACCCTATTTTTAATATACACCATTTATAATATGCTATATATTCCAATACTCTAACCAGACGTTTATATATCAAGATTGATTTGACAGTAAGAAACGTTTTTGATTGTATATGCACTCAATTACAAAACTTCAACCGAACGTCCATGTGTCACGGTGAACGGATTAAATGAACAGTTTGATTTTATACCTTGAATAGGTAGCTATATTTACACATCAAGATAATTTGACATATTCACAAGAAGCGCTTGATCATATATCTCGCATTTCGGTATCATTCAAGCATTTATATATCACCTCGACTTGAATTCACACTGATGATTATATAAAAAGCAAAACCATTTGATATATCACGTTGTAGCCAAGCGTTGGGACGGCGTTAGACTGACGCAGTAACATTGTACAAATAAAGAACAAATCTTAGTCTAAAACTTTTGATATTGTAAACAAAATAACGACGTTAGCAGAGGTAGGTTGCATATACCGTGTATCAAAGTGGCCTACGATACGCTGTATAATAAAAATCGAGTGCATTTCACCTTTCTACTTGATGCAGTTGCAGTGTTCATTGATCCTAAGTCCGGGCGAAAGATGAAGGTTGGCGACAGGAAGGGCACCCGGCCGTTCTTAAGATACGCCACGTAAATTACGTTGCGGTTTTATGACGGAAATACAAATAATTCACACGGTTGACTCTACGTAATGGAAGTAAAGCCGAGAAGACAATCAGAAAAATAAAGAAGGATAATGATAAAGCAGTTGAAGAGGTATAAGACGAAGCAAAAGAAAATAAAAGAGTGAGATATACTGTTCTCGATGTAGCATGGGTGTAATGTATCTACAGACATACCATATTATTAAATCAGTTATCCCTCTCAAACCTAACCTGACGTACCTTAGTAATATCTAATATGTTTGTTATGGTTTTCAGCAATAATTTAGCTTGCTGTTCAAGGAGAGCTATGAATATATGTAAGATCAATAAGCTTTAATTCCTCGTGATTAAGTCTTCTGTTTACTACCAAAAATGAGCACCAACTTTATTTTATTTTACATAAACTCATTTCTAAGACAAACACGACATTTCGACAGTGATTTAGGATTAGTGAGTTCAGTAATCAGTTACTTACTTTGGCGATTTATGCTCTATATCAAAGGAATAGTTTATAAGGTCCAACAAAGCACCTTGCAATGATCCATAATATGCTAAAATCAAACATTTTGAAATTGATAATATATATATATATATATATTCATATAAATCAATCTTATAAATTACCTCTATATATATATCTAATATATTCTATATATTCATATATGCAATAAAGGTGAAAACTCAACCTACATCCTAGTTTGTTTTTAACAAAATCTACGCTTACAGGGCATTCTGATCGCATTTAATACCGCTTTTGTATATGCAATAGTAATATATTTTCCACTTTGCATGTATATCGTAGAGAAACAGTGCTTCTGTTTTATATACTCATCTGCCCTCGCCCTAACTGCCAAATGCGCCCGTTGCCCTCCATATATCGATAAACTTGCAGATAACACCCCCCACCCGCCCCCCCTGAACTAACGTTTGATTATCTCTACTCACAGAAACATCTAAATAAATACGGACGCAAAAAAAAAGGAAAAAAAAGAACAACCACCATGGCAACTTACAGTTTGTTCTCCCCACCAATCCGGTCTTGTAATGAGGTTTAATACATGATTTTCTTTGTTTGTTTCTTTCTCGTTTTCTCTTTAAAGATGATAGATTCTTCAGTACAGTTTACATAATATGTTGATACACCTCTCGGATAACCCATAGGAAAAAAAAAAGGTCTCATAAGTGTAAACAAGTGGTGCCACGTTAAGAATGACGGTAAGCATGACACTTTCATGAGAAACCATAGATCTCATGACAAAGGCATGCGATTCCTCGTGATAAAATCATATTCTATATATTGCAGCATGGTGATTAGATTATTAACAATAAGGTGTCAACATAGGGGATATATGTGTGTGTATCTTCATACATATATGTATATAGGGATATATGGGTAGATTTATAGACTGTACACCAACAAAAAAAACTATGTTATATATTAGCATATTATATTATATATATAATTATATATATATATATATATATATATCTATATACATATATATCATACATATATATATATGACCCATATATAATATTATATAGTGTGGGTGCTATATTATAATAATAGTTATATATTATGTTGTAATATACTCTAAATTATATACTATATATTAGTATATATATATTATATATATAATTATATCTAGATATACTTATATGCTATAATATATATATATATATCTTTGTCTATATAATATATAATACATATTTATATATGTATGTATGTATACATTATACATACTATATATTTCGCTATAGAATCCTATATATTTATATATTATATATATAGGTATATATATATATATATATATATATATATATTATTATGATATATATATGTATGTATACATATATACAAAACATATATGCTATACCACATAAATATATTTATAACATATTATATTATATAACTATATATATATACTGTATATATATATATATTCTGTTTGGGGTGTGCTTTGTATACTAGCATTATCCATAATACATACATATATATATATATATATATGTGGTAGTTGGTGTGCTGTGTGTGTGTGCTTCGTAGTGTGTGTTGTGTGCTTGATGCTACACACACATATATATATTATATCTCTCAATTATATCTATGTAATATATATGTATAATGTATATACTATATATGTAATATATATATAAACACACACAGCATATTTGTTATATTGAGTATATATATATATATATCATATCATATATATATCATATATACTATATAAATTATATATATAGTATTATATATATATATATATATATATAATATTACATATATACTATAAATTATCTATATATATATATATATATATATTATATATAATGTATATACACCGCATATATAGATATAGATATATGATAATATCTATCATATTATATATATAATATATACATGTATATGTGTGTGTCCTGTGTGTGTGTGTGTGTGTGTGTGTGCTGTTGCTGTGTGTAGTGTGTGTGGTGTGTGTGTGTGTGTGTGGATGCACTTTTACCGCGATTTATGTAAGTCGCAATAGTAATAAATATAGACTATTATGTATGATGTGTGATTGTGCTGTAGTGTGGTGTGTGCTGATTTGTGCTGTGCTGGCCTTGCCCACTCTTTCAGAAAAGAAGTGATCATAAACTATAAATTTACATGTAAAAACTTCATATGTGTATATGGGTCCCCACATAACAGTACTATCACATAGCAAGTCATGGCGATAACCAGTAAAAAACAAATAGCCTTCACAGCATGGACAAAGTCTAAAGTGAGAGGACTCTCTCGATATCATTTTCACCAAAAGAGAAACTTTGTTCTATTCTATATCAACAAAATATTCAACAGATCTACACTGTATTTAAATCTTTGCAATAGTATCTCTCTTAATCACGGAAACATGCATATAATATATCTCTTGATATTCGCTTTATTTCTTTGAACTTATTCAAAGTTAAGGAAGTGGAACCTCTCTTCCCAATATCATTTGTTCCCACCAACTATTTTATTTATTTGTGTCTTAAGACATAAAGCGGTAATATAAGCCAAGTTGTAACTATAAAAATTTGTCTCGAGACCCGGTGGTGCCGTGCTGGGCTAGTCTGGCTCCACTAAGCTGCACAAGTTGCCAACTAAATAGAGCTTTAGCCTGCCAAATAGGCTGCGCCACGCCAGGATCCCGAGCCTCGGAAAAGAGTTTGAAGAACTGCCCTGTGATGGTAGGGAGGCGACGCGCGGAGCTGCTCTAGCGGTAGGCAGCGAAGCGCCTAGCAAGTGGAGAGCGGTTTAAAGAAGATAATGCCGGCCTAAACCAAATACCTGAAGAAATAGGCTCTTCTTGCGTTTGGAAAGGGTAGAAGGGGGGTGGGGGGAAGAAGAAGGAGAGGAAGAAGAGGAAAAAAAAATCTCGACTGGAGAGACCTCTTCCTCCGGTTGATCAATACCATCGGACGGTTCTATTCGGATCATGTTTCGAAACAGTTTTGAAATTGGGGGAGGAGTGATCGTATTTCACCCGGTTCTTACAGCACTTCAAATTTGTTACCTTACGCCCTTACCCCTTCTATCCCATTCGCCCTTCCACCTCCCCCTCATCGCCCTCCCTCCCCCACCCTCGTTTTTATCGGAAAGAAATAGTAAGACTGCTATTAATTCCCTGAATCAATGGCGGGCTGTGTTAGGGGGGAGGGGTAGGCGGAGGAGGAGGAGGAGGAGGAGGAGGAAGAGGAGGAGGAGGAGGTCCGGTGCCTCCTCCTCCATGCATGCGACGCACGAATAGGAAGTGCACAGAATACCTTCCTGTGTCGAGGTATCGCGGGTTCGAAGTGTCACAGGGTTCGATAGACAAAGTGTCGAGGCTTCGTATTGATTCGCCGAGCTCGGAATTTCGGGGCGTTTGACTTGCTAATTATTATTGTTAACGGTTGATACGCCAAATTCTCCAGACCAATTCCCAACTGCTTTTAGAAAACTGTGAAAATCATCATTTAATTGTCGATCGTGATGTTAACGTCGCAATTTTTTTTTTTTTTTATAAAATTCTCAGCATGCAACGCAGGTAGGAAGACATGAGAAAAAGTGTTCCTCTAAATCCACCAAACTCTAATACTTTATGCATGATGATTAATGA
Source organism: Penaeus japonicus (assembly GCF_977035675.1). Lineage (NCBI taxonomy): Eukaryota > Metazoa > Arthropoda > Malacostraca > Decapoda > Penaeidae > Penaeus > Penaeus japonicus. The sequence goes on along the minus strand of NW_028234444.1, from coordinate 18,942,308 downwards.
TTGCCTCTCGTGAC
>NW_028234444.1:18918944-18936444 GCF_977035675.1 Penaeus japonicus | reverse complement strand
ATAAAAGCAAAAACAGACTTGGTAAAACACAAGCAAAAAAAAAAAAAAAAAAAAATCGTCTGGTAAGGCACACTGAAACAAAAACACAAGCGAACTTAAAACAGAGCAAATCATGCTAGGAGGAAATAAAAACACGACAGAAACATAGTAAAAATACAAAAAAAAAAAATAATAATAAAAATGTCAAGTCGCCTCCGGACTCCAGAGTTGTGGAAGCGAGAGATCGTGGGTCTGCTCGCAGGGAGGAACGAGGAACGGAGCGATTCCTTACACTCCCAATAGTATTTATACCTTAACCTAACCTCGTGTGTACAGTCTTTCCACTTGAGAAAAGAGGAGGGAGAAATTAGCGTGAACGTAGACGGGAGTGTAAGAGCGAAAGAGAGGACAGGGCGAATAAGGAAGAGGACGAGGGAAAGGAAAGGGGGGGGGGGAGGAGTTGGGCCAGCCATGGTGAGGGGGAGGTGGAAAACTTCACATTCTTTCTAGGAATTTAATTTATATAGAAATCTTTATCATTTATTTCTTGAAACTAAAAAAATCTCGCTGTTGGATCAGCTTTTGTTTACATGTCACAGGATTGGTCAAAGGACCCCAAAGAATCATGTAAGGCGCTCGCTGATTGGCGGAATCTATTTACCAGAGGTACTGTCAAACTATGGTGGTAAAATCCTTAGGCAAAGAACTTTACTTCAATTGCCTAATAGTATATGTGTTATATATATCCCCAAGATACAATTAGGGCCAGTAGGTGGGGTACCCGGCCATAATCCTCTTGATAGGCCTACGTCTTGCGTTGAATTCTTGCAGTTGAATGATACAGGCTGATAAAAAAAGGAGTATATGTATATGTATATATATATATATATATATATATATATATATATATATATATATATATATATATATATATATATATATATATATATATATATATATATATATATATATATCTATATATATGCGTATATATATACGATATATAAACAATATATATGTGTGAATTCTCCGAATAAAACCATTCACATATATGATAGAGAGGGAGGAGGGAGGAGGGAGGAGAGAGGAGAGAGGAGAGAGGAGAGAGGAGAGAGGAGAGAGGAGAGAGGGAGAGGGAGAGGGAGAGAGGGGGAGAGAGAGAGAGAGAGAGAGAGGGGGAGGGAGGGAGAGACTTTTTTACTTTGACGAGTTTATTGAGACAAGTGATTACGTACATCTCAAAAGGATGAGGTAACATAGGTTATCCTCACCCCAAAGTTCCTGTGTCTTTGGGCTCGCATATATTTTACAAAACCTTACAGCTATGTCAACATGTTGAAATATATACAGAACAAAAGACGGGTCAATCACGAGAGAGAGAGAGAGTGGAAAGGAAACAGGGAGAGGGAGGGAGGAGAGAGAGACAGACAAGACAGATAGAGCGTGGAAGAGATAGAGAGAGATGGGGGGAGAGGGTAAGAGGGAAAAAAAAACGTTGTTTAGTTCCATAATGCGAGATAATGTTTTACTACGGATCTAAGGAAACGATTTATGTAAACGAATGTGTTGAAAGTATGACTGCAAAGGGTGTGTGTGTGTGTGTCTTATCTTTCAAGCATGAGAGTGAGAGTTTGGTCATTAGGTTAACCGGGTGACGTTCAAGTCTGCTAACCTCATCTGCTCAAATGGATTTTCGGAAGCAAACGAATTTTGAAAATCAGTGTTTTCTTCTCAACATTTGAGTTCATAGATGGAAAAATAAGTTATTCAAATACGAGGGGTTGGTGGTATTTATGAGTCTAACTGTCAGGGGAATGAACGGTCATGGCTCGCAAATTAGAGTAAATATTCATAATCATATTTATAATCTATATGTATGAAACTATAGATAGATAGATAGATAGATGAGTATACATATATACATATAAATACATATACATGAGTATGTATGTATATATACACACACATGTATATATGTATATATCTCTATATGTATTTATACATATATAAATATATATGTGTATTTATATATGTATATATACGACATGTATCATGTCATCAGTTCTTACTGCCACACGTTTATGTTTAACATAGATAACATAACATACATAGTAATGATATTAAAATTCACGATACCAATAAGGATAATGATGATAATAATAATGATAATAGAATAATGATGAAGACAATAATGATGATGATGATGATTTACCAATGATGAGTGTGATTGTAATCATAAGGGCGTCACCAAGGGCATGAATAAATGGAAAGAAAAGTTACAAATTGACAACCGAGTACCACGTGGTCTCGAATACCCATCTAGTGAATCCAGGTGTTCGCAGAACGCCTGTGACTTCACAGATACCACACTACAGCCCCTCCCCCAAAACGGAAAACGCCAAGCCTCTGGAAATGCCAGCATTTGAAAGAACCATACATAAAAAATAACTAATTATGCATTTAAAACAGATACGATATATGCGATTATTACAGTATCAAAATATAAAATCAAACTAATAAATATACCATAATAAGCATGAAAAGTATAAAAATATAACCTATTAAGTTTATTTGCACCATGGACTAGATAAAAATGAAATCACAGTATAAAGACAAGTATTAAAATATATAAAAATACATAATATGAGGGCACAGAATTGGAAAAGTATCACAGTCAATTTCAGTTGACCAAAATTCACACTTTAGCACTAATTTTTCCTTTCCACGGTTTTACACAACACTTTCGCGTACATCACTTAACACTTGGTCGGCTTCAAGATAATCCACTTCAGCAGCAGGAGTGTAAGGATGTAGCTGGTTAGCGTGGACCCTGACGGCACGATATGGGGGCCGTAGATCCAGGATGTCGTAACTCACAGGGCCCAGTCGTTTTTGTATACAAGGACCAATCCAGCGGTCTCCCAGGGGCCCTCGGTTTCCCTAGACTTTGCATAAAACCAGAGTACCTTCCTCATATGGGCCTGTGCGCATGACTTGGTCATATTGAGTCTTATTTGTTTCTCACATCTTTCGGCTGATCTCAATGGCTATATGACGGGCATCTGCGAGACGGGTCAGCATTAGGTCTGGGTAGACTATCTGTTAGACCCTGCTCAAAGAGTGCCATACGGCCTGTCAGTAGGTACAGCGGTTGATCTCCCACAGCCCAATGAATTGCAGAGTTAAGGGCAAGGCAAACAGTAGGCAGATGAGTGGGCCACTGCGACGGAGCCCGCCGAGACAGTGCAGCTAACGCGTCTTTTACGGTGCAGTTGGTGCACTCCACCACCCCGTTGGACTGGGGGGTGATACGCCACCAAGAAAGTGTTGCACACGCAGGGCCTCTGGGAGTGATCGCCGTTCTGCAGAGGAGAATTCCAGACCATTGTCTGTATGGTGATCCGGCGGCCCAAACAGGGTTACAAAGTGGTCAACAAAACCTTAATACTCTATCTGCACTCTTGTCTCACAATGGGACCAGTTGTAGAAACCTTGTGTGGTGGTCCACAATAGACAGGACATAACGAAAGCCTGTCGCTGATCCTCGCAGGTCCATAAGGTCTGCCGATATCCTTACAAGTGGAGCTTCTGGGAGAGGGTGTCCTTCCATTGGTGCACGATCAGCTACTCCCTTTCGTTGCTGACAGACATCACAGCTGGCCAGTACTTCCTTGCCAAGCAGTGCATATTAGGAAAGTACCACGCAGCTTGCAGATTCTGGATTATCCGGTGAACTCCAGGATGAGTGGCATTCGGAGGGCAGTGCGCATTTCTCAAAGCCCGAGTCTGGAGGTGCTTCGGGACATAAACTTGTCTTACAATTCAGTCAGGGAATGTTCTAAGATAATACAGGACGCCTTCTTCCACCTCGAAACTCGTAAGTGCAGCAGCTTGTTTCTCCCCAGGCAAAGCCTGACATCCTTCCAGGAAATCCAGCAGATCCTCAGACGCGTGATAGCGTAATTGATGCTCCCTCATCTCCGCAGCTGTCATCTGGGTTAGGTCAAGTTCTTCCTCTGGTACTCCTGCCTGTTCTAACGGGCAAGCAGTCTCCACAGGTGGAGGCATCTCTCCTGCAGGTCTTGAAAGTAAATCCGGCACATGGTTGCTAGCTCCAGTTTTGTATTTTAGTACATAGTCGTAGCCGCCAAGCTCGTAGGCATACCTGCTCAAGTGGTTACTCCTTGTACGCCGGGAAAACACCTCTACGAGTGGTTGGTGGTCTGTCCAAACCTCAAATCTTCGACCATAGACATGGATCGAAGTCCCAAGCTGCTTCGACCATGGCCAGAGCTTCTAAATCAATGATGGCATAGCGGGTTTCAGCCTCCTTTAGTGTACGGGACCAGTATGTGATGGCGTGTGGCGCACCCATTGTGTCCCGTTGAAGAAGAGCTCCGCCAAGAGCTTGTGTGCTGGCGTCAGAGTGTACCTCGAAGGGTCTGTCGAAATTCGGGAGGCGTAAAACTGGATTCTTGACCAGAGCTTCCTTCAGGGCTGTAAAGGCCAATTGGGCATCATCTCCCCATTCAAACTTGACCCCTTTCTTGGTGAGGGTAGTCAAGGGCTTGGCCATCTCTGCGAATCCCTGAATATGGAGGCGAAAGAAGCCACAAGTTCCAAGGAACCTGCGGATGTCCTCCGTGTTACGTGGTCTCTTCAGTTCTGAAATGGCTGTGGTCTTCTCCGGATTTGGGCTCACTCCATCAGGACCAACAATAAAACCAAGGAGCTTGACGAACTCGCACTTCTGTAAGTTGAGCTTCATCCCTGCGTCATGTAGAAGGGCAAGTGTTTCACGTAGATGCTGAAGATGGTCAGTGAAACTTGCAGATGCAATCACATCATCATCCAAGTATGCCAGAGTATGCCGTCCCAGCACAGATGCTAAGACAACATTCACTGTCTGCTGAAACGTCGTCGGCGCAGTGGAGAGGCCAAAAGGTAATCGTCAGAACTGTAGGAGTCGGTGGCCATCACTGAATGCAGTCTTCGGGCGATCATCTGGGTGGACCGAGATGGACCACAGTGAACCATGCACGGCTTGCAAGCGCATCCAGCATTTCATCAATGCGGGGGAGAGGGTAAGCGTCCGGAGTTATCACCCTGTTCAGACCGCGACAGTCCACACAAAATCTGTGCGAGCCATCCTTTTTCCATACGAGTACTACTGGCGAGTGCCGTGGACTTGAGGACGGCTCGATAACTCCTTCGGCAAGCATACGGTCACACTCCCTGCGAATAACCTCTTTCATCTTGTGTGGGAGCCTCCACTGTCGCACACAGACTGGGGCGTCTGTCTTGGTGATGATTCGATGCTGTACTCCTGGTACGTCCCCTACAGCATCCTTATCCCCAGTGAACAGTGCCGGGAAATTGCTGAGCACCTCGTATAACTGTCCTCCATGATCTGCCGCAAGGTGTCCAAGATCTACAGGAAACTTGGCTGTCATCGCTTCTAGGGAATTTGAATCCGTGTCTTCGGAGATACAGGTAAGCTCAACGCCTTCATACCGATGCGACTCATCTAAAGCTGGAGTATCTGGGACACCATAAACTCATCCTCCTCGTAGCCAAAGTCTAAACAGCCTGCAGCGCTGTCGAAGCAATCGTCAAAGTATTCCCCACCATCCAGGAACTCTTCCTCCTCTGGGGGTCCTTCGAACTCCACATCTGGAGCGGCCGTGGCTATTTCGGGCCCTGCAGGAAGCTTACAGTCAGGGGCGATGGAGGTAGTGGAGGTGTCCGGAGGCTCACAAATCACCTCCTCTGGATCAAGAAATGAGGTGTATCCTAGCACTGTGACCGGACGCACCTTGCGTGGCTTTGGGTGCGGGTTAACCCACACGCTGGAATGACGGCCACAGACTGTCACAAGGGTGCGAAAAACAGTAAGTCGGTCAGTGCCTGCTTCAATGACAGCGAGACGAGTGTCATCTGGAGAATTACGGGTGACGGTGGCTGCAACGAACTTTCCCGATCTTGCTTCAACCACAGTCTCTTCAGCAACGTGAACTGGCGATACTGCTACTGGTGACAGGGACTGTGACAGAGCCAATGTCCCGAGTGACTCAGATGGCTTGTCACTCACATGACAGGTGGGCACATCATGTCCTCTAGACTTTCCTTTGGTGAACGTTACATTATGCCGAAACCCATCAAGCTCGACATAGTTGCTTCCAGGACCATTGTCTAAGACCAGGCAGACTGGAAAGCGATGCAGGAGGTCCATGCCCAGAAGCACGGAACCTGAGAAGTGGAAGCCTTCAACAACACATGTGCGATGAATAATGTTTAAATTGGGATGGACGGTAAACTTGAGATCCACTTCTGCTAACACTAGGGTCATTTTCCCTACAACACCCTGTACCGCTCTTGAGCTAGTGTGTGGCTGGCACTCTGGCAGGTGCATGACAGCTTCTCTCTTGACTGATGTAATATTGGAACCGGTATCCAGGAAGCACGAGATCAGTTTACCTTCCGCCTCGAGGACAATGAGAGGCCGTCCTGTGTGCCTCTGCTTCAAGTTTTTGTTCGGCTCCCCGGGTTGTTGCATAGCCGTCTGCGGACTGGGAGTCTGCGCCCGAGCGGCGTTGACTAAAGGGACAGGTGGCTTTTAGATGTCCCATCTCGCCACATTGATAACAACGTCCTCTACTTGCTCTGCAGTCTCTGGTCTGATGGCCTTCAATTCAGTGGTAGTTGCACCAGGGGCACTGTTCATTTTCTTCTTGGTGGAGACCGTCTGCGGGGTGACCTAGGAGTGGACAGTCGAATTGGCTGTGGGTAAGTCTGGCCTTGTGTGGGATGTAGCCCCACAGACTGGAGCTGCTTGTGGTAGTGCATCTACGTAGTACTCCAGACCTGGAGTACCTCCGTCTGAATACTGCCCCGGGTTGCGCAGTCCCAGAGCCATGCAGCCATGGTCGTCGCACACGCACAAACACTTTCGTCATTATGAACAGAAACTGTGACACCCATTTTCTTTGGGACCGAGTTTAAAGTGGAATTAGATAAGATTGAGGAGATAATTGAAATGGAGGAAGAAGAAGGCGATGATATCGATGCTTTCCAGGATGACATCGTGAGTTCTATTAATTTTTTTACCCTGATAATGATAATAATGATAATCATGATAATAACAATATATATGATGAGAATTATGAACAATAATCAACGTTAATGGGAGCAATAATAATGATAACACTATCATTATTATTGCGTGGGCGTGGGCGCGTGCATAGCAGGCAAGGCGTTCCGATGCCTGCCTGCCTGAGACGGGGCTGGATCCTCGTAAACCGGACTCCGATTCGCCCGACACTTGCGAAGAAGCAATGACTGAGGGCGATCCTGAAAACCCGTGTACAAGATCCCAAGGAGGATAACCAGCAAGGGCATGCCAGCCTCGTTGAACCAGGGGCAAAGCCCAAGATTCGGCGCTTGCCCATGTCTGAGCCCGAGGGAAAAAACGAGCAGGCAACATTCTCAACCTGAAACCAGAGCTCAAGATCCTAAGGAGGAAAACTTGGAAGACCAGCCCACCCTCGTGGACGAGAAATCAGGGGCCAAGCCCAAGATTCGGCTTGAGGGAAAAAATGAGCAGGCAACATTCATGGCAAAGGACTTAGTTCCTGTAAGTAGTTTTGAGTAGTTTATTTATGTACTTTTTTTCTATGGACAGAACCCAGAACCTGTGACAACCAATTTCTTTGTGGAATTAGAAGGGGTCGAGGAGATCATTGAAACGGAGGAGGCAGAAGAAGAAGGCGATGCCTTCCAGAATGATTACATCGTGAGTTCTATTAATTTTTTTACCCTGATGATAATGACAATAATGATAATGATGAAAATAACAATATTTATGATGAGAATTATGAACAATAATCAACGTTAATGGGAGCAATAATAATGATAACACTATCATTATTATTGCGTGGGCGTGGGCGCGTGCATAGCAGGCAAGGCGTTCCGATGCCTGCCTGCCTGAGACGGGGCTGGATCCTCGTAAACCGGACTCCGATTCGCCCGACACTTGCGAAGAAGCAATGACTGAGGGCGATCCTGAAAACCCGTGTACAAGATCCCAAGGAGGATAACCAGCAAGGGCATGCCAGCCTCGTTGAACCAGGGGCAAAGCCCATGTCTGAGCCCGAGGGAAAAAACGAGCAGGCAACATTCTCAACCTGAAACCAGAGCTCAAGATCCTAAGGAAGAAAACTTGGAAGACCAGCCAACCCTCATGGACGAGAAATCAGGGGCCAAGCCCAAGATTCGGCGCTTGCCCATGTCTGAGCCCGAGGGAAAAAACGAGCAGGCAACATTCTCAACCTGAAACCAGAGCTCAAGATCCTAAGGAGGAAAACCTGGAAGACCAGCCCACCCTCGTGGACGAGAAATCAGGGGCCAAGCCCAAGATTCGGCTTGAGGGAAAAAATGAGCAGGCAACATTCATGGCAAAGGACTTAGTTCCTGTAAGTAGTTTTGAGTAGTTTATTTATGTACTTTTTTTCTATGGACAGAACCCAGAACCTGTGACAACCAATTTCTTTGTGGAATTAGAAGGGGTCGAGATCATTGAAACGGAGGAGGCAGAAGAAGAAGGCGATGCCTTCCAGAATGATTACATCGTGAGTTCTATTAATTTTTTTACCCTGATGATAATGACAATAATGATAATGATGAAAATAACAATATTTATGATGAGAATTATGAACAATAATCAACGTTAATGGGAGCAATAATAATGATAACACTATCATTATTATTGCGTGGGCGTGGGCGCGTGCATAGCAGGCAAGGCGTTCCGATGCCTGCCTGCCTGAGACGGGGCTGGATCCTCGTAAACCGGACTCCGATTCGCCCGACACTTGCGAAGAAGCAATGACTGAGGGCGATCCTGAAAACCCGTGTACAAGATCCCAAGGAGGATAACCAGCAAGGGCATGCCAGCCTCGTTGAACCAGGGGCAAAGCCCATGTCTGAGCCCGAAGGAAAAAACGAGCAGGCAACATTCTCAACCTGAAACCAGAGCTCAAGATCCTAAGGAGGAAAACTTGGAAGACCAGCCAACCCTCATGGACGAGAAATCAGGGGCCAAGCCCAAGATTCGGCGCTTGCCCATGTCTGAGCCCGAGGGAAAAAACGAGCAGGCAACATTCTCAACCTGAAACCAGAGCTCAAGATCCTAAGGAGGAAAACCTGGAAGACCAGCCCACCCTCGTGGACGAGAAATCAGGGGCCAAGCCCAAGATTCGGCTTGAGGGAAAAAATGAGCAGGCAACATTCATGGCAAAGGACTTAGTTCCTGTAAGTAGTTTTGAGTAGTTTATTTATGTACTTTTTTTCTATGGACAGAACCCAGAACCTGTGACAACCAATTTCTTTGTGGAATTAGAAGGGGTCGAGGAGATCATTGAAACGGAGGAGGCAGAAGAAGAAGGCGATGCCTTCCAGAATGATTACATCGTGAGTTCTATTAATTTTTTTACCCTGATGATAATGACAATAATGATAATGATGAAAATAACAATATTTATGATGAGAATTATGAACAATAATCAACGTTAATGGGAGCAATAATAATGATAACACTATCATTATTATTGCGTGGGCGTGGGCGCGTGTTGCAGAGCGGGCAAGGCGTTCCGATGCCTGCCTGCCGGAGACGGGGCTGAGAGGGAACTAATTATCACTATTTTATCTTATTTTTCCTCGTCTTCGTCGTTCCTGATATTGGTATATCCAGTCCCCACCGAAGACCCGGAAAAAGAAGAAGGGGAAGAAAGGCCACAGCGGGGTGTGTTAATTAAGATATTTTTTGGCATATATCTGTATATGTGAAATCAGATACACACTTACATATGCACACGCACACACTTTCGTCATTATGAACAGAAACTACAATGTTCTTGTTTTTTTCTCTCTTGTTTTCAGGATTTGTATAAGTTCGACAGGGATGGGCCTTATTGGCCCTTAAAGTAGGTGCTGAAATATGGAGGACGTGGGAGGAAGGTCCAGTGCTCCTCCTACAAAGCACCACTTTCCTGACGACCCCAACAAAAAAATCCTTCCTTATAATAATAAATGTTGTACTGAAAACCTGTGTTTATTTAGCCTAACAAGAATTTTCAATATGGAAAACTAGATCACCAAATGCACTTTACAATAACATTGATACTGATGATGTTACTTAAACAACCACTAACAAAAGATCTTAAAGAAAAGATGAAAGATAATAAGACTAAATATATTATGTGATCAAAAGTTGAACATAAAAAAAAAAAACTGTTACTTAAACAACCACTAACAAAAGATCTTAAAGAAAAGATGAAAGGAAATAAGACTAAATATATTATGTGATCAAAAGTTGAACATAAAAAAAAAAAAAAAAATGTTTTGTAAATGATTTTACAAATGGGCAGCAAATAGAAAAATGCTACTTTAATAAATAAAAAATAAAAAAATGACCAATGCCTTACAAGAGTCCTTGCAAAACACAAAAGGAGAAAACATTTTCACAAGGATAAGGATAAGCCAGATTTGCGAAGCAGTTGCTACGCCAGGCTTGTATGCAGTGACGCGAGCCCACCTGTGCCAGCGTGTGCTGACTCCTGAGAGAATGTGCCAATGAGTGTTGGTATTGTTGGATAAAGACGCAACCACACGTAGCGAAAAAACAAACCTTTGGGCATGACGTAGCTTTAATTATGACGGAACCCATAAAAGCTCTTTTCTTCTGGAAACGAAAAATAACCGAGATATATTATTTTGAAAATAATTAAAAACGATTAACGGGAGAGATGATTCCACCGTCTTGACAAACATCTGACTGAAAAAATATCGGTTCTGCGCATGCGCCAACCTCCCCCGCGGAAATACAAAAAAGTATCGATAGACGGCAATACTGTCACGTGATAATAATAACACCAATAGGGAAACAATAGGTCTAACCGACAAAATGATCGACCAATCACAGACAATTGAACGTAGAGTCTGGGGCCTTGCTTCAATTTCAAAATCAGTTTCGAAATGGCTACTCTGTGTGAAAGATGTAGATATACTCCGTGGGAGTTTATTAAGGTCTTTTACAAAGATAACGCTGCGTCTCTGAAACTATTACGTGACCACGGTGTTTTGCCAACGGAAGTGGAGTGTAAAAACTGTGAACTACCCTGTACCTTCCGTTCAGAGAAGTCAAGGTGGTATTGTGGCCGTTGGAGGAAAATTCCCAAGACCAAGAAAAGGAAGCAGTGCAGCTTCACCGTCAGTGATTACAAGGGCACCTTCCTCCAAGGAGTTCACCTGCAACCGTGGGAGGTAGTGTGCTTCATCAATCACTGGCTGCAGAAGCACTGGGACCACCACGGGATTTTTGAGAATCTTGGCTGGGCCCAGAAGACAAGCGTTGATTGGCGAAGCTTCTGTTCTGAAGTAACAGAAAACTGGCTAGCAAACCAGGAGCCAATCGGAGGCGAAGGTGTCGTCGTAGAAATTGACGAATCTTGCTTTGGGAAAAGCAAGTACGGCAGAGGACGCCAACTGAGCAACATTTGGGTGTTTGGGGGCATAGAGAGGGAGGAAAAGAAGAGCTTCCTCATTCCCCTCGTTCCTCCTCTCACTCCGAACAGGAGCAAGGAGACGTTGGTTCCCCTTATCAAAAAGTACATTCTCCCGGGCTCCGTCATCTGCAGTGACGGCTGGGGAGCGTACCTTGGCCTAAACAAAGAGGGATATACCCATCGGGTAATAAACCACTCCGTGGAGTTCGTGGATCCCGGGGATCGGGACATCCACACTCAGAACATCGAAAGACTCTGGCGTGACGTCAAGGAGTGGACGAAGCGGCCTGGCAATCGGCCCGAATATTACCCTCAATATCTGTCGAGGTATATCTTCGTCAAAAACAACTATTTCTACCGACACCACGCCTTCCTAGAAGAGGTCGCTCGGTTGTACCCTCCGCAGTCCGAGCGAGAGGACGTCGTCGCTCGTGCGCCGCTACCCGACTCCGACTCGGAAGAATATGACCCTGACGAGCCACAACCCGGCCCGTCACACGCCTCCAATTAAGGTAAGAAGTGGTAACATTCGGAGAGGATAGTCCGTTGCCACGAAGTGGCTTGAGAAAAGGGGGGTCCAGGGGGGGCGAAGCCCCCCCTTGGCTAGGGCAGACCCAAAATCGGTGAGTTCCGTGATCGGTGGTTGACATCCGTCTTGAAAATTTACCGGCCACGCAGTGGCCTTAAAAGTGGGGGGGGTCCAGGGGGGGCGAAGCCCCCCCTTGGCTAGGGCAAACCTAAAAACTAGGTCAGGTTAGGTTAGGTTTATGGGTTGGGTTTTGATTATGCAAAAGAAAAACCTTTAAATTTCGCGCCAGAAATCGTTTATCTCCGTACCGACGGTGGCGCGCGTGTGGGTAGGGAGGGGGGGGGGTGTAACTCAGCAACGAAAGGTTTCCGATGGAAATAAGTAGCGAAACTGTACAAAACAGAACGAAAACTACCAGAAAAAATATCGTGTCGTGCCTAGAGGTTTGGTTGCGTCTTTATCCAAATTTACCGTTGACTCGATCTGAGCTTGGTCCTTACCCAACGCAGTGCCCGGTTACATCAGTAACCGCCAGGTGACAATGGAACCTCAGGAGCTTGGGCGGGGCTCGATCTGCCGACCACGGGGATGTGCCTAGAGGTTTGGTTGCGTCTTTATCCAAATTTACCGTTGACTCGATCTGAGCTTGGTCCTTACCCAACGCAGTGCCCGGCTACATCAGTAACCGCCAGGTGACAATGGAACCTCAGGAGCTTGGGCGGGGCTCGATCTGCCGACCACGGGGATGTGAAGTCGACACGCTACCAATGAGCTAACCAGACGGCCATTTACACAAGTTAAGATTCAATGTCAAGGTGATGTAACAAACAAGAAGAAATGATTATGCATCACAAATCACTAAAATATGCTAAACTGCTGAAATCTAAACGGGTTAAGTATTAACAGTTCAATAGTATTAATGACCAGTAAGCAAAAAGTGCAAGAACTCTTTGGACCTCATCAAAATTCTAATATCTCATTAAATTCACCAACTTTAAATTGTTCAGAAATTATGAAATAAGCATGAAAATCACAACAACTTCAGAATTTATAAATCAAATTAAGGCTACTTTAAGCTTTGAATTTGAAATCAAACTCCACACAAACAAAAATGGCGGACACCACGACAAAGGAGGCATGGACAGAGTGGTTAAAAATCTTTCGTACCCACACGCTCGCCACCACAAATCTCTAGTAGTTTAGTGCAGACGACGCTGACACTCACCCTACTACAGGAGTCGTCGATATCCCTCAGCTGCGAGGAGTTAAGCCTGGGCATGGGGGTGCCGTCAAGAGTACTGAACTTTTACTTCTCACTTCTAAGCTAGGTTATGGATTTCAATGATCATCAAGGTTCTATATATATGAAATATCTCATGAATATTCGTTTACTGAATCAAGGCAAACTACTACAAATAATCACAGGATCAAGGCAGACTTACACAACATTAAACCTTACTGGCAGAAATATCACAATCAGGAAAATCCAAAAAAAAGTCCTAAACGAGAACCCAGCCTTCACTCCTCGAGAGATAACGCGACTAAACGGCCGGCAGGTCCTCAACTCCCAGGATGGCGTGGGGTTGCCATATACCCAATATTGTATGGGGTTTTCATATTCGAGACGTGAGCTCTTCGAGTCAAAATACCAGTGCATTTCCCAAGAGGATGGGGCGTTTGTATGATATTAAAGAAAATACTGAAGGGCGTCACCAAGGGCATCAATAAATGGAAAGAAAAGGTACAAATTGACAACCGAGTACCACGTGGTCTCCAATACCCATCTAGTGAATCCAGGAGGCGTTCGCAGAACGCTTGTGACGTCACAGATACCACATTACAGCCGTTATGATACAATAATCAACGTTAATGGGAGCAATAATAATGATAACACTATCAATGGATTGCTTTCGCCTGATGAGGAACTTTCTTTAAAAGTTCGAAACGTCGCAAGTTTTTCCTTTCATTTAGTGGCAGCGTTTTTAAATATATATTTATGTATATAAACTTCTTCCACGTGGAGTAGGTTGCCATAGTAACGCGAATTCTCTCTCCTCATTGGTAGCAGCCCAGCCAATTAGAGAGCGCGCTGCTTTCAAACCTCGGCGTTCGCGCAGCGTCAGGCAAAACTCCGCGCAACGTGTCACCGGTTCCACAGACTACCATTGACTTTGCTAATGCGCGTTGAAAGCTCCTCGTGTAAACAGGCCCTAAGTTCCGCAGGGATGGGACTTATTCGCCCTTGAAATAGGCTCGATTCTAGAACCATCATGGAGGACGTGGAAGGAAGGACTAGTGTTCCTACACGAAGTATTATACTGAAAAGTTTCACTTCCCTGACGACCCACAATCCTCCACGTCGCACTCGAACAGACCACTACACCTTGGACGCGGCACTTTGCCTTCATAAACACACACCCTTGGTAACACAAGCACATACCACGTTAATGGGAGCAATAATAATGATAACACTATCATTATTATTGCGTGGGCGTGGGCGTGGGCGCGTGTTGCAGAGCGGGCAAGGCGTTCCGATGCCTGCCTGCCGGAGACGGGGCTGAGAGGGAACTGATTATCATTATTTTATTTCATTTTTCCTCGTCTTCGTCGTTCCTGATATTGGTATATCCAGTCCCCACCGAAGACTCGCAAGATGGGGAAGAAGAAAGGCCATAGCGGTGTGTGTTGAATTAAGATAGTTTTTGGTATATATCTGTATACGTGAAATCAGACACACACTGACATATGCACACGCACATGCACACACATACACTTTCGTCATTATGAACACAAACTATAATTCTCTCGTTTTCAGTCAGAAGATTTATGTGTGTCTCAAGATGTAGTAATTCTTTATTGGAGGTTGATCAGTGCCTGTAATGAAGATTCTCTTTTTTTCTTGATCATATATGGGGTCAGTTAACCTGGATGTAATAAGCAGCGTTTTTTAGGCTCTGTTTTCGTTTTCTTTTCCTCATACTCCTTCCATATTCCTTTTCAATGATCTAAACTCTTCTTGCTATATTCCCTTTTCCCTTTTCCACCTTTAGTTATCAATTTCTCTCTGTAACTTGGTCTATTTTCTATCCTTTCACTTGCTTCCGTCTTTCCTGTTTACACTCCATTGACCGAGTTTGATTTTTTTTTTCTTTTTTTTTTCAGATGGATCCTCGTAAACTGGACTCCGATTCGCCCGACACTCGCGAAGAAGCAATGACTGAGGGCGATCCTGAAAACCCGTGTGCAAGATCCCAAGGAGGATAACCAGCAAGGGCATGCCAGCCTCGTTGAACCAGGGGCAAAGCCCAAGATTCGGCTCTAGCCCATGTCTGAGCCCGAGGGAAAAAACGAGCAGGCAACATTCTCAACCTGAAACCAGAGCTCAAGATCCTAACGGAGGAAGACCTGGAAGACCAGCCCACCCTCGTGGACGAGAAAGCAGGAGCCAAGCCCAAGATTCGGCTTGAGGGAAGAGATGAGCAGGCAACATTCGTGGCAAAGGACTTAGTTCCTGTAAGTAGTTTTGAGTTACATATATATGATATATATAAATTCATACATAGATGTGTGTGTATTTTTCTCTTTCTTTCTTTCTTTCTTTTCTTCTTTTATTTTTGTGCATTTTGTTCTGCTATATATATTGTTTATTTATGTACTTTTTTTCTATGGACAGAACCCAGAACCTGTGACACCCATTTTCTTTGGGACCGAGTATAAAGTGGAATTAGATTAGATTGAGGAGATCATTGAAACGGAGGAGGAAGAAGGCGATGATATCGATGCTTTCCAGGATGATATCGTGAGTTCTATTAATTTTTTTACCCTGATGATAATGATAATAATGATAATGATGATAATAACAATATTTATGATGAGAATTATGAACAATAATCAACGTTAATGGGAGCAATAATAATGATAACACTATCATTATTATTGCGTGGGCGTGGGCGCGTGTTGCAGAGCGGGCAAGGCGTTCCGATGCCTGCCTGCCGGAGACGGGGCTGAGAGGGAACTAATTATCATTATTTTATCTTATTTTTCCTCGTCTTCGTCGTTCCTGATATTGGTATATCCAGTCCCCACCGAAGACACGGAAGAAGGGGAAGAAAGGCCGCAGCGGGGTGTGTTAAATTAATATATTTTTTGACATATATCTGTATATGTGAAATCAGATACACACTTACATATGCACACGCACACACACACACACACACACACATACACACACACTTTCGTCATTATGAACAGAAATTATAATGTTCTTGTTTTTTTCTCTCTTGTTTTCAGGATTTGTATAAGTTCGACAGGGATGGGCCTTATTGGCCCTTAAAGTAGGTGCTGAAATATGGAGGACGTGGGAGGAAGGTCCAGTGCTCCTCCTACAAAGCACCACTTTCCTGACGACCCCAACAAAAAAATCCTTCCTTATAATAATAAATGTTGTACTGAAAACCTGTGTTTATTTAGCCTAACAAGAATTTTCAATATGGAAAACTAGATCACCAAATGCACTTTACAATTACATTGATACTGATGATGTTACCTAAACAACCACCAACAAAAGATCTTAGAGAAAAGATGAAAGGAAATAAAAGACTAAATATATATGTGATCGAAAGCTGAACTTAAAAAAAAAAAAACGAATATGATATTACAAATGGGCAGCAAATAGAAAAACGCTACTTTAATAAATAAAAAAAAAAAAATGACCAATACCTTACAAGAGTCCTTGCAAAACACAAAAGGAGAAAACATTTACACAAGTTAAGATTCAATGTCAAGGTGATGTAACAAACAAGAAGAAATCACGAACACAACACATTTTCTCTAGATTTCTCTCATACACATCCAAATTATTACTACACACTAACAAAGGTGAAAATCTACAACCCTACATCTTGAGAAGGACAAAGGTTTTCCTGCAAAAATGAAAATTTATAAATATAAAGGGAGAGAATAATAAAGAAAAAGATAATCCAAGAATGATAGTCAAAGAGAGAAGAAGAAGGAGGAGGAATAGACACCAGTAATCACAGTTTTAACACCAAGGTACGAACATGAGCCAATCATTCTGTATAATGAATATTACAATGTGGAATTTATCAACAGGTCTTTCATTTTATACGAATAACTGCTATGTTCCTATGTAGTTTGATAAATAGGACCCCAAATATAGACTGAAAGATCAGCACCAACTTTTAACTTTGTAGATTGTAGTGTGTTTTATTAAGATTTATTAGAAACTTGTAGTAATATGTGTTAGATAGCCAACAGTTCTACTTCTAACCCAAGTTTAGCGAGAGACTACTAGCTAATGGAAAGTTAGGGATAACAAAAGTAATACATATCATAAAGGCATCTTTTTTCAAATACTTGAAAGCTAAACGATATAGTATTACTTTCTCCTTCCTTCTTTTGTAAGATTTTAGAT
>NW_028234444.1:18891444-18903944 GCF_977035675.1 Penaeus japonicus | reverse complement strand
GGGACTAGAGTTTTAGTGTGATTTTCCGCTCTTGATATTCGTAAGTTTTCAAGTCCAGATTATAAGGTTGAAAAAAAAAATTAAAGATAGAATAAGTTGGTGTATCATTGCTGCAGCTGATTGTATCTTGCAGTAGTGTAAAGAGGCATATTGAACATCTGTATATTTTATTATTGTCTTTATAGTGGCTTCCAGAAAGTGCAAGATATGATGCAGCATCTGGAGAATCTGAGAAAGCTCTGGCCACCCTGCAGAAGATTGCAGATGAAAATGGTATTGTATTCCCATTGCATATGCACAACTTCTTAAGACTTGTCAATGACAGATACTCTAGTTAGACATCACCAAAAGTTATCACATGTAGATATGGCTTGTTATTGATATCGAAATGATGATCAAATAACCTGCACGTTTCAGGAAAACCCATGTTGCTTGGTCGGTTGATTGTCGATGACGTTGCACAAGTTAACCGAGGGCGACTGATGGATCTTTTGGTGCCAGACCTCAAATGGACAACCCTCCTCCTGTGGTTCATATGGTTGGTTGTACTCTTACATTCATACTGAGTCAGAGACAAGGTCCAATCATGAAACCAGTGTCACATTTAAAACAAATCTTCATCACTCTTTTAAATGTTTCTAGGATTTAGAATGTTATAAAAAAAAATAGTTATGTTTACAGATTCGAGAAGTGTGGTTTCAGTTCAGTTTTGATCAGATGTGAGAAATAGGCACTGAACTTGAGATTACCTTCCATTTGTTCCTGAGTTTGTTTTTCAAGGACAAAAGATTTGCATATTTTCAATTTGAAGCATATTAGTCTCAAGTACCATAAAATGTGTGCTACTATAATTACAAACAATTGTGTGTTGTAGCATGTATACGTTTTTCCTCAACTCCCTCTGCTTCAACTCAAGTACTGGGCAAGCATTATCACTAGGAAACCTTTCTGTTTACAGGACTTCCTGTGCCTTCTGTTACTATGGTGTGGTGCTCATGACCACAGAGCTCTTTGAAGCCAAAGGCAACCTGTGTTCACTCTCCGGCACAGAAGGCATATACACATGCTCTGCGGACTGTCATCCCTTGAGCTCAGAGGACTACCTTGATTTGCTTTGGACCACCCTGGCAGAGTTCCCAGGTAATACTGTACTTGGCTTTACAGTAAAGTTGGTTTGGATTGTTTTGTTTAAATATTTTCCATTCATCAATTTTTTGCACCTTCTGAAGTTTGCTGTTACGTGGTATCATTTATGATGTATTCTTCCTTTGTACAGGGATATTTTTCACAATCCTTGTGATCGAGAAGCTTGGTAGAAAGAAGACAATGGCACTGGAGTTCATAATTTTTGTGGTCTCCATCATCTTCCTCTTCATTTGTACATCCAAGTAAGGACCCTGAATAAGTTAGATGATGTATTAATTGGTGAAGTGAAAGAGATATTCATAATTATTAAAAGTGGAGTAGAGTCTCTGTCCTGGACGTCATGAGATTTTACATTGATCATGTTGAAGTAAACCATTTGTTTAGTATTGTCTCAGTCCTTCCAACACTGCAAAATATGTATACATGAACACCCTTTTGCAGTCGCACGTGGCTCACTTTCATCCTGTTCGTGGCTCGTGGGATTATCTCGGGAGTTTTTCAGGCAGCATACGTCTACACACCAGAGGTTAGTACCTTTTAGAATTATCTTCACTGTATAATTTATTTTGTATATTTGCTTAGAATTCATAAGTACACAACTTTAACCCATTTGTGTAAAAAATAGATGTCATAAGATGTAACAGTTCATAAACATGTACAGTCCATCATGGAATTTTCATGGGAATTCAGCATTTAGCTTAAAAAAAAATGAAGAGTTCATTGTGACAGGAATAGAAAAGGGAGTAAATGAGAATGAATAGACATCTTAAAAAAACACGTCACCCAAATAATTGCCTGTTCGGCTTCTAGGTGTATCCAACATCACTGCGAGCCGTGGGCGTGGGGACTTGTTCTGGCATGGCCCGCTTCGGTGCCATGCTAACTCCGGTTGTTGCTCAAGTCTTGACGCGAACCTCTGTCCACCTGGCCACTGCAACGTACGGTATTGTGGCCATCTTAGCCATAGCTGCTGCCCTGATGTTGCCCATTGAAACAAGAGGCAGGGCCATGTCCTAGACCCAACACCCGAGTGTTTATCATGGAATGGGATAACAATACTTGGCAGAAATCTGTTGGCTGCGGTGAAATGCATTTACTTCAGTTTTATTTTTTTCATCTTCTTTTCTTTTTATTATTTCCCTTTGACTTTTTATTGAAGGGGAAGAAGGGCATGATTTATTTTTTATTTTTTAGTTTTTATTTTTTTAACTTTTACTTCTACTTTTAAAGAGATGGAGTACTGGATATAAGCAAAAGTACTGCCTATGTGAAATGGTTTTATCAATATCGAACTTTAGTTTAAGTATTTAAGTACTTGTATATTTGAAAACTGGTAAAGTTTTCAGCTTTATGATTTTTTTTTTTTAAATAGTTCATACATTTGTATGGAAGTCGTCTTTCATACAAGTGATACTTCTTGTTTCCCCACTTATATCTTTTTATATTTTATCTGTATATGTTGTTTACACTCGAGGGTCAGACATGATATCCTCCTAAAGTATATACTCCCACTTAGAAAGATATGGATTGAGCTTCATTCAAATACTTACGAAGCCACATTCTATTTTTTGTTCAAAACAGAATGAATTAGCAAGGTCAGACTGGATCATACCACCAATGAGGCTTTATAGTTTTATTTATATGTGCTAGATATTGTTTGTAAATAATTTGTAGTGTGCTACCTTTCTCTGACCCTCATTCCCTGCAACATGTCTCATCTGAGTGAGAAAAAGATGTAGTCGGTTGACATCTTATCATATGATCGGAAAATATCTCTGGTCCCGGGTGACTTCCTGAAACGTCAAGTATTTTCTTGCCGAGTTCCAGGCGGGGCAGTTGTCAATTGTTGGAACATCCGCAATAGAATGCTAATTATTTTTCAAAATTTCTTAGTCTCGGTTACTTTAGTTTAGGTGTTTGAATTTCATAAAATGTGATATAGCATTAAAAAAAAAAATTGTCACAAAACCTATGTAATATTGATGATGTAATGGCAATTTCTGCTTCTAATTGGTTGAATAAAAATATCTGAATCAAAAAACTATTGTGAAATCAAATGTTATTGGATAGAAATGAAATAAGATAAAAATTACTAATGTAATGCTATTTCTAATTGGTTGATTACCCATGATGTCATGTCACTTCACATCAAAAGATATATGTAGATGTATGATTCTTTTTTTTTTCTTTTCTTTTTTTAGGGGGGGGGGGAGAAAAGTATTAAACATCTTTTTTGATACCTCACCAAAGGGTGCTTCCACTTTCCATTGGTATTATCATATAGAAATGAATAATATGGGGAGAGTTTAATTAAAGAATGCTAGAAAAACATAGCGGGAAAGCACCCTAGAGCAAAGCGTTGCACATTTGAAATCTTCCCAGCGGGAGTAGGCTAAAATATGCCCTGCCGTGAATGGGTTAAGAAGTGTATATTTAAACCAAAGTAATTCCTTTTAATTGGTAGTATATTTACATACTTTAGAATTACACTGAGCATAGGTAACAGGGTGTTTCTGTATAATTTTACAAGTAATTTTCATGACTTATCTGCATGCAGTTTGAGTTAGAAAAAAAAATTCTCAGCATTACTGAGATTTCAAATTTTATCAAAGATTTTTATTTTATTTACACACTGTCAGTGTTATTTTTATTTCAGAACATTTTTATACATTCCCTGTGGATGGTTGTTACATTTCTGGATTGTGTATCATTATCTGTTGAATATATAATATTTATTTAAATGATGTGTTTAAATTACCATATACAGGAACAATACATTCTACAATGAAGTGATGGATTTTAATCATGCAATATGTTTTCTTACTTATCATAGCTCTGTAAATTCTTTGAAAACAAAGTCAAGTCTATAAAGCATGAAACCTTCCTGAATAACTAATACTTGAAGAGCAGCTATGGTTAACATTATGCTTTGTATTTAAAATTTACTCGACCATTTCATCATGAACACGTGCTGGAATCATCACACTATTTCCCACTACAAAATCTCTGATCAGATGTGTTTTGTGTGGAATGTACAAACGGAAGAACCTTTTCACAATGCGGTCCTCTAATCACAACACTTATCTGACGGATAATTACCAGATACACATACTTGTACAATTAAACACGGCCTAAAAAGAAAGCCTTTGGATGGCATATTTAGGTATATCGTCAACCCAAGAAATAAATCCATTTAATATTCTTAACCAGAAATGCGAAGGAATTACGGAATACTTGATGTCTGCATGGGGAACAATAAAAAGATAATACAGTTTGTTACTGCTATTATAGAAAGGTTGGAGAAGGTGTATAGTACTCTTCCATTGGCTGAAACTTCATAAAAATTAAGGTTTAGACTTGAATAACTTTCATTTCATTTGTCTTCCATTTAACATCCTCCTTCATAGACTTTATAACATGGACAACAGGCAAATAAATATAAGATTACTCTGTTGTGGAATAGTAAGTGAACACCGATTAGTGATATAAAAAAATATAGAGAAAGAATCTGAGGATACACACAAAAATTATAGCATCTACTCAATTTATTTTCTGTGAAATGTTTTCAAACAAAAATGTCTTTCACTATCCCATTCAGATCTATAAACAGATTGGCAAACAATAAAGCAACTCAGTTGTGCTCATGTATAATTTTGTAGACTTTTAACTTTATAATTATAATTCTTTTATAATTAAAAATCACATTTCATAAATATAAATTGTATTCTTAAATATGCTCTTTTAATAGAAAGTCATTTTGAGAACTAGTAAATGATTACAGAAAAACAAAGCAACATTGGAAATACTCTCATATACACACATATATTTCTCCTATACATAAAAATGTACTTTGACTAGAATTTCAACTCCATGACCGAAATCCAATTCGATGGAATGTGTGAAGCTCTACGTCGATATCCTATGCAATCAACAGCCACTTTTTTCATATAAAATAACTTGCAAAGTCATTGCCACATTATGCAATTAGACAAGACTTTTGTAAAGTTCTACCCATCTAACCTCACAGCAAAAAATATTATCTGCACTCTAAAGAATGATATAAAATTTAACAAGACACTTTTTGTGGTTACTTTATGCGGTTATGTAATATATGCTAAATCAACAGGAATACAGATTAATATACTGAAAAAAAGCTCATATGTTCAAAATAAAATTCAGTTAAAAAAAATAAAAATAAAAAAATTGAAAATCCCTTTCACCTGTAAAACCAGAACAATAATAGCTTCCTAAAAATACTCTGAACACATTTCAGTATTCTACATGAAATCTTGCAGGAAATGGTAATGGTTAAAAGATTATCATAAAAGAGCTTAAAATGTGTGTATTTGGTATAGATGTATGCACTATTTGGATAAATCAAAAATATAAATGTTTCCTACATAAATAAAGAAGCAAGATTAAAATTAGGCTTTTGTCACAAATGTAAATAAATGCAAAATCAAAACATCTGACTGTTATATCATACTCAGACGTGCTCTTTCAGCTAAGAAAGTCGTTGATTTCTGAAGAACTGAGTTGCTTCACTCCAGGTGCTGCGGGTTTTGAGAATGACCCGGAATTCATGGGCTGCATTGGTGACATCATAGAACCAAAGGAGTTCATGGTGTTAGCATTCAAGACTGCCATTTGGTTCATGCTCACTGGCTTCTGTTGTGACGGCATCAGGTTATCGAATGCTGACATGTTTGGCTTCTGCATCTGTGTGTTTTGAGTGGCTATCTGACTGGGCCAGGAATTCATTCCACTCATGGGCTGGAACATGTTGCTAGTTGTCCCCATGGAAGTCATGTTTGAAGTCATGTTTGAACCGACTGGTTTCATGAGGGTGCCATTACTCACCATGCCACTGAATGCGGTTGGACCATTGTTCATGTTATTCATCATGCCCATGGATGCGGTCGTTCCCATCATGCCCTGGTGGCCGTTCACCGGGGCCGGGACTGCAGGTTGGTTGCTCATCATGTTCACATTGGAGTTCATCAGCGAGGAGGTGAGGTCACGGCTCTGTTGTGCTGGCTTTGTCAGGGACGAGGGGGGATTCTGGGACTGTGGACTGGTGACGGCTTTGCTGACGGCGTTTGCAGGGGGTGGAGGGGAGGGCAAGAGGGGAGGCTGCTTGCTCAAGGTGTTTTGCAACCCTTGTTCCTTGACCATCCTATTTGATGAGAAAGGATTTCTCAGTAAATAAATCCATGGAATAAAGGGACACTGGTTTAACATAATACAGATCCTAGCACTAACACTACTACAAAGAGAATACTCACTTCTGCTTTTCCTCCAGGGAGAGAGAGAGGCTCGAAGGTTTGGAGGCCGAGGCTGGCATTGGGCTGGGCGTCTGGGGTTTGTGGTTGGCCGTTCCTCCACCCGTGAACTGGTTCAGCCCGAGGCCGGCAAACATGTCGGTACTTGCATCAACAGCTGATGCCGGAGCATTGTCATTTCCATTTATTTTGGTTGGCATTGCCATTTGCAGTGCTCTGGAAAGGGACAAAGAGTATAAATATAGAATCCCACATATACATCATTTTTGTCTGAATTGATGAACCACCATGTGTGAGTACCCATGAAACTGAAGGAAAAACAATTCATGACTGGATGGACTTACTTCTGCTCATCCTTTATAGAATTCAGCTGTTCTAATTTTGTTCTGTGTTCAGCCTCCACTCGTTCCGTCATGTCCTGAAAATGAAAATAATAACAACAATAATACATACAGAACAAACAAAAAAAGTAAAAACACCTCAATCCTTTCAAAACAAAAGCTACTAATATGTTACCTACTTGAGCGAACAGTAATCAGGCTGCAAAAGCAATTAGATAGAAGTAAACTTGTGCCTACTATTTCTTCTCACCTTAATGAGGACCATGACCGCAGAGTGCTGGGTCGGAGTGAGCGAGTTCTCAATGCTGAGGGGAAAGAGGAAGGGCAGGACTCGGGTCGCCAGGATCTCCTTGGATATGCCGAGTTTCTTGTGGTTGAGGGCCACTTTGAAAATTCCTGCAAGAGAGAGAGTGATAAATTAAGTTCAGGGGGGAAGAGGAGAGGGAGGGGGGAAAGTGAAAGGGAGATGGTGAAGAGGAGATATAGAAAAAATAAAAATATAGTTGTCATTATCAATATTACTTTTGCTTGTATGTGTCGAGACATTACAAATAATGTTAATTTTCAGACGTATATGAACTCTGCCAAAATTCATAATACAATATGAAAACAAAATAGTATATAAACAATTGAAAAGAGAAAAACTTTTTTTTTTTTTTTTAATCCTTATCCAACCTTACAAAAATTGAGCACTTCCACAGCAGAGGAACAGCTTCAGCAACTCACCGACAATGGCCATAACCACTGGTGCTTCCCTTGACGGTATCTGCTCCAGGAATGGAAAGATATCGTCCATGACTAACCATCTGTCGAGATGTTCCAAGATCTTGCCCACGCATACAAGACAGTTCACACGGACCTGAGATGGTGGAAAATAGATATGTCAGAGCCTTCTTGTGTGTGTATATAAAGAAGATGCGTTATTTTTTTTCTCTCATCAAATGCTGGTGCTTTCAATTCAATATATTTCTTTCCGGAATTAAAAAAAAAAAAATAATAATCCCTGACAAATGCAAGTATAAATGGCTTTACTAATTAGCGCCACACATGTTATAGCAAAAGAATCCACTTGGCAGTTCAATTTTCACTAACTGTTGAAAGAACATTCAACTTCCTATGTTTTCTATCAAATCTGTAATTGTTCTCTAATCGCAAACTTTTCAACAGCAGACCGACTCGAAACCTACCGACAGATAGCCTGTTCCGAGACAAAGCTTCTTGATTCTGGGAAGGAGCGCATTCTTCATGGCGTGATTCTCCACCAGTTGCGCACAGGTAGGGATAACACTCAAGCACAGCTCCTGAATTTGCTGGGTGTCGCACTCCAGAGCTCGGTACAGGAGCGGCAGTGCATCACTCTTCACGTCCTCCGCGGGGGTCTTTCCCAATAGCAGTTCCATCTTCTGCATTAGTTGCAACATGATCTGGAAATTGAAAGAAGAAGGAAGTGTAAAAGTACGTCTATTGCATAAATTCTCATAACATAACGTCCTTCCATGTCAGACGGGAGGAAGGAGTCAACATTATTCACATGAATCAAAATCAATCATTCTTCAACGCACAACATATAAAAAAATGTGCAGTCATAGGTGCAGTACCTGGACAGGTTCTGTGAGTTTCATTATAGGTTTTAAATGTGGCAAGATGTGTTCCACAAATTCTTCTTTGGTGGCTCGTTCGGCAACCAGCAGGATTACAGGAAGAACAAATGGTACCATTGTTGAATTAATGCACTCCTTCACCAAACTTGGTACAATTCTGAAAATGAGAGAAAAACACTACAGAATCCTTGAACATAATCATGTCCAGTGGAAAATGCTAAAAGCTTATGATGAAATAACACACTATAACCTGACTCTTTCTCTTTTAACATGCAGCTAGATTTCAGTCCTTTATATAGCCAATATGATGAACAAATGATAAACAAAAAATAACCAATACCACAGTAAAACAATATATAATCACACAATTCTCAAAAATCCTCTCTCACCTTAGCACACAGACGCGGTGGGGCAGCTGGGGTATGATCTGGGGCAAACTCTTGTAAAACTGTGACTTCTGCATGTTATCCCACTGGAACATCTGATCGAGGTAACTCAGGGTCTTCACACCCACATCATCAAAGTATGGCACCTGCAAGGTTTGTTAGCCTATTACTGTCACCTTTAGTATATTAGTTTGGTGGGGAAAAAATTCCTAATATGGGTCCTGCCTGATGCAAAATAATCACAGCATTCCTCACTGGGTCCCACTACCAATCAGGTCCAAACACTTGCTGGATCTAATAAAACAATTTGTTTTAGAGAATGTAACACTGGTTCTTTTGGACAGGAAGAATCCCAATTGACCCAAAAGTACCTATAGTTGAACATAAAATCATTTAACATTACCAAATGTCATGATTTTTCATACTCAAGATACACCTGTTATAATCATTAGTACGTTTTACAAAAGCATGCAGTGTTAAAAGGAGATAAAGCTCTATGTCTGCATGGATTAAGGAGAAGAACTAACCTTTGACAACTGCAATGCATCTGGTCGAAGTTGTGGAGTGGCATGAAGCAAGAGGCGTACTTGATCTCTTATGCCATCCGGTACCGAGTGTAATTTTAGGCTGTTCGGATTTTTATACTGTGGGGGAAAATGTAAGAACTGAAATAGATAACTACTTTTTGTATTTCATGTTAACCTCTAGAAAGCTAAAAAATAAAAAAAATAAGTGATGATTCCTACAGAAGTTACAGTTATGAGAAAAAGCCAGCCAAATATTCATGTAAAACGTTCAGCATAACACCTTCAATACAAATATCCATCATTACTCTGCCAAAGTGATCCCTAAATATAGAAGTAAAAGACCTCACACACACCAAACCCAACCAAACAGACGCCCCAACCAAAAAGACTCAACAAAGCCCTCACCTCGCAACAGTTCCTCTTGAAGGTGCCGAAGTCCTGGTTATTGTTGAAAATCGGACGACCTTCGTTGAAGAGGGCGTAGGTCAGGACGCCAAGGGGGAAGAGGTCAGCGGCCGTGTCGAGAGTGTGCGTGAGGGCGTACTCGGGGGCCAGGTAGTCTAGGTGGGGCTGGCAGTTGGGGTGCCGCCGAGAGTCATACTCTTCGAAGGGCCAGAAGGGCTGCAAGAGGAGAGGGAAGGATGATGGGGTGACAGTCTACTGAGATGAGGTGGTGAGCATAAACCAAGATGAAAAGATGGGAAGCAACTGCGATGAAATGATAGGAAGCAACTGATATGAGCTAATGGGAATTAACTATGATGAAATGATTTGAATCAACATGAGAGGAGATAATGGATATAAACTGATACAACTTGATGAGAATTATCCAAGATAAAGTTAGATATACATTTAACACAAAAAATATATACATATACTTACAGGCTGGTCTGCAGTAGCCTGATTAGCAACACAGAAGTCGAATCCAAAGAGCTTCCAGGCGCCCTGATGGTTCAACACGATGTTCTCCGGGCAGATGTTACGATGGACAGTTTTGACAGAGTTGTGGAGAAAAGCCAGGCCTTCACTGACCTATTGGGGAAATGAGAAAATTACCAACTGGGCCAGGAAACAAAAATATATCAGTAATGAAAAGGGAAAAACTGAGTGAATTTCTTCCTGTGCGCCTCTGTTTTTGTTTTGTTATAATGGCACAACACAATAGATTCAAATAATACCTAACAGCTCAATCAGAGTCAAGATGTAAATTGAAAGACTTTAAATCCTAATGTAAGAACTGAGCTTTGTTTACATCTGATATTTCTTGTACAAATATTATTGTGTTTCCCTACAACACATGTACAAAATTAACAGAGTAATAATGTTTAATACAAATATCTGCATAAAAAATATATGCACATCAAGACAGTAGCACACTAATATACATACCTGCATAAGACCATATTTAATTTCAACATCATAAAGCTTGTAGTCTTTAAATATAGAAGGTGTGGGAACAGGCATGTTCTCAGTCTGACCAAGGACATTAGCAAGTGATGCAAACACAGGTTCTGTTGCAAAAGCTAATGTTTCTCTGGATTCTTCAAGAGGGTGCTGGACTGTTAGGACCTGTAAACAAATAGTTGCATTGTTAAAGAAGGTAGTAAAACAACAATTTGCCTTGTGACGTCATGATCATTATCAGTCTGTAAACTACCCTCTGCAGTAGAAAGAACTAGCTTTTCCTGAAAGAGAAACAAAAACCATTTTTTTTTTTGTAATGGCCAAGTGACATCCACGTCACCACCGTCTTCCTGAACTGACCCTCTGATTTGACAAGTTCTCCCGTTGAACATACCTGGGGATGTCTCAGCCTCGTCAACTGAGAAACGCCTTTTCTCAGCTTATCCAGCATGGCCTCCCTCTCCTGCTTGTCCCACTTGTCCAACTGGCGCTTCTCAAACAGAAATATGGCGGCATCCTGCTTTGTGGACTTCTTGTAACCCTTGTATACCTTCCAGACCAAGCCTGGAATGATGTATGGTGATTATAGGTGGTGTATTTTACTCATTTACCGTGTCATTGAGTATTTTGCGATCTTTAATTCCCGCACCACTGACAAGACCACGTGATATTTACATCTTCCAAGAAAGGCAAGGACTGGAAAGATTTGAAAGTTATATTGAAAAAGCAAAGCACTGTTTTATATCTACATATATATAATTTCAAATCTTTTGCAGATACTAAGAATTCATCAAAAAAAAAACTAAAAAAAAATTAAAGAAACATCATTTATAATACTCTGTGCTTTACAAAAAGCAAAGGAGAAATAGATAAAGACAACTCAAAGCTAACCAGGGCCCGCAGAGGCAATGTGTTGGGTGGCTTCAAATTCTCTCGTCACAGGATTTCCAGGCAGGTAATTGGAGACCTGTGAAGCGATCTGCACAGCATTTGAGACTGCGCTGTTGGCCGCACTGCTGACTGTAGAGCGGAGCTTGTTCAGCATGGACTCCATCCTGAAAAGCAATTGCGGTCAGTTGACGCAGCATAAAATCAAGCTACTTTATACCAAGACCCAGAAAGTTTCTCTCGGTTGTTAGGCAAGTTACTAATCCATGAACTGACTTACTAAAAATGCAACTGAAATTAATATATTGGAAGTAACAAAAGCCCAACTAAAGCTAAACAAAGACTAAGAATAAAATCACTTACTGAAAAGATGTCAAACAAAAAAGGTAATCACAAAAAATAAAAAAGGAAAAGGTATCTCAAAATATATCAAAAGTCAAAGATGCAGACAAAAGCACAAGACAACAGTGAAATCAAGACTAACAAAGAAAGGGACACAAAACACGAGACAAAAGTGAAGGAGGAAGATAACCAGAAAGGAAAGCCAGTGCGAAAAGCTTTTTAGAATCAAACTTAGGAGAGAAGGTCAAGCAATAACCATGAAAGTAAGTATCACACACTTATAAAAATAAAGGAAAAGACTAATAAATAAAAAATCACTGATATAATAAAGCATAAAACTGCATTGGCAAATATTTATAAACATTTGTTACATATGAATTTGGGGAACATATAAGAATCAATATGAGAAAAAATGGTAAATGGTAAATCACTGAAGTATGCCAAATATGCCAAGTAAATGCTATTCCTCTGAAATATGAGATGGGACGTTTTGTTTATACAAAGAAAAAAGAAGGCAAGTGGCTGGCTCGCGTTCAAATGTGACAAGGGATCAGTCTGTGTTATTTGATTAGTGTTAACGGTA
>NW_028234444.1:18873944-18881444 GCF_977035675.1 Penaeus japonicus | reverse complement strand
TACCTTACTTTTACTTTGTGCAGATTATTTGGCTTATGGAACAGTGCTGTTTTGGAGCTATGCCTAGTGCATTAATTTTTTTTCTGTGTGTGGTCCAGTTTGTTTGTTATATATTCACAATTTTTCTTTGTGTCATAAAATTTAAAATTATTTATCAGGATCAATGCACATGCACGAACTTGCAATTTGTCATTTGTTGACTTCTAATATTAAATGTTGAACAGTTTTACCAGTAACTTACACAAGTAATTGGTAAACAATAGTCAGGCTAGGCACAGAAGAGAAGTGTCACAGATTCACTCTAAAAGCTATAAGGGCTTCTCCCTACTTCAAGTGCCTCCCACTCCCACATTTTCCAAAAAATCTTGATTACACCCCTGCACTCGATTTGTTAATATATAACTTTTGGTTAAATTAGTATCACACATTTTCTGTCTTTTTATTGATATGATAAGGATTTCCAGAATATGATGTGTACTTAAATTTGTATATTGGCTAATTTTTTTTTATCTTTTTTTTCTTTCTTGTAGCAATATCATCAAAGATAAAAAATAAAAAAATAAAAAAATTTATTTATTATTTATCAAAACTATTCTTTTACGTTGCAGATGGAGGAAACACAAGGCAAACAGGATGAGAAGCCAACACAACAAGAGTGTCGAGCAGAGTTGCGCGAGAGATTCCTGTGGGCGATTACATCTTTGGTCGGAAAGGAAGCCACCATCAAGATGCACGAGAAGACGCATGCGACTGGCGTGTTCCGTGGAATTGACAAGGATATCCTGAGCATGCATGTTCAGGATTTGAAGACCCCTGCTATCGTCTACCCACGGGCAATGATTCGTGTACCTGACTGCTTGACTGTGCGATTCAAATTATAGTGTTTATTTCTTTATATACATATTTGTATCTATATATTTTTTTCTATTAAAAGTGAAAAGTTTCTATGAATTTATTCAGTTCCTTTTTAAATCATGGTTTAAGGTAATGAAAGTCTCCATCTATTTTTATGGATATATTTTCTCTTTCATACATGAAGTTAGAGCATAACCTCTAAGTTACATTAAATAACCTATTTACATTTTAGTTATAAAAAAAATGTACTTGAAATTAGGAGAATAAAAAAGGGCAATGTTACACGTCTTGGGCCAATGAGAAAAGTGATCATTTTGAAAAGATAATGTATTACACTATCCAGACCAAAAGGTAACTTGACAGAACACTGTTTTGCCATTATCATCTCCAAATGTATATAGCCAGCAGGAATCAAATATGAGCTGAAGATGGATGAACTGACAACAAATATTTCTAGAATTGTGGCCACTGCCTCCCCACCCTCTGGCCCAGAATTATCTACATCTTTCTACTTCTTTCAATCTTGAAATCTTAATTAGATACGGCCTGCTTGGTGGCTTCGAACTGGGCCATGCGTTCCTCGATCACTGGTCTGAAGTGGCGGATCAGGCCCTGCACCGGCCACGCTGCTCCGTCACCCAGGGCGCAGATTGTGTGCCCTTCAATCTGCTTGGAGACTTCCCACAGGGCATCGATCTCTTCTGGGCGTGCATCTCCCTTCACTGTTGAATAGAAAAGGCTCACTTATTGGTGTTCTTTTTACATAAAGTTAAGGTTAGTTATTGTTGACGATGCATGCTCCACACGTTGGAAAGCATTTCCTCCTCATCTACTTTTTCCAGTTACTCATTCATAAAAAAAATCAATGCTAATTTATGGGTTGCCATGCCAAATATAACTGCCTTTCAGGATAGTCTTTACCAATATCATTCAACATAACAGGGACAGAAAAGAAGAAAAATAAACTCACCAAATCTGCCCATGATCTTGTGCATCCAGTTGACTCCCTCACGGCAAGGGGTGCACTGGCCACAGGACTCGTGCTTGTAGAATTCAATTAGTCGAGCAATAGCCTTGATAACGTCTGTCTGCTTGTTCATTACAATGATGGCTGCAGTTCCAAGGGAAGTCTGGCAAGCCACCAGGCCATCAAAGTCCATGATTGCTTCTTCACAAACCCTAAAGAAAGGGAGGTTATTCAGTTGGTAAGTTATAAAATATCAGTTTGATACACACATTTGAATGAACAACTGAAATTAAAACTAGAAAATCAAGTGAGCAGTTAAACCAATATTAGGAGGACCTTCATTCATTTAGTCATGCTGAAGAAATGCACAGGATGCAAGAAAATTATAGTTATGTCATGAGTTTAAAAAGATTATAAAAAATACTTTTTTTTTCTTCTTCTTTTTAATGGGTTGAATTAGAGTAGACAGAATACCCTCAGTGCACTCCTGCATGTGATCTTAACCCCTTCACTACGGGCAGTGGAAAACGCTCCTCGCGCCGTATCCGAGCTGCCGGCGCGCGCCAAATTTTAAACGTCGCTATTGAATATGATAAGTTAAGCCAAAACCTCTACAAGTTTATAGCCAAAACCTCAACATAATCATCGTGTGTTATTTATCAAAATATGCATAGTTAACCTCTTCCCCCATGGGCATGTGACAAGTTATTTACATGGGTTGGGAGGAAGAAGGAAAGAGTAACCTTGGTGGGAGGCCTCACTCAGATGACCAAAGAAAACGATTGAAATAGTATGGTAAACTAATCATAATAGGTTTTATATTTTTACGTAGTGATCCATAAATAAATAATAAAATGATTGCTAGCAGGGCCCATCAGTGCCTCCCCTGGTATAAGCGAAACCCACTCTTATGTAATAAATTAATAACAATGAAAGTCAAGTAATATATCGTATCATATCCGACCTCTATTCTGAAAGATCTCGTACAGATCCGGAAGAAAGAAAACTCAAATCCACCAGAACTCAGTCATGACGCAGTATGCGCGTCCTCGGATTTGACGCGAGCGCTGCGATGACGCAGTATACACGTCATCGTGTCGAAGGGGTTAAGATGGCACATCCTCTAGGGGTTAAAGACAAAATCACCATCCCCATGCAATGTACCCACACATGAACCTCCTCTCTCAAGACTGTCTTACTTCTGAGGAATGATGGGCGTTGAGGAACCACCTGGGATGATACCAAGCAAGTTATCCCAGCCTCCGGTGACACCACCAGCATGACGCTCAATCAGTTCTCTGAGTGGAATTGACATTTCTTCCTCCACCGTGCAAGGATTGTTGACATGGCCTGAGATGTTGAAGAGCTTGGTTCCGCTGTTACGCACACGTCCCAGCCCGGCAAACCAAGGTCCGCCGCGGCGACAAATTGTCTGGTGTAAAGATAATGGATAATGGAGACTCATTTCTTTCTTCTTTTTTAAATGAAGCCTTTACTCTACCCTTTTCCAAACATCAGGAAAAATTTGATGATATTACATTAGCTTTCTTCTGCTTATTGAATCATTAACTTTAAAAAATTATAATAATGGTTATATGAAAAGCTACTTGTATAAAACAATAACTCCAATTAATGCGGTATGTAGTATCAAATGATAGCAAATTCTAACCATAAATCAAAACTTAATTGATTTATCAGAGCTGTGTCAGAGTAGAAATACGTATATAAATACATAACCAACATAAACAGATATACTATTGAATCTGTCTTTCAAAGTAAACTTTTATGAAGATATAATTAACAGTGAAGTAACATTACCCCAAGAGGGTTATTTCTTTATTTGGCAATAAAGCCTGGAAGTTGATAAAAATGTGATCGATTCAGGGAGCATGTAAGTTTGAATTTAAAAGTAATGTAATAAGAAACAACTCCCTTCTCAATATAACAGACTACAAAAAGAGAATAAACTTTGCGAGTTGCACAATTCACAAAGAGACAATCATATGAAGAGTGTCTGCTGGAAGCTTTGAGGTAATGTACTATTTGCACAACCACAGTCTTGACTATGCATTGTAGGAATTTGCTGTATACACCATGACCAATATTGAAAACTATTAGACATTTCCTCACAAGCCCTGTTACTTTGGGAAGTGGAAAGTTGCTTGTATTGGAAATAATTTTGATTTAAAGAATACGACCATGAAGAAGCAATTGTTCATAAACATTGGTAATAAGAAAAATAATTGTAGCCAAGGCAAGTGGATTTTTTGCTGAGTTATCGACTTTACAATTTAATTCAACAAGCCTAGATGGCAAGCTAGAAAAAATATTAACCCAAATCTTCAGGGCATTACTTATAGATGAAAGCACTTTACTTCTCGACTTTCCGAACGTTATGTATAGAGGAGAGTCTTGGTGTCACTCCGCATTTCTCCAGGACTCCACTCCTTCACAAACGAGGTCAACTATGAAAGTCATGCCGATTGCTCTTGAGATCCCTTCCCCCACCTTTTGCCAGATACGAAGGAACACGGGTTTAGGCCCAAGGCCCAAAGCACAGACGCTCAAGATCGCTGACCCATAAGATTTGGGTTAACTTTTAAATGTGGTATTAAAGTGAGTGATCTAAACAAAAAAAAATAAGAAAAGAACAGTCAAACCAATCTACATTTGCACTTTATGCACACAAGTCATTTGAACTTACGGGGGCAACGGCAACAGTTTCCACATTGGCGACAGTCGTGGGGCAGCCAAAGACACCCACATCGGCAGGGAATGGAGGCTTAAGACGGGGCTTTCCCTGCTTACCCTCCAAGGATTCAATGAGGGCAGTCTCCTCACCACAGATATAGGCTCCTGCACCGCGGTGCATGAACACATCAAAGTCGAAACCAGAACCGCAAGCATTCTTGCCAATGAAGCCAGCTTTGTAGGCCTGTGAATGATAAACAGTGTTGAAAACTACTACTTATAAGCGAACCATAAATTAACTTGAGAAAAGGAATGCAATGGAAACATCAGTTACAGTTAAAAGTTACCATTAAAAGTTCTCCTCTTTCTAATCACTCAATACAGCCATTATTGCAATAACAATTACATCAACAAATTCTCAAACCTTTTTCTCCATTCAACTATCATCTGTTTATATTTTACAACACACCTCAACAAAGGCTAAACTCATTAGGTAACCAAATATCCATTATCAATCATTGTAAAGAAACAAACTCACCTCATTGATTGCAACTTGCATGTTGGAAGCTTCATTGTAGAACTCGCCACGGATGTAGATGTAAGCAGCCCTGGCCCCCATAGCACGTCCGGCAATCAGACAACCCTCGACAAGCTTGTGAGGGTCGTGACGCATGATCTCCCTGTCCTTGCACGTGCCAGGCTCTCCCTCGTCGGCATTGACAACCAAGTACTTGGGTCTGCCATCAGACCTAAAAGAACAGGAGTAGCGGGTTTTAGTATCAAAAATTGTAATGGCAAAGGAGAATATGGAAAGGCAGGAAAAAATCAGAAGAGATGATGTCTAACTAGGAAATCTATGTTCACGAATCCCCACCCAATCCAACCCTAGAAACAGAACAACCAGAAATCAACTGCCCTCAAACTTACGGCTTATTCATGAAGCTCCACTTCATGCCCGAGGGGAAGCCAGCACCTCCGCGCCCCCTGAGACCCGAGGCCTTGATCTCATTCAGGATCCAGTCGTGTCCTTTGTCAATGATCTCCTTGGTCTTGTACCAATCCCCACGGGCAAGGGCGCCCTTCATCCTCCAATCGTGACGGCCATAGAGGTTGGTGAAGATGCGGTCGGCATCTGCTAAGGGACCATAGGTGGTCTGGAAAATGATGATCATTTATATTAGAAAACATCCTTTCCTTTTCATAAGTACAGTATTATGATACCTCCAGAATGAGGTTACAAGGGACAGTTAAGAAATTCAATCCCCAACCCCCGTGTCAAGTATATATTAATAAGTTATCCTTGTTCTTTCATAAATCTCTTTTCTCCAAGGGACCTCAAAGCCTATGCAACTAAAGAAAAGTGGGGCAAGTTACTATAAGGTGTTATTTCCGTAACTGATGCCTTTAGGGGGTTCTTTTGAGTAAGGGGGGAGGAGGCGAATGCATTGTATGTAAGAACAAATATAATACTGAAGTTTTTACCTTTTCTGAACTATGCCTCTTGATCACCAAAGAGCTGGCACTAGCCCCAGGAGCTGTGAAAGAGAGAGAAAAGTTATAATCATATAGATAATAAAAACATATGTATGTGCAAGTGTACATGTACGAGACAGATAGATAGATAAATAGATAAATGAATGCATACATAAATAAACATATACACATGTTGATAACTGAATGGTATGTGTGTGTATGTATGAAAATACCACAGGGTTTTAATTAACAGCATATGTAAGATGGATTTCACGAAAAATTGTACACAGAATTGAGGATTTGCTAAAATCAAAGAGAATTTTATCATCACATTTCCAGGATATATAGAAAAGCCAGTAGTTTAGTCAATAAAAACTTACTGTAGCTCAATTGAGGTTTATCCTACACAAACAAAATATTAACTGATGCCTCTTAATTATATCTAATAGATAGTTATCTATTAGAAGAGAGTTGAAGAAAAAAAATATAAATAAAAAAGATCCTTAACATTCAATTCATTTATAGACAATAAGCAACAAAAAGTAATCGTCATCCATCCAATGGCAATTTCATTATTTTTCAATGCTTCTTCTGAACATTCAAAATTAACTATTCTAGGAGGTTCAGTGCTGGTTCTCATACCTAGAGAAGTGTTTCCTGTGTGGGTTCCAGTATGGAATACACATTGTAATATGACATATACAATGACAATGCAGCCTGGATGTTTTTAAGTCAAATAAGTAAGCAGCCCCAGCTTGTTCGTAAGTGGAGAATGTTTAACTACATTTCCAACATAGAATCCTTAGGCACAAAGGTAAATGCATTTGTGGTATGCCAAGCAGGAGAGTAAATTGCAAGAAAACCAAATCTTTTACATTCTAATTTGAATTATACAGAAAAATACACCATTTCACATTTGTTGGTCAGCTTCCTACAATTACATAAAAATCCCTGTGGTACCTCAAGCTTATTGGATGAAAGTGGGTGCTAACTCAGAAACTATTTAAAAGTGCATATTGGAGTCAATCTAATAATATCAATCTACAAGAGAAACTGTCTGTGAACATGTGAGATGATACTCAAAGTTTAACAAAATTCTAACTTGTGAGTATTTGTTCCAAATTTTCAGAGTATATTTATTCTTATGATGATTTTTTTTTTCAAAGCTATAAGGAAAAATACAACTAGGTGTTAAGCTTACAAATGCCTATTTAGTGAACAAGAGAAATCTCGTAACATTTGTTTTTTTTATCTATAGTGTAAAGCTACAATATGTTACATCAAACTGAACTCTAATAATCATAAGCCTAATTAAATGTAGACCATAAAGCAGAAAGGGGACATACGTAAACAGCATAAATTCTGGTTGTGTAACTTGACCCGAACAATAACAATGTACTTTACCTACCATTATCTATGTCTAAAAGGTCAACGAGCTGGAGAAACTAAGCATAAGTCCACCATCGAATAGTGCACAGGCAAAAAGAATCAATAAATGGCCCCACAGCATCGTG
>NW_028234444.1:18856444-18863944 GCF_977035675.1 Penaeus japonicus | reverse complement strand
TTTTATATTTTTTTCACATTGATCAATATAATTCTAATAAAATTATCTTCCCAAGTCAAAACTGATCACTGTGATTAAAATTACAAGAGATAACAAATCCTAGTTTACAGAGGCAGTATAGTTGATTTGACTTTAAAGAAATGAATATATAGTTGGGCCTAGAAATACTACCCATTCCCTCTGTTTCTTTATATATGTTTTAAGTTATTAAAGATAGATGGTTTCGTGTTCACAAATGCTTTCAATAGGCTCATCTAACAAACTAGCAAGGAATAAATGAAATTAATATATCATAAATATATTATTATAAATTTATTTATTTCATTAGTCCTGGTTACTGTTTACACCAGGTGAACGCATTAAACTCACCAGAAATTTTAAAAGTCACATCACTCAAAGTCTGTTTAAAAAATAAATAAATAAATAAAAAATTCAAAAGAAAGTTCCATACAATAATCCACTGTTAAGTATAAGCTGTTGGCTAAAATATATATATATTTATATATTGATAGATACAAAGTAGATCAAACTACCTTTCCTGATTTGAAGCATTTTGTTTCAAACTATTTTTTTTTTCTTTTTAATTAAATGAAAGTTATTGTATTTGGACCATGACTAAGTAACAAAGGTTTGGTAATCCCACATATATATATATATATACAGACTTCACATTTGCTATCACATATTTTCTCCAATTAAGGTCATACATATAAAGAAATATACAGTGAAGTAGATAATTTCAAATCAATTGACATACGCTGATTATTTAGTTGCTATATGATTTGAATGAACTATTTCAAAAATATTTTCATGGGAAGATTTAGAAAAAATAATCATTATTATCCGGGAAGCTTCGTATTGAATCCCTGTAAAATTGGGGGCAATTTAAGACCTCATCATTTCCTTCTTTTCTTCTAGTTTACAGAAGTTCCCAAACCTTGTACTATTTCTTGAAGTATCTGCATAAAAATGGCTTCCTCTTTCATCTTCCTCATTAACAGAAAAATAATCCAGGAAATCTAGTCATGATAAAGTATAATCACATCACAGAAAGTGTTGTTTTATTTCAGTTAAAAAATGTATTAATATGATTTATTGAAGTGCTGTTTCTCATACTTCATGGTCTATTACATCTGTAATTTTCTCCTGATTTTATGTAAAGGTATGAAATGAAAATGTACAAGTAATTATGTAAATATGAGTGCACTGGTAATGCAAATCAGGACACATAATTTCATTTTTTAAGGTTTTCCCATATTTAAAAATTATACTGATGTGAATAATGAAAAAAAAGCAATACCTTTTCTGTATATTCTAGGCACTAAAATCACTTGGATCAACCAAGAAAAAACAAACAAAAAATATACATATTCCGTGAGGGAAAATAAATATTTAGTTAATAAGAGACTTTGATAGCAGTCCAGCAGACATCTCCACTATATGGCAAACATGCTGTGAAGCCTGCTCCACCTTCTATATTGACACCTCTCTTGTTTATCTACAGTAATTGGATATGTAACAATATACAACTGTAGACACACAATACAGTGGCATCTTAATAATATTGGGTAACCAGACCTTGTTCCATAGTTTTTTTTCATTTTTTTTAAGACTTATTTCTCTATAGTAAAATGATGAAGCAGGTTTACTGGAATTCATGTTAATAACTTATATAACTGGTGATACAGAAATTAAATAGGGCTGACACACCCTTACAGCATACAATCCTTCCACATGGAGGGGAAAGAAAAGAAAAAGAAATAAAGTCTTGGGTACAAAGGTGCTTGTATCATCTAGACCTTTATAATCTTAAATTAACAATTTCAATACATCTAAATTTACCTGGCAGTAACATGGTGTCAAAGCACCCAACTTCACTTTTCAATATGATGCATTTTAACATCTATACATACTAGGTGACACTACAAGTGTAAACTCTTAGGCAGTGGATTAAATCAACATCTACCACCTTCATAGGAAATCAGTCATTTACAAACTCCTCTCTGCCACTCACACTCTAAAACTCTCACGCCTCCACAACAAACTTGGCTAAGATTCTGGATTGGATTGGCAAAATCAATGTTCCATACACTGCATACATTGGCAAGGAGACAAAAAAAAAAATACATAGAGAGCTATGTAGACACAGTCAGCCATCTTCAGTACTGTCCTTAAAATCATATGATTGCCAAAATTAGCTAATGATCAAGTAATTCAGAGAAGCGAAAAAAAAAAAAAATTCTATAAAGATGAAACTTCATAAAAAAAAAATACAAACAGATTATAAATTAATCTCTATAAAAGCATTAGTATTACTGGTTTATACATTACTGTACTGAAAAGAACCCGAGACCTGGCTACATGGGCAAATAACTACTGTCTGTTGTGAAATGAAGTATGCTGGAGATTGTTGAGAATTCTTGGACAATCTGAATTATCAGATACAGATGACAATATGATGATAATGAAACATGCAAGGCAATTATCGAAATGGGCGAGTAAGAAGTGAATCCAATTTCAAAGTGCAGGATCGAGACGTATCACGATTCGGAAAAATCACGAGGTAATTTATATGCGGGAGTGAAAGGGAGGACCAGAGGGTGAATTCCAGTCTGGTGAGTCAAACCTGGTAACGAGTGGCACCCTTGATCACCAGCTGGTATGTGCAGACTAAGAGAAAAATCACTTCAAACAAACCCAATGTTAAAGATGCCTGAAATGGAAGCTGCAACACTTTGGGCAGTTTCATCTGCCAAAACTCAGCACATGGCCAATTTCACAAACACTTTCCTAGTCATTGGGATTATTTCATCAATATCAAACTTAATCATTATATCTACATTCACAGTCCTTACAAATACAAATTAGTGACAATGTGAGAACACCTCATATACATTTTTTTTTTAAGGTTTTGCTTTTTTGTTTCCTTTTTTTGTTTTTGAATGGTGTCAATCACACAATTCATCCTCATATCACAGCCACTTTATATTCAGCTAATTTACATATCAGATTCCACACCTGAAAGAACTTCGAGAAAAAAGTTCTGTTTTAAGAAAAATATGAAAAGACAATTTCCTGGAAGTTCAATGAAGCAGCATTTCTATTTTCCGACTCGCTGTCAATCTGAATCATCAAATTAGAGAAGAAGAAAAAAAAAGATTTTTGTCTCTTTGAAAGCAGTTACCTCTGTGTTGTGTGGCAAAGCCTCCTACTATTTCCTTCTAAACAACATATTACACTATGTACAGGATTTCTAGTTATCTTCCCTCAGGCTCCTCTTACGTACTTCAACATTCATGTAGAGAATTTTATTTCCTTTCTTTAATTAATGGCAGAAGTAACTATAAGGAAACGCCTTCTTGAGTCACCTTTCACGTTCCTCGATACATGACACAGCCTAGAGAACAAAGGCTCACCTGACAAATTTGCAACTTGGTTCATGGAATGATCGCATCTAACTAGTCATTTCTATCGTTAAAAGATGATTAGCAAGTCACTGGGGGTATTGATGTGAAGATTTAAAAGAGAAACAGACTAACAAAAGTGCATTAAAAAGTTGTAGTTATTTTGGGCATTAAAATATAATAACAATATCAAAAAGGGAAAAGCAAATAAATAAATTAAAAAAATATACAGTATTACCGAAAAGACCTAATAAAATGTGTACAGATGCAGATACTATGAACTGCTTTTGGTAGTCATATATATCTCCTGGTATGGAGTCTTGGCTAAAACTGTCTGGCAGTAAAATTCACAAAAAATCGGTCAGTGCAATTAACTGTCACTAGGTACCAAAACCTTACTGTTACAGACAAAAATGACACCAGTCAAAATCCACACATATCAATCTTCATTAAAAATACTAGTGAAGGTGACTCCTCGTTCAGTAAAACCTATTCCAATGCTTTCAACGCAAAAGCATCTCCCTCGTTGCGAAAAGATATAAAATGGTTGCTAAATACAATAAAACTGGATGAGTGGGGGAGGAAATTATTATACAACCACCATCACCAATGCTTTGATCAGTGATTTTTGATCATGAAGCCAAATAAAGATTTTAAAATGTGTTTTCTACATAAAACTACAAGTGAAAAAAAGGAAAGACAGAAAGAGTGAGGAAAGACCTGTCTATCTGTTGTGTATCTTAGAAAATGCCTAAACAAGTATGGAACAACAAGTTACAAATTGAAGAGCCAGTAGGCATTTCTCCATAAGTTGCATTCATCATTAGCAAAAATGTATCAAACCTTCCACCTCCTTCCTTACATTCCTACACAAACAAGCACACACACTCACCACGCATGCACATACGCATACGCATACACATACACATACACATATACATACATATACACAAACACATGCATACATACATACATACATACATACATACACACACACACACACACACAACAAGCACTTAAGCTCAAAATGCACACAAAATATTACACTACCTAAAACATTTTTTTTCTTTTCATTACAAATTTACATCTAGGACTTATAGCCCAAATCCTAACTCTAAAAAAAAAAAAAGAAAAAAAGAAATGTCTCTTGGCATTAACATGACTCCTACAATCTGATATACGGGTGTTAGAATTGTTACCAAGCGTCAAAAAATACGGAGGAGGCTAAATAGTCCAAACAACTGACTGAGTAAAACACACAAGTGGCACCTCTGGAAACTGGGTGATACTTTTTTTTTTTCCTTTTTTTTTTTTACAAGTCAATGTTAACAAGGCAACGTGATGCATTTGTACATTATCATAACGAGACCCTCCCCCTCCCCTTAGCAATTACACCCTCTTCCACCCGAACTGGAAATTTTCAAACCAAACTATAAGAATACACACAAGAGAAGGCTAACCAAACTAATGATAATAATAGCAACAACAATTGGAATAATAATTTTTCTTTTAGTTCTGAATGTACGGGCGTAACTTCATTCTTCGGCTTTTCCATCGTCGCAGCTCTCGTGCAGTGTGGTCAATTCACACGTCTCTGAGCTCCTGGGTGTACATTAGGGGAATCATTAGGGGTTTATCAAAGATCTGATATCATACGCAAACAGTAGCCTAATAACTAGACTGGTAACGCTTCAGCCAGATCACTTGAAGAGGTTCTCTGAAATTTTGCTTTCGATTTTTGGAGGTCGAGATTATCTATTTGTTTTTGTTGTTTTTTTAAACACTGTTCAACCAGACATTTTTTTCCTTTTGTTTTGTTGTTTGTTTTTTTTTAGTTTTTTTTTTAGTTTTTTTGGTTTATTTACCTTAACAAAGGTCATCATGCCATTAGTTGAAATAGTACCTTTGAGGTTAACCAAACTGTACATACAAAAGAGTGTCCCTCGCGGCCCTTTTGCCGCCTGAATCGAGAGTCCACTTTCTCTCAAAGGCATTCTGCGCTGACGTTTCCATCACTTGCATTGCTTGCAGCATAATCTCTTCTTGCATTGAAAATATGAATAAAAAGACAAATGGGGATAATACTGAATGACTTCAAAAATGATAATCATGACGATGATGATGATAATAGTAATAATAATAGTAATAATAATAGTAATAATGATAATAGCTATAATGATAATAATAATAATAATAATAATAATAATAATAATATTAGTATGAATAATAATAACAATAATGATTGTAGTAGTAATAATAATAATCAAAACATAACAATCATCATAATCATAAAGATAAAAACAAAAATAATACGTTCCAGCTCTTGCCACCGAGCAATATTATGTTCCTTAGAGCATCACATTGCTGGAGCCAAGAATCTTTTAAATCACAGCCCAGAGCTATGCAGAAGTGGGACTCTGCAAACAGCTGTCGAATTGTGGCTGTCCCGATCAAAATTAATTGCATGGTGGATGATATTTGTAAGAACCAAAAAGAGAGATTATCCATTTTACATTTTTTTGTTGTTGTAGCTTTT
Organism: Penaeus japonicus; assembly: GCF_977035675.1. NCBI lineage: Eukaryota > Metazoa > Arthropoda > Malacostraca > Decapoda > Penaeidae > Penaeus > Penaeus japonicus. The sequence continues at coordinate 18,858,004 of NW_028234444.1, read as the reverse complement.
CCTGCTGCAAGGAGAACGCACACCTCGCTGGGTTTACTCTGACAAACGGCCTACGAACTCCGGGACTCAGTGGTGATGTCTCCATTGCGCGTGTCTGTGGACGCGTCCGAGATGGAGCCTGCCTCCGAGGACGACATGATTTGGGAAGTGTCTCCATTGGTCGTGGCTGAGCTGTTCCCGGACGAGGTTTTGCGCTGCTTGGGTTGGAATTCTGTGATGATGACAGTCACGTTGTTCACAGTGACAGCGTTGTGTTGAGCTGTACTTCTATCGACATTCTTCAATCTCGGTCTGGAAACCAAATTGGACATAATGCAATTACAACACAAATATACACATCAATTTCTTTAACAACAAGACTAGCTGGCAAATAAATATCGATTGCAATAGTGTAATATCAATGACACTCTTCATTAAGCTGTTACCAACGGGGCTGTTTTGCCTCCAAACGATCAAAACGTCGGGATATTTCAATGCGTAAGCTTAACGCTTTGGACTATTTGCCCGCACTGGCGCGGCCAAGTACAATGCGCATGATCACCTAGCGTGCCAGCCAGGAGGATAGCCATGACAAAATATCTCGACCCCGGCGGCTGGTCCTGTCACCAATCGACAAGATATCTTGTCACTCAGCGTTAATGGGTTAATCAAGCCCATGGCCTCCCCTCCCAAAATAAGAAAATAAAAATAAATGCCATGCTTCACCCCTTATATCACTAATACATTATTCTTAATATCAATGTTATCATTAAACCACCATGAAACATACAATTTGAAGAAAATAAGAGCACATTTGCCAGTATACTGACCTGCCTTTTTGTAAGTTGCGCCCTTCACCCTTCCGTTCTCTGTCCTTCCGCTCCGACTTCTTGACCTTAGGGGGAACCACCTGAGCCACCTGAGCCGCCACCAGCTCCGCGTTTAGCCGAGGCTTTCTGTTAGCAAAAGAAGTTTGGGGATCAGGTCAATAAACTGTTAATGACATTAATACATTCATGTTCATACAACTATATTCCACAGAGTAAAATCCTGAGGCAAATGGAATGTAGGAAGAGAGAAGAGAAAAGAGAGAAGAGAGAGGAAAGAGCAGAGAGAAGTGAGAGTAAGAGAGAAAACAAGAGAGAAGGGAGGAATTAGAGAAATGAAGCAATAGCAATGGAATAAGGGAAAAAAAAAAAATACAAAACACAATCCAAGGCCAGTTACCTCGTAGAAGTGCCCTTCCGGACATCGCACATGAGGCATTTGAAGGCCTCCGGAGAGTTTCTGTAGGTGCACACGCTGCAATCCCACATATTCTCCTCCTTGTTAGCCCTCTTCACCCTCCTGAAAAGTAGGATATGCCGTAAGCAATCAGCCCCTTCTTCTTCTGCAATAACTGGAAGAGGTGCAAACCGACTACTATAATACCATTTGTACCATCTGTAATTCAGATTATGTGGAAATCACTCTGAATTTTCTACTAGACTCCACTTTTTCAAGGCTTCTTCCTATATGTCCTTATTCTGAAGACACCCTTTTGTAACTTGTGGTCAATATAACATTATTTTGTCACGGAAT
>NW_028234444.1:18826444-18836444 GCF_977035675.1 Penaeus japonicus | reverse complement strand
CTTTTAAGCCTTCCATGATAGATCAAACTGATTTCTAATAGATTTGGATAGAACAGAGCAAATATAATCACGAGAAACTAGTCTCTCTTCAGTGAGAATTCACTTGGGGCATCTTCTAAACATTTTGTAAATCAATATATTCCAGCTTTTAAGTTTAATTACTACATCCAGCCTCTGCTCATGTGTAAGAGGATATTACTCAAAGAACTGGCACCTTATTAATTCAAGGAATACAAACTCAACAACGCAAAGCCACCCACAGAACATCAACTTCAGGACTCTCCTGAGGTGCTCAAACAAAGAAATGACACGTAATTACTCACGAAAACACCCCCGTCCCAAACCCAAATCAAAGGCAGCCAGCGGCAGTCCTGTCAAGACCAGACAAACCTCCAAGACACAGAAAGAGACGTCCCAAAACCACACTAACTTGAACCCCCATCACACATCAGGCCTGAGCCCAAATTCCTGCTTTCTGAATCCCTTCCCAGCCAGCTAGCACAGCTGAGCCTCCCTGTCACCCCGAAGCCCAGCGAGGGAGGCCCGAAATAGAAGCGAAATAGAGGTCACGAGCGAGATGATAGAGCTTCACATCATACCCAATCAACTTAATTGAAATTCAAGTTGGCGAGACGCTGCCCTGCCATGACAGGGGAGGAAAGGCAGCTGGTAACGCCTCGCCAGATGGTTGCCACTCGCAGGTGGTGCCCGGTGCAAGCTCACGTGCAGGAATGGGCCAAGAGTGTCAATTATCTTGGCAAAAGAGGGGTGCAAGTGCCAATCTTGGGTCAATCCCCTTTGTCACAACACGTCACAAATGCAATCAGTTATCCTCTGATCTCCTCCCTTTCCGGACGTCCAAGCTGCTCTTCGCCCAGCTCAAGCGTGCACTCCTGACTTCAGAACCACGCCCTACGGGGTACTTACCTGCTTGGACTCTTTTTCTGGTCCATACCTTGCTGTGAGGACAGCAGATACCAGACCAGCCCTCCAGTGCCTCCGCCGCCACCACACAACAGACACGTTCCAATAACGCGCTGCCTCTGCTCGCGAACCTACATCCACGAACCCCTCCCTCAAAAGCCTTTCTTCTGAATTAACAGAATATTTTTCCCGGTGCAAATGAACCCGCCTCTTTTTCCGGGCTATTTCGAAAATTATGGTAAGATTATAGATTATGGTAATTAATTTTTTAAGAGAACAAGAAGTCGGCATCGGAGTACGCGAGCTGGTCACGTGACCCTCATAAGTCAGGATGTAAACAATGGAGGCGGAAGGGGACGCCGTGCTGGCCAAAGTCAACAAAATCTCTGATATCTTCTCCTCCTTGACTGATACGGTGACCAGATCGTCAGGGTAGGATCCTTTACGTGTTCTGGTGTGAAATGAAGTGAAACCGGTCTGTTCCCCTCAATTACTCTGCCATTACAGGCAGTTATTGTGGGTGCTCACTATATAATCTTGGACTTGCTCTGTCGCGATGGACTCGATCACCACGAGATAATACTTTGCAGAAGATATCACGTGAAACCTGTATTTAGGTGTGGTCCTACGATATAGTGAAACAGAACTTTGATGTGCATGACTATGAATGCGTGTACACTTTGTCAGGAAGAAATGGTGTTCTTATTTAAAAGTATTTTTTTGCACAATTTGCATGTGAGTAATTGAGATGAATTGCTGATTTTAATTTTTAAAAAGATATGCAATGGCTTCTGCACATTTCATACAATCCAGTATGGAAAGTTTTTACCAAAATCTGTGGTGTGCACAAAAAAAATGAAATGTGAAGCATTCAATGGTTAACAAGTGAATACTTCAGGTATGCAATTATTTAAAACTCTTGAGTTAGAACAAGGTAAGAGTTTCTATACAAGTCCTACGCAGAACTCCAAGAATTTCAAGAATGCCTTACATGCAATTGCTGCATAATATTTGTTTACACAGAATGACAACTTAAAATCTTCTGGACATTCATTGATCTTTTCAGTTCCATGCACTATTAGCTGTCCATCACTAAAAATTAATCAGATCCATTTGAAATTTGTTATGACCTGTGATGGAAGGTCTACAATGTGCAGTTCTAAGTGATATTAATGAAACATCAAGCAGTCATCACATAACAAATATTGATTGGTTCCCTTTCCATAGATATATCATTATTGAGGTCTGCAAACTTTATCTAACCAGGATATGCATGGTGGAGGTTTTTTGGCTTTTACCAGATTGTCAATAGGATTCAATCAGTGTGAGACCAATGGCACACACTAGGGTGTCTCCCAATTTTTTAACCTCAGTTTTCAAGTTTTGATAACTGTGTAAGATGTTCTTCAAGAGGAAGTTCTAGGAAATGGTAAACATGTTATGCTTTGGTGTTGGCTCATAACTGATCCAGATGTCATATTAAAAGAGGATTTCTTAATAATCTGGCAAGCTAGAGTTTGAAGAACAAGTGATGGGATGTATATTTGCCCAATGCCGCTTCAACCAGAAAGAAAACAAGCTTGCACAGCTTCCCGCAGAGATACCTATCCCGACGTGATGCCACACTGCACCTATCAGTCTTTTTTTCATCCACCTAATTCTACAGGGTGAAAAGAGGAATTTTATTTTTATTTTTTACAGTATTTTGACAAGTATACAGTCAGATGGTGGGTTTACATTGTTTGGCACAGTGCCATCCGTGTCTATGACCGACTCTGCCTTGGCAGCAAATCATGCCATCCACTGTCAATGGGTTGATTTACAGTCTACCAAGAGTCATAGGTCCAGGACTTAAAACACTAACTGTAGTATTATTTGTTGCATTCTTGTTTCAGTCATCTAGTTCCTATTATATGCTTTTTTGCTTACTGTACCATTTATATAGGATGGACTTAGTACAAAGATTGTATTTTGATAGAGGAATATCCAGGCTATATGCCAGTACCAGTTCATACATCTTACATGAGTACTCCCATAGTATTTTGATATTAACTAGTTATTTTTCTGTACGTTCCAGACTGATTATTAAGGAGAAATTGAACAACAAGCAGAATGCCCAAGCAATCAAAACGCAGCCACAGAACTCTGAGGAGTTTTATAACCGAGTCAGTTCCTTCAGACCAGGATTGTGGACTGCCCGAGAACTGACCCCTCTGGAGTGCGCAAGATGGGGCTGGCGGATCCAGGAAAAGGACATTCTGCAGTGTGTCACCTGCCGTGAAGTTGTTTGCGCAATCCTGCCTGACGTGCAGGACTTCAAAGCTTGTGAGTGCGGCAGATTTGCTTGTTATACACTGCCTAGTTATGTTCATTGTGACATATACTCCATAAGCAAAAGATGATGAAGCAACAAAGTATATAATCTCAAATTTAAAATCTTTTTCCAGATGATAAGTACCTTGGTCTGTTGAAGACCCGAATAGTAGAAGCCCACAAAGATGCCTGTGGCTGGAAATTTAACCCAAGTCCCGAGGAATTTGTCCAGCCACCATATATTGGCTCTCTTGAAGACATGCGCAACCTCACAAATTCTGCTCGTACGCTGGCAGCCCTAAATTCAGCTCTGCCATATCTGGATGTTCAGAGTTTGTCAGATAGCCTTGTAAGTAAAAGAATATTATATACTGTTATCTTGAGGAAATTTATGTTGTTGTTTTTTCTCTCTCTCTCTCGTGAATTAATACTTATTTTAAAAGCAATCTTTACACTATTGAACATTTGTAATGCATTTTGAATAAATAGATACATGAGTAGACCATTTTGTTCTGAATATTTCAGGGAGCAGACAGAGATCTCATTGAGGGATTGTTTCAAAATGGCAGCATAGATTATGAGGTCCAGGCTTCCTCAGTACTACTGGTATTGAGTGGATGGACTCGTGGTGAAGGAGCTTATTTGAGGTTTGTAGAAAAGCATTTGTGGAGTTTAACTGTGCTAGAGTGATATAATTCAGATACACACATTTTCGAAATGTGGAAACATCTTGAGGCATGCACCTGATTTATTTATTTATTGCTTCACAGCTATTCATATAATAATTAATGCATTTGAAAACATGTAAGAATTTTCCTGCTAGCATGAATGAGCATAAAATCTGGAATTAGCACTGTATAGTTAGTTTCAAGGATCAGTATGATTAAGAAGTTATTGCAATGTATCAACAGGTGCAAAGTATGCAGAAGGTCAGTAGGACTCTGGAGTTTCATAACCAGAGCCGATGAATTGGAAAGAACTCGTGCAATCTCACCAGCTCCCACACCATCAGGGAAGAGAAAGAGACCAGGAGAAGAGGTTGAAGAGACTGTGGAAGAAGAAGAGATGGAAGAGGACACCAGTGAGGAACCCAGTGATGCAGGTATTAGAATATGTCCACCAAGGAAATGCAAACACCTGAAGACAGATAACAAAGGCACCGACAGCGAAGAGAAAGCTAAAGAGGAACAGGAAACACCAGGTGAAAAAGATAGTGCAGGAAAAGGGGAGGAGAATGTACAAAGTGAACAGGAAGAAAAGATGGAGGAAGAGGATGGTGATGAAGAGAAGGAAAACAGGCAGAAAGAAGAAACCCTAGCAAAGGAAGCAGAGAGAGAAAAGACTAATGAGAAGGAAGTGAAAGAAAAGATAGAAGAAGGAAGTGCGCAAACAGAAGATAACAAAGAGGATAAGTCAAGAAAAGAGTCAGAAGGCAGAAAATCAGATGAGAAGGAGGAAGTGGAGGAAGGAGTTGAAAAGGAAAAGGATGAATCTCAAGAAGAGGCAAGAGAAAAAAACAGCTCAGAGGAGAAAGAAAATGAGGCCATTAGCAGTGACAAAGAGGAAAGTAAGAAGAATGAAGGGGAGAAGATGGAGCAGGAAAATTCAGATGGCAAAGATGAACGTCAAGCTGAAGACAAGGCAGATGAAGATAATAATGAAGAGGATTCAAAAACAAGCAAAGAGAATGGAAATGGTGAGAAGATGACAAAGGAAAATAAAGATGAAGAGAACGAGAAGACTGTCAATAGTCAATCTAACTCCGAAGAAGAAAGTCAGAAGCCAAAGGAAGAAGAACCACAAGTGAGTGAGGAGGCATCGAAAGACGGCAGAAAAGATTCCAAGAAAGACACGAACACAACTACAAGCCAAACTGAAAAGGACATTCAAAGTGGTGCCAAGACTGTGAGTGAGGAGAAGGTTGAAGAGAGTCCTAAAGATGTAAGTGAGGAGAAGATAGAAAAGAGTCCTAAAGATGTGAGTGAGGAGAAGGTTGAAAAAAGTCCTCAAGAAGTGAGTGAGGAGAAGGTTGAAGAAAGTCCTAAAGAAAGAAGTTCAGCAGGAGATAAGGAACAGGGAAGTTCATCAAGTAAGGGGAATAGTCGGGTACAGGATGGCCGTACTAGCCAACAAGCCTCAGCTCTCCTAAGTCCACTGATAATTGGTTCATCTCCATCAACGCAAATTAGAAAGGTAGTTCTTTATTTTCTTTTGAGATGATTTTTTTAATGCTTTTGAATGCATATCAAGAGAAATAAATTTGTCAAAAAATGTTGTTTATACAGATCATCTGTTACAAATACTGTCTGATGACCATTGTCTTCTCATTTAATTATTAGGTCCTTGAGGAAAGTTAATAGTGACATCTATAGTGTCAGGGAGAAAAAGATCTGTTCAATGAACTTCTTGTGCAAAGGTTGAAAACAATGCTTTGAATGCCTTTCAGATTGACAAGAAGCAGTACTTCCACCCCTTAGAGGAGCATCGGCACTGGTGCACGTGGACAATGAAGATTCTCGTGGAGGAGATTGATGAGGAAATGTCGATCGAGAAAAGAGGATATCAGATGGTGACTGAGCAAGCTAGGGACATTTTGGATTTCGCAAGCAGAAAGGATCTCTGTTCGTCGGAAAAATATGTGAGTTTTTTTGTTGTTTTTTTATCTGTGGTTGATTATTTCCTCAGACTAAAATGGCAATTAGGCTCTTAAGTATTTTTTTTTTTTTTTTTGAAAAAATATACAAATGGTTATATTTTTTCTGTTCTTCTAGGTCTTATATCACTTTTTTCACCATCATGAATAATAGTAATGTAGAAATGTTCTTTGTTATATATTCAAGAATTTTCTTCAGAACCACATTTTTAATATTTTGCATCATTTTCCTACAGATAAGAAATGTAGAAGGGTTGCGGTCCATTCGCACAATGCTAAACGGACTGGCCTCGGTCGACGCCTGGCTGAGCGAAGATATTGCAGAGAAATAAATGATTAATGGTGGTTAAAACTCTCCAATATATATTTGTTTAAGTCGTGTCTCATCATTTTTCCTTTGTACATTATTATACAAATAGACGAATCTATTTTATTACCAATAATTTTTTATAGTTTGTTTTTTCTTTTTTTATGTAATGTGATGTTTTTTTGAGAAATTCAAATATAATTTCAAGAATCTGTTTCCCTTCCTTTTTTTTCTTGTAGATGATAATTCAATTCATTTTTCAAATAAAAGCACCATTCATTAGAGACATGAATGAAAAATATATAAATGTATTATACATTCAGTGTATTACCGAAGTGAAAGACCAGTATTCCAATCTTCCAACTCATTGAACTGCCAAAGTATTGTCTTTCCTATAAACTGAATTAAATGTATTGTGAAATATTGATCTGCTGTGTAGAATTCTATATTTCATGTTTTATTATTATTTTCCTGATTTTTAACCAATTAAACTATTAAAAAGACAGTGTGACCTATTTTCTCATATGGTTGTTTTATTGTGTTATGGTCTCGTGCTCAGAGAAGAAACTATGCATAATATACATGATTATCTTGAAACAAACGAAGATTAATGTTTATGCATAATTTGGCTGATACATTACTGGTATTGTTCTTTCTTCTTTTTCTTCTTCTTTCTTCTTTCTGCTTTGTTTCATCTTATCTCCTTGTTTTCTCTATTCTAATGTTTCTTTCTGTCTCCATCTTTCATTCTCATTCTTGAAAGGTATTTGGAAAGGAAATTACCATAATAGATCACGCCAACTCATTTTGTGTTTGTTTCTTTTTTCCCTTTCTGTCTATAATATTTTCACTTTTCGGAAGTTTTTCATGTAAGGTCCCGAGAGAGCCAAATTATATCAAATTCTTTTTAATTTCCAACTTCGAAAGTAGTATTGGTGAAGGTTTAATTAAGTATTATTCTTACAAGCATGCAGATAGAGCGAGGAAACGAGCATTAGCATGATTATTTAACCATTTAGCTTTCACTGGTTTTGCAAAAACAAAATTTATTGTGCTAATTTAGGCTCTATACTGAAGCCTACATATCAAGATTTTCTCACTTTTTAAATGTCTATATACACATCTGGTTTGGCGAACGTGCCAGTACACAGTTATTGTGCATCCACTGCCACCAATTAAACACTAATCAGGCAGCTATCAAGAAAAATTATCACAACTGATTAGTTATGCACTGACAAGCAGCTTGAAGTACTCGAAAACAGGAAGACAAAACAAAATGTGTTAACAGAAAACAATGTGTGCGTGTGTGTGTGTGTGTGTGTGTGTGTGTAGGTCGATAAAGCGAATGATTATAATTCCAAGTTGCATATGTTGTGAATGGCACCGGAAGAGTAGATTGTGGTCCAAGAAAAACCGAAGGTAGATGGAAGTAGGTGTTAGATACACCGACATACCGAAGATATGTCCCTGTCGTTAGTGAAGGTGGAGAAGGGTTCCTGTAGGATTTTGGAAGGTGTCGATGACAGTGATAGTGTTACATGACAATTTTTATAGGTATGCAGTCATTCTCCCACTTCATCTTCGAATATGATTTGTAAGATCTGACACCACTTCTTGTTGCATCGACTTCATTCAATTCTATGCTGTGCCATATTCATATAAGCGATGGGAACTGCAAAGTAATATGGTCAATGTGTTTCATTTTCTATATTGGATTATATAATTAGCGTTTTTACAAATAGATATTGATAATGAGTGCAGATAACTATTTACGATGTATTTGAAGAGTGTCCAGAAGATCTATGCATTATCCAAACTTTTTTTCTCGAACAACTTTCAGAAACTGTAGTAGCATTAATCCAGTCAATTAAAAACATGTTACTCACATCATTATGTCATGTGTGTAGGCCTGAGTAGGCCTAATTAATTTCTAGGCTGACATAAGGCCTTATCTGCAGCGGCAATTTCTTGAAATCATTTCACTTCATGGGCACTGCCGGACGTACGACGGCGAAAGTATCGTACCGCTTGAACAAAACCAGCCGTCACGCTCACAGAGCGACCCGTGCCTCTGTGGCGCGCCTTTGAAAAACATTTTTTTTTTACAGTTATTTGCTTCTTCCTCTGATGAAAAACACTTTTAAGTTCATAAAATACATTTCTTCTTTGCTTTAGTAATTCATATCGGAATGTGATTCTGAATATGTTAACATCATGTTACTTTAAGCATGAAAAAAGTTTATTTCTTCAAAAAACTAGTTGTGCAGAGTAGCAGCCAGTAAATAGATCTTATTTGTGTAAATATAGAATTCATTCCATGACACATCAATCAAAGCAAAATTCATTCTAGGCTTATTCACCTAGGTATGCTATACTTTTCATGATATTTTCATTGCAACAAAAGTTATCCTCGCATATTGTGCTTGTATTATAGAAGTCTTGTTTAAAATGGATATCGCACAACACACAAAATTATTATTATTTGCAAACATTATAGGTTATCACAGTAAATAATACTAAACTCAGGTATTTTATTGTTTTACATGAGTTACCGACTTGATTTACTTCAGTTTTCTCTGAAGAGAGCCTTTGCTGCCCATCAAATCTAAACAAATTCGAACGCCTTACTCTGATTGTGACTATATACTTCAATAGCCTTTGATTACCAGTCTGCCCTGAGAATGAACATAAAAATACACCCAATAGACTTTTTGTTGTTGTTTAAATGTTTTTCATGCCAAACACTTAGTAAATTCAGTTTCTTACGAGTTAAAAAGTAAATGTAATCCAAGCCAAAGGATTCAAACAATTATTTATCACCCATTTATCAAGGCTACATATGGTGGTATTTGTTTTATATTTTCACGCATGAACTGGAGTCTCGAAATATGCAGTATACTATACATTATAATCTTACTTCATTGTTACATATATTTCGTTGTAAACCATCATTAAGATACTCTTTAAACGGTTGAATGAGACGACATAAAATAAAAATCAGGGAATATTTGGCATTTTCGCCATTCGGAGATGGTTCGCGCATGCGTGTTGGCGCCCCTATGGGATAGGTTGGTACGCGTGGGCGGGTGGTGGTCTTTGGCAATAGAACCTGAAATACGGCAGCAAGCTATTGCGAGTTTTTGGCAATTATTGCAGATAATGACGCTGCAGATAAGGCCTATATAAAAAAGGCAATTATTACTTGCGTAATTGGTATTGTACAAAGCACCTCAGTGCTTATGTGTTCCTGTTGGAAGTCTTTTTAAACCAAGAGGAATTAGAAATTATACAATCTAGGATTGATATATATGTATATGTACCAGAAGACATTAAAGAGAAATCATTGAACAATGAAAATACATTCTCATCGGTGTAACCCGGTATTTTTCAACCTTTTTCGGTCCCTCTGTAGTTTAAACATGGGAAATACTCAACGAAAAATTAAGGGTTATTTGGTAACTTATCCATATAGGGAAAAGAAACACGAACAATCAAATCTAAGGTTCTATTTATTAATTGAATTGGAATGAAAATGCAAGTAGTCAACATCATGTTGGACTTTCTTTGGAGTGCTATTTTCTTCTTTTTTACAAGTCTCCGATTGAACACTTCTTCAGATGCTTATCCATAAAGGGGAGTAAAAACATTCTGTATAATACACACCGTAACACACGCACACTAACACATTTTTTCATACATTTTACACACTCTTGAGATGCGCGCGCGCGCGAGAGAGAGAGAGAGAGAGCAAGCAAGCACCAACTTCTCGTAAAACGAAAAAATACATATTCAAGACCGTTTCA
>NW_028234444.1:18806444-18821444 GCF_977035675.1 Penaeus japonicus | reverse complement strand
CATAATTACCGACCACTCATTTTGGGATTATAAGCCACACCAAAGGAAATAACCGAAGTAAAAGGTGATATTGCTTTTAGAAGTCTTTGCCGGATGGTCGCTGCGCTGTCAGTGGCGACGTGGAACTCGTGCCGAAGGGACGTGTTGCCCTCGAACTCATACCTTTCTTTCACTCATTCTCCCCTCCTGCGCCCTCGGAAACGAGACACACGACACCAGCAAGGTATGCTTATCATTTATGTATTGATTTTCTAGGGATTTATCCCGAAGTGGCGGGTTTAGGTGAGCATTTCATTCTCTTATATGGCATTCTCCCGAGTGCGGTTCAAAGGTTAACCTTGACAAATTGACAGTAATTACACATATTTTATCACATTTTTGGTGCTTTGCGAATCATTTTTCCAAAGTTAAAGTCATTTGTGGGTAAAAATACCAGGTATGATTTTTCTAAGTTGATATAAACATTATTGTCTGTCATGGATACGTGTCAGTGACTGTCATATGTATCTCTCTATTTTCTCTCTGATTTTCCTTCCTGTGTGATCTGGTCGTCGAATTTGTAGTATTAGTAGCATCGGTTGCATTTGCCTTGCACAGCAATTGATAACAATTGCATTGGACATGTCAGGGATGAACCTTGGCGAATTTTTAATTACATAATATGCAAGAAGTATACCATTTTATTTTATTTATTTGGGTGTTAATTGCTGATTATTTCTGACCCATGTATTGCTAAAATAACATATTCCATATCAGAGTTTTTATAATTTTGCAAAGCAGTAGATAAGACCATAGTCCACATCAAGAACATTGTTATGGGAGGAAGATATCTCCGTTGACAGCATTTCCTTTCCGAGAAGAACATGATAAATACGGGAAAAGTTTATCCAGGACTAAGAATTTTCTGTTACTCATCGTCAGTAGAGAATACTGACCTGGTGAAGTGAAATGGCCTTGGAGAAAGTGAGGAATGGTGATGTGGCATAATTGTTGTGAATGAAATCAGCTGGCACGTTTGTAGGGATAACACCTGATGGAGTAGTGTACGTTGTGAATGATTGTGTGGTCATAGACGTCTATTGAATTATGAATTATGTGGAAAGGAGACTACACGGCCCTTCTGGGAACTGACCTCCTGACCCGATTCGATGTTGGATTTGTTATTCGTGCTTGCGTTTTGATTTCTTCAGCTTCCGCATTAGTCGTATTGTTTTCTTTCATGTTAAATTATGTTTTCATTGAGTAAATTATGCAAGGAAAGAGGAAAGAATCCCACAGGCTGTTCTATACCTTCCTCCTGCCAAGCGTGCGAAGGTTGCTTACCGGATTTTCTTTTCTGCAAGAGAAGAACATCAAGTCAGTAATATGCAGTTGATAGAACGTAAATACTATCAATTTTTTTCAATTGAGAAAAAGGCATATGTGCAAACCATAATTAGCTTTGCCTCTTTAGCCTCCCTTTCATAGGGTTTTATGGTATTGGTCGAAGGTTTTTAAGTACACTTTTTTGGTAGAATTCCAATTTCTCACAGCCATCGAATCTCGAAATTTAAAATTTTGTTTACAGTTCTTCCTGGTGTGTATTACGTGAATCTGCTGTTGTTTTCCATGGCAAACGACTGGTTCAGAATTGTTAAGATCCCAATAGTAGGGGAGGGACTGAAGTATTTTATGGAAATGAGAGAGTAAAGTGTAATAAATGTAATGAATGTGTATTAACCCACACAGGACGGGTGGTACAGCATGTGTACCGCGCATTCAAAAGTCCAGTTGCCGGGCGGCACAGTATTGTGCCAGCCATTCAATTGATTTAGGCCTAATAATTCGAACTCCCCGGCATTTGGACATTCAAGGCTAGAATTCCCCCGTCGGGGATGGGTTAAGAACATGTAAAAAACAATGCAAAAACTCATCAGTGTCATGAGTTATGTGGTCAGTGTAAGCTTGGTATCGCACTGTTACATCATGAGTGACTTGAGGAAAATATATTGCTGGTGCATCAGACATGCTGAATAACTTCTTTATTAGCAATTTGCAGAAAAAAGTACCTGAATGAAAACCGTTATATAATTTTTGTTATTTCAAATACATGCAGTATCTTCCTTGTATCTTATGTCTATTTGAAACTAGACTTATACCCCCCCCCCCTCCTTCTTCTTCTATTTTTAAGCAGAGTTTACTTTACAGTAGATGAAAAAGCATGAAATTTTTTTTTGAGTCAAACCTTCAGGTTACAGTCAGGTCACAGGAACTTCCCCATTATTTTCACATGCCTATATCAGTCTTCCTGCTCTTGCTGCTATATAGTAAATAGAAAATTAACCCACTGATGATGAAGGGCATCTATACATGTCATAGCTAGGGTGGCCTTGAATTTTGGATGGAACCTATAAATACCACGACAATACTCTGTTCTGCGCACTATGTAAGCGTGGGGTTTTATGGCTCTGACTCTTAGTTCTTAGGATGCAGTCTTCCAATCAGCGTGAACCCTCTTTAGCTTTTATTGAAAAAAAACAATGTTTAGAATGTCAAGAAACAAAAACTAGAAGAGAAAAAACATCATGCTCACGCTGCTAACTTTTACCTGTAGGGGCAATCTTGATATTAATTGCAGTGCAGCAGATAGTGTTCTGATTGTTTCTTGGCCCCACTGGGTCATGAGTAAAATATTGATGGATTGTGTGGCCTTTCATGCTTATCAAGACTGCATAATGAGAGATTTTAAGATTGAGTAGTGTGCCAGACCAACACTGAATCAAAAAGTAGCCAAGCACAGTGTTATTTTGATGTGTATAAATAGCTTTTATCAGATTTGATAGACGCTGAAAGATTTTGTTACCTCCAGTAAAATTTGGATTCTCTCACTTGAATCTTTAGACTCAGAATTACTTAGCCAAATGTTGTGGCATGATGGTCAATTTGTCATTTTAGCCAATAAATATGATGAAATTCATAAGTATTAGTGGAGCTGCTACTAAGGGACAGAATATATTCCTTAGAGAAATAGAAGTAGCAGCTTTCATGTTTAAGTAAAGTAACATAGTGTTAATCTTTGGAATTTTTTAACTGATTAAAATTCTGAAAAAAATTATGATTTGGCTTTTTGTAAATGTCTTATATACGATACACAATTATATATTGATTGTCAACTTTCCAGGTCCTTTATAATTGAGAGGTGCACTTACAGACAGTAGGCCTAATACACCTAGCTTCCTTGCAATATGTCTTCAGGGTCCCTGTGAGTAGATGCTGTGTTGAATCAATAGGGTTAGGGCGATGCCTTGCTGCTTATTATCCTTAGCCCTTTATCTAATCTTTTATCTCTTTATGGTTGTCTTGGAATTGGAAGATTTAAGCTTCTTTTCTGCTGGAATCATTTTAACATGCTTTTAGAAGTGGTTTAGTCAATGGGATTCACCTACTAACGACTTTTGTTATTCGCACATAGAATGAAATACATTTTGAGTCCACGGAGCAATTTTTATTAATATTTGTGATTTTATTCATTTGCACTTTTGAAGTCTATTTAATATGCAGCCTCTGATTAGTTTATTATCCCAAATTCATATAACTTTAGTCATTTTACCTTTAGGTGTAAAATGCAATCACAAGCAGTACCTTTTCACATTTTCCACTTGACTTTATAAATAGTGAATTTCATCTGTAATTTTGATCCACATACTGGGACTTGTGAGGGACAATAGCTGTTTTAGAGCCAAGACCAGCACTATTTCTATACATTGACATAAGTTTTAGTTTTGTATTCAGGGTTCAAAATATCATAGTTTTGATGTTTTCTTTATTTTATTCTTATTCTTGGTTTTACTCTACTTGTTACAGGAGTTTTGCTAGAACATCGTAATCATTATTCTAGGGTACCTTTTCAAAGTCATTAGGTTACCCACGTTGATTATTTTTTATCACAATAGGACATTTTATAGTGGACTATATGGAAGGATTTTACTTCTTTCAATTCTTAGTTTATTGGTTTTGTTATTTGATTTTCCTTTCCTTCCTTCCTTCCACTGTATAGAAAAGACCAGACCTGTATGCAAGTGTGAGAGGACTTATTTCATTTCATTCTTTGTGAGCTTTTAATGGTGTGGAAATGTTCTTCTAAATAACAAAGAAATACTTGTACAAAATAGTTTCTGGTGAAAGCATTGAATGTATGTCTTTGTTGAAAATGTGTATAGATTAAATGTTGCATTACAATTTTTTATGTATGATTTTTATTTATTTATTTATTTATTATCTATTTATTTATTTTTTCTATCAAGTATTCAAAGTACTTGAGCTTTGAAGAATTTTTTTTTAATACAGCATAGGGTTATTATGATAAGCATTATATAGTCATGTTTATTTATGCATGATATTTGTGGACCTGTTTCACAATGCAAAATTTTAATTGACACTTCTTTTTTTCCCTTGAAAGAATGTATGGGTACCAACCACAAGCAGCGGCGCAAGCCCAGCAGTACCAGCAACAGCCGGGACAAGAACAATACCAACAGCAACAGCAGCAGGGATACCAGCCGCAGGCACAACAGGGATACCAACCCCAAGGGCAAATGGGATACCAGCCTCAGGCACAGCAAGGTTACCAGCCTCAGCAACAGCAGTATGGACACCCACAGCAGCAACAGCAGCCCCAGCCCCAGCAGCAGCAGCCCCAACAGCAACAATACCAGCAAGAGCAGTATGGAGCCCCAGCACAGCAGCAGCCGCAGCAGCAGCCACAGCCACAGCAGTCCTCTTTTCAAGATTTCATTGATGCCCAAGAGTCAAAGGAGGTAAGGGAAGTTGTTATTTTGGTTGACCTTAGGAAAGTAAGGGCTGATGAATATTTGGAATTTGACTATGAGGAGGATTTTTCTTCCCTTTTTTTTGTGGAAGCTATATAACTGGATATGATGTGTAGGTGTTCAGAAATTAGAGAATACAAATATACAGTCGTGCTTCACTGCCAGTGCTATGGAGATCTCACATAAGCATGATTGCAGGGCGTTCGCTTTTCCTGGAATGTGTGGCCATCAAGCCGGATTGAAGCCACTCGCATGGTAGTTCCAGTTGCCGCTGCCTACACACCGTTGAAGAAACGAGACGATCTGCCCCCAATCTGTTACGAACCTCTTAAGTGCACTCAGTCACAGTGCGGGGCCATCCTGAACCCTCTCTGTCAGGTATGTATGTGTTTTGTGCTCTGTGATATTGAAAAAAAAAAAATAGAAAGTTGATTTTATCTGGTATTTAGGAATTTATTTATATTTGACTTAAAACTGTTACATGAGCTGATTGGTGGTGATCTTGCAGGTTGACTACCGATCGAAGATGTGGGTGTGCTGCTTCTGCTTCCAGCGCAATCCTTTCCCAAGTAGCTATGCATCCATCAGTGAGCAGAGTCAGCCGGCAGAGCTTTTCCCTCAGTACTCAACGATTGAATACACAATTATGGTAATTCTGATTTTATTTTTGGCTTTGTTTAGAGGATGAAAACTACATAATTGGATTATTAGATGCAATTTTAACATGGTAGTATTTATTCTGATGGGTATTGTTGAATTTTCAGAGGCAGCAGAATATGCCACCAGTTTTCCTGTTTGTGGTAGATACATGTGTAGATGAGGAAGAGTTGTCAGCCCTAAAGGAGTCAATTACAATGTCCCTTACCCTGATGCCTGCCAATGCCTTGGTGGGATTGATCACATTTGGACGTCATGTACATGTGAGTATCTTTCGTCTTTTTGTCAAAAGGGCTTGTGTGTTGACTGGAAAATGGAAATCTCAAACTTCAATGGAGGAATGGATGGAACTTTAACTCGACTATATATTTTTTTCAGGTTCATGTGTTAGCCAATGAAGTATTGAGGAAGCAGTATGTGTTCCCGGGACACAAGGACCAGACAGCAAAGTCTGTACAGGAGTACCTTGGGGTTGGGCTGAAGGCTACACAGACACAGGTAATGTTATCCATGTCATTGTATGCAATTGTCATTGGAATTTATCATGAAATAGGTGGCCTTTCAAGTAAATAAAGAATTATATCTTCTTTTTTTAGTATTTTTATGATAATACTTCTTATGAAATGAGTTGTGAAAGACTGAGAAAGTACAGGGGAAAGTGAGGGGGAAAGGCCAGGAATTAGCTTTTTCTTGTCGATAGCCAGCATCTCTTGTTTTAAATGCAGAGGAAGGGAATTTCAGTTGCACTTACCTGTCTTGTTACCTTTCCAGATGCCAGGCCAGGCTGCCCCTGCTCCTCAGCCTGGTCAGATGAATAACAGGTTCTTGCAGCCTGTCCAGGAGTGTGAGATTATGCTGGTTGACATTCTGACTGACCTCCGCCGTGACCCCTGGCCAGTGTCCTCAGGAAAGCGATCCCTGCGAGCAACAGGCTCTGCTTTGTCTATTGCAGTTGGTCTGTTAGAGGTAATGCATTTCTGTGAATGAAAGACTGTTGAATAGAGTGATTGTTATACCCTTGGATTATTACATTAACTGTTTATAGTATGTATTATAATGAAGTATAATTTTGAAGGATTCATAATCTTTGTAATAATTTTATCCTGCCAACAATCAGTAACTTTAATGTTATTTCTAGCAGCATAGTTAAGTGAAACTTCATATTATTAGATTCTTAGTAATTTGGTCAGGTTATACAGACCATATTTTCCATGTGTTTTTGCCTTTCTGATTATCGTTTGACTAGTTAGTATACCTATTTTTATCTGAACAAATTGTTTTAATCTCTCTTGTAATATGAACACCTCAAATTCGCTCATTTCAGGCATGTTACCCAAATACTGGAGCTCGTATCATGACCTTCTTGGGAGGAGCTTGTTCTGTAGGCCCTGGGATGGTTGTGGACGATGATCTGCGCAGACCTATTCGTTCACATCATGATATTGAGAAGGTGAGGATAAGGAATGGATGAGTTTCTAATACAATTCCATATATCTGAATATTTATACTTTACACAAAGTAGCTGCCGTTTTGTAATAGAAGGATGAAGTCGGTCATCTCAATTTAGTTTCTAATCTTTCCCTTATATTCTAGGATAACTGTAAGTACATGAAGAAGGCCATCAAGTTCTATGAAGCCCTAGCTAAGAGGTCTTCAGATAATGGACACATCATTGACCTGTATGCGTGTGCCCTGGATCAGGTCGGGCTGCACGAAATGAAATATTGTTCCAACTATACAGGGTGAGTCCGAAAATTACTTTCCTAGATTTTGCCAGTTATTTATGTTTTTATGGACTGAATATTATTGAAATTAATTTTAAAAATACTGTTATTACTAGAGAAATGAATACATAGTTGCTGGAATATTATAAAGTATTTTTTTGGTGAGCATTATTTTTAATGGGACTTCCTTTACAGAGGTCACATGGTCCTGGGTGACTCGTTCCAGTCATCCCTGTTCAGGACAACATTCCAGAGGGTGTTTGCCCGTGACGAAAAGGGTAACTTGGAGATGGCTTTCAATGCCACCCTTGAGGTGAAGACTTCGCGGGAACTCAAAAGTAAGTTGTTCATTTTCTGTTGTGTGTAAGTTGTTCTCTAGACCATATTCATACATGGATCCCCCACTTAGATTTTTGAAGCATGTTGTTGTAATAAAGATTATTTTTATATATCCTGATAATAGTCTTTGTGCTCAAGTAATATATGAATAAACATAAAATGTGCCAGTTCCAAAAGTGATCTACTTACTGGAAGACAAGACATCACTCACATGGAGCTTTTTAATATTGAGAACTCCTTTTATGTGAAATGGCTCTATCTTTATGGTGCCCGTCACTAGTGTTGAACAAAAGTCACAAATTATATTCTATAATTTATCATTCATATGGACAATGACAGATGGCTGCAAGATGAACACTGTCTAATATAAATGTCTAATATAAATGTTAGAAGTGAATTGCTATCTCCTCTGTTGCCCCCAGTCTACCTCTCCGATATGTCATATATTTTGTCTGTGCACATGTACATCTGTTTTTATTAGTTTTTTTTTTTTAAGGGGAAAAAAAGTCTGCTTTATGAACTAATTTTTTTTGGATGTAAGATTCTCATATTTATTTTTCTTAATTTATAGTTGCGGGTGCACTTGGCCCATGTGTGTCTGCTAATGAAAAAGGACCAAATGTTGCTGAAACAGAAATTGGCATTGGAAATACCACCAAGTGGAAGATGTGTGGCATAGGACCAAGCACTACTGTTGCCATATTCTTTGAGGTAGCCAATCAGCAAGGCTCAGACATTCCAGGCACACGAGGACACGTTCAATTCATCACCAGATATCAGCATGCCTCGGGACAGACGAGGGTCAGAGTCACAACAATCGCACGAAAGTGAGTCCTCATAGCAGACCTGGTTTGTATTTTAAATGGTTGATTGGCTAAAGAAAGAAAAGTTTAGTTGGTTTAAAAGCCTGAGTTTCTTAATGTTCTTTTTTTCTTTAGTTGGGCAGATGCACAGACCGGACAGCAGTTTATTTCTCTTGGTTTTGACCAAGAAGCAGCTGCTGTGCTCATGGCTCGCTTAGCAGTCAACAGATCCGAGACTGATCAGGATGGAACGGACGTCCTGCGCTGGGTGGACAGGATGCTGATTAGGCTTGTAAGTGTGAAGCAAGTGATTTAGATAAGGATAAGGTTCTGTGTATCAAGGCAAAAGATAGTTTTGATTGTTAAAAATGATTTTTGAGAAAAATACTTCTAACCTCAATTATTCCATTTTATGAACACTAGTACAAAAGTTAAAAGTTGATTCAATATTGTTTGGAAATGGGCTTTACATTCCTTATACTAACACTTATTTTTGTTTACAGTGTCAGAAGTTTGGTGATTTCACTCCAAATGACCCCAATAGTTACCGCTTCCATGATACGTTCACCCTCTATCCTCAATTTATGTTCCATCTGAGACGTTCACAGTTCCTTCAGGTGTTCAACAACTCGCCAGATGAAACCTCCTTCTACAGGTGAGGTCATCGAGTTGGGAATAATTTTTGCACATAGGATCTTCATGACATAGTTCATAGAAAAGGAATTAGTCAGAAAAGTACAGATTTGTCTTGAGGGAAAGAGTTGATGAATCGGTAACCATCACAAGAGACTATGCTTCAATGTCACAATCTGTATATATTGTTTTTCTTTATCATAATCTTTAATCTCTGCCTCCTGGATTTAGTCTTAACAGCAGCTACCATTTCCAGATGCATGCTGAACCGCGAGAGTGTGACAGAGTGTCTAACTATGATCCAGCCTGTCGTGTGCAGTTACTCCTTCCAAGGTGTAGAGCCTGTGATGCTGGACACTTCCTCCATTCAGCCTGATCGCATCTTGCTCCTGGACACCTTCTTCCATGTGCTCATCTTCCTTGGAGAGGTAAGTCTAGTGCTGCTAATAATGTGGCTGGGTTTTTGCTGTACTTTTTATTATTTTTGTGTCAGAACTTTCACTTGAGTTATATGTCAACATAGAGCATCTGTGTGTGTCTGTGTCTGTGCATTTAATTATTTGTTAATTTGATATATATTTACCTTTTTCTATGTCTACACAATTAGACATGTCCTTAGGATTGTTCACATAGTTAGACATGTATATGTCGATATTCCTTTGTAGAATAGTTTAGGAACATATCAATTGTATTTTGTGGGAGATTTGTATCAACATGTGTATTTCTACCACTTCAGACGATGGCAGCCTGGAAGAGGGAGGGTTACCATGAACAGGAAGAATATGCAGTCTTCAAAGAACTCTTACAGTCCCCCGTGGATGATGCTCAAGATATTCTAGCAACCAGGTTCCCCATTCCACGTTACGTCGAGACAGAGCAAGGAGGATCACAGGTTCGTTCTTGGGAGGTGGAATTTATTAGTATTGCTCATGAGTACACTATTATGTCCATATGATTTTTATTTATATAAGTTGATACAATTGTTTTCCTTCATCGGCAGGCTCGCTTCCTTCTCTCGAAAGTGAATCCTTCACAGACACACAACAACGCTCTGTATGGGGTAAGTCTTTATACGTATATATCCATATATATTTCTCCTTTTTTTTTTGTAATTCTAAACATTTAATCCATTTGTTTTTAACAGTTTGCATATATATCCCTTCATGGATATGTTTTTTGTGTGTGTAAAAAAAAAATTGTTAAAAGATACTCAATTTGATGGGTTAACTTTAATTTCAAGGGAAATCAGAAATTAATATAGAGCACCCAATTTTTTTTCCCCCCTTTTGACTTTCCAGTCAGCGATCCCAGACCCCAATTCTACGGTATTTATTATTTTTTTTGTGGTTTGGTGATGGCACAAAGTTAACTCTTGCATTGTTTTTCTTTTTATCCATTGAAAAATGTAGCACTTGTTGGTGATGGTGAATACACAACAAAGGGCTTCTCTTGAATTTAACATGTTCCTTTTAAGAAAGTGTTTGTGACACACACTAGAAGGTGCCGGAACTTAATTCTTGTAGTTTGAACACGGGCTATGTTACACACACGACACAAGAATAGAAACGTTTCTTTCAAGTTTTCTTTCATTTTATGCTAACACAAACCTTGTGGTTCACATAAAAAAAATGGTTTTGGGTGTTGTTATATTATAAAAGGTAAGTCTGAACATGATAAATAACTGCAGAATGCTAAATGTCTTCTCATTTTACCAAGTATAGTGATGGATACATTAGTTATATATACACTTGATATTTCATATTTGTTTTTAAGGTTATTTCCTTCAAGGTTTCTTTTCTTTTTCATACTCTGGACAAATTTGTTTAACTTCATTTATCCAAGAGCAAATTGAAATAGTGCAACAGGAGAAATGCTATAATTTGTTAGTAGTGTTGAACAGCGTTTTTAATATCAAAACATGATTAAAAGAAAAGAAACCAGTTTGGTTGTATACTTTGGTACAATGCAAATACAGACTTGGGACAGATGGTTCACAAAGAAATATAATTTTTGAGAAAACTTGGGTTGGGGAACAGGTGGTGGTGTGGTCTGATATCTTGTTTTCATAAGTAGATGGCAGTGGTATTAATATTGAAAGGTAATTATCTTGTAAGTAAATTGGTATTTGGACAAGTATTTAAGGTTTATGATTATAAGTAATTGATTTTAGGTTTTCAAATCCAAGACTAGATTAGGTAGGAAATTTTAAAAAATAAAAATAAAAGTTAAAGTGGCAGAGAACTAGATAGAATCTGTATTTAGATGTATATCACCAAAAGGAAGGCACTGTAGATATTTGTTTCTGGATCTTTTTGTCTAAAATTTCTGTAACTATTTTTAGTGAAAGAGCAAAGCCCTGTTATAGCGAACAGGTTATCCGAGTTGATAACAGAGTAGTCTATTTATCTGGGTCAACATTCGTATCCTGGGTACAATTTGAGTTGGTTCATTTAGGTGTTCAGTTTTAGGTAATTCTGTATATTTAGGCAGTAGTTGTAGTGCCCCCCTCCCCCTTTTCATTCCCAACACAACTGCAGTATTCACTTTAACTCTTTCTTTTTAGGTTACAATCTTACTCTTGGTAACTATTCATTGATTTTTCAGGACGGTGGCGCTCCAGTTCTCACAGATGACGTCAGCTTACAGGTCTTCATGGAGCACTTGAAGAAGCTAGCAGTAACGTCAAATGCATAAAGCAATATTAGCCAGTTTTACTGTTGTTATTAGACTTTATTTGCCTGCAAGACACCAGTATAAATATGCTCTGGACCCAATTCTTCAAACTAAGAAAATTTTTATAGATGCATGTGTTATTTTTGCAAAGATCTATGCAAATCCTTGCATCACAGATAAGTTATATTTCAGGATTTTTAGTACTTCGGTGACTACTCGGTGATTTATATTTAAGCATCTTGTACCAGACAGTGTCTTAATCATGGAAGTGGGTTTCTTTTCCTCTATGAGATGATAACAGATGGCAAAGAAAATTATCGAGTGTTGTGCAAATGACACATTAAGAGGATTTAAAGAAGAAATATTTCAAAGATTTTATTTTATTTGTTAATCTTATCACAATAGATTATCTTCATTTGCTGTAATGTGTTAAATAAACATAACATTTAAATTATTTTCCTGTTTTTTTTTCCTGAGCTCCGAAATAATCAACAGTCAATATTTTTAATGAAGTAATCCAAAGGCATTCATGAATATTTAACTGTAATACAAGTACAAACTTTCAAACAAAATAATTGCTTACTACAGACAGATAAAAGGAAGAAACTGATCATAGTACTAATGCATGCAAAGTCTAGAAGAAAAAAAAAAATACTCATTTCTATGTTACAATAAACAAGGAAATATATCTGAAATAGCATTGAAAGTTCAGATTGAAATTATAATATATAGCTGCAATGGAAATAAAAATTTGCATCATTTGAAAGACTTAATGATAGTCATACAAGGGCACCACTATATTACTGGATTAATCCTAAAACTAAACTAAACAGCCAATTTCATTTTAAATGCAAAGAGAAACAAAATATTTAGATAACACTTTTAGTATTAAGGAAAATATGTAATTGCTTATAGGAAGGAAATATATTTAGAAAATGAGGAGATACATAATTCTGAATACATAACAAAGAATAACAATATAAGAGGAGGACAAGACCCGATTTGATGAAATAAGGAACAGAATATGATAAGCGGTCAAGACATGAATTAAACTTATTATACATGCACTACATAAGCAAAAGTTTCACAAAAATGTCTTGCGAGCCAATTACATCAGCCAGTGTACAAATTTTAAGAGTACAGAAATTCTTACTACCAAACACAATCACTACAAGAATTTTCTCATTCATTCACTCACTCCTGAACATGTCCGTTTGTGTTGCTAGTTTTATTCACAAGTGAATCTTCCCCGCTGCTTGTCTTGTCTTTCCCTAAATCTTCAAGACAGTCCATGACGTGCAGAACTTGCCCAGCTGACGGCCTCCTTTCGGGGTCAGACTCCGTGCAGGCATAAAAGAGCTCGAGGATCGGTAGATATTCCTCTTCAAGGACGACATCGGGAAGGGCAGGTCGCGTACCTAGTCGTAAAAGAGTTTCTTAATGCTTTCTATGTCTCTGATCAACTTCAGTATTATTTCAAGTAATGGTTTGATGCATTCCACAATATTAAAAAATTACAATACCAAGAATGATTTGATTAGATCTGATTTGACTTGACCTGACTTGATTAGATTAGATTTTCTTTTTTTCTTTCTTTCTTTTGATCATTAAAAGGCATACCCAGTGCTTTTTGGAAGCTATCCTCCCTCTCCATCTCCAGAACCACTCTTGTCTCTTCATCAACAACTTCATCAATGGAGTCAGTGCTGAGTTTATCCACATGGGGTGGGGAAAGGGAGATCATTTCCCTGTGTAGAAGGAAAAAAGACAAAGAATAATTGTAATTCTGTAAACAATTTACTTTAAGATTATCTCAATAACAATGGGATAAAGACAAAGATCTGCTATCTTACTGAAAATGCTGAAATGTGCCACTCTGAAGATAATGTTGCTTCTATTTTTTGTTGTATTAGAACCTTATCTCGGAACAGTTGAATACATATGAAAATAGTTTAACATATAGTATATAAGAACACAGAATTCTGCAGCTGGCAAACCAATATTCATCACAAACTACTGCATTCTCTGTTGTCTTATTACAAAAGTCCTCACAGCACAAAGTCTACAGCAGCCCAACAACTATTGTATTTTCTTAGTTTTCTCACTTCAGTAATTTTTCTTGTAAGATTGCACCTCCTGCATTAGAAAAAGCCTTGCAAACTGTCACTATACTATCAAGGTAAAGATGCACTGGAGAGATTAGTGATGACTCATGGCTGACTGACAGGTTGGCGAGGATAATTATTTGAAAGTAAACAATGTCATATGGACATTTTCCATTCAGTCAGTCATCATCATCAACCTCTCAAGTATAAAACTGTCTTTTCATAAAAGAATAAAATGCATAAATATGAATGTCTCAATATTCTTACCAGAGGACAAGGCCGAATGCAAACATGTCAGTCTTGTGTGAAATGGTATTCCCATAGATGGCTTCTGGTGCAGACCAACACTCGGTCCCTATGTAACAATCATCGTTGCAGGCTACCACACCCTGCACATAATCTTTTGTTAAGCAACTTTCATGGCGAGAAGAGTAATAAGTAAATAAAGTCATTAATTGTTAAAGACCCTAAATTTAAACAGGCGTAGGTGTAACAAAAATATAGTAAATAGTAAATAGTAAATAGTAAATAGTAAATAATAAATAATAATAATGATAAAACACATGCATATTCCATACATATGCAAATATAAGTGGTAAATGTAACTGGGATCTTTTTTTTTCTTGACTAGATGCTTTTGGACTTTAAAAATAAATGTGCAAATCCTAAATAAACAAATGTTAACAAATAGAGAAAATCAAGTTTCTAAGTATATTTCTATAACTTGAATTTTGATAAAGAAAAAATAACTAATATACATTCCCTTCTATATCCTTTTATGAATCTAGTTATGAACCATACTTAGTCACAATAGACATGAATTACACAACCCAAAACTCCTATGAAATGATTCCCTGCATTCCATTAAAATACCTTATCATTCAGCTTCAGTGACACTCCAAAGTCACAAAGTTTTGCAGTCTTGAAGTCTCCTAGGATGAGGATGTTAGCGCTCTTCAAGTCTCCGTGCAATATCCGCTTGTCTTCATGCAGATACTTGAGAGCGGAAGCGACATCCTTTGCAACCTGAAAGAGTCAGCGTAATGCCATGATGTTATGCTTCCCTTGTGTAAACTATGTAAACCACCTTGTGCTAGACCACACAGAACCTACCTCTACATATACATAGAACTGGAAGTACAGATGCAAAATCGGCTTCATTAAAAGTGCATAAACTGGTATATAAGTCAAGGTACATGTAACACCAGTTTAAATTTGGATAGAGAATACGTGATTTAACAAATATTTAAAGAATATA
>NW_028234444.1:18788944-18791444 GCF_977035675.1 Penaeus japonicus | reverse complement strand
CCAGAAGTTTGAATCTCGTAACGTAGAATTCTTTGGAAATCCCATTGTCCTTGTCCTGTATATGGTATTTATTTACTTGTATGTCTTTAAGAGGCACAGCCTTGATTTTAAGTTGGTGAATGGTTGTTCATCAAACTGCAATTTAGCAATATTGATGCAAAAAAATGATAGTAGATGCTTTTGAATTTGTGTTTATCAATAGAGTGCGTGAATAGAGGCTATTTAGCATTTATTTTAATTAAGTCAGTGGCTATTGTTACATTTTTTTTTAAAGCTGAAAGTAAAGATACAGCTGTGTTATATAAAAAAAGGTTTTGTAATCTTTTAGTCTCCAAATTTCATGGGTCTCTGTGCATTCAGGTGGTTGCTGTTTGACAAATGGCAGGAAATGACACAGAGATTGTCATGCTAGAATGATCTAAATGCGGGTTGACATCCCGTGCGAACACAACTGTAGATCGGAATTCGGCGTCACAATCTGGGCTTTCCATTTAGAGCTTGAAGCCAAAATGTCCTGCATCTTCCCCTTGTGGGATTTGCATGTCTGTTATGGAGGGTGGATTTTATTTTCTTTGTTCCTCTCTGGTTTGGTTGAATAAATTTTTCTTGGGATGAGGATGATGTTCATCATCATGGTCATCATCATCCTCATCTCATCTCATCTCCATCTCCATCTCTCTTTCCCTCTCTCTCTCCTCCCTCTCCCTCTCCCTCTCCCTCTCCCTCTCCCTCTCCCTCTCCCTCTCCCTCTCCCTCTCCCTCTCCCTCTCCCTCTCCCTCTCCTCCCTCTCCCTCTCCCTCTCCCTCTCCTCCTCCTCCCTCTCCCTCTCCTCCATCCTCCCTCTCCCATCCCTCTTCCCTCTCCCTCTCCCTCTCCCTCTCCCTCTCCCTCTCCCTCCCCATCCCCATCTCCATCCCCATCCCCATCCCCATCCCCATCCCCATCCCCATCCCCATCTCCATCTCCATCTCCATCTCCATCTCCATCTCCATCTCCATCTCCATCTCCATCTCCATCTCCATCTCCATCTCCATCTCCATCTCCATCTCCATCTCCATCTCCATCTCCATCTCCATCTCCATCTCCATCTCCATCTCCATCCCCATCCCCATCTCCATCTCCATCTCCATCTCCATCCCCATCTCCATCTTCTTTTTATCAGCAAAGTCCCACCACCACACATCACCCTCCACCCCAACCCCTATCACCACCAGCCACCATCAGTGCCACCACATCACCATTACCAACATCTTGATGCTTGTTCCTCTGATCTCCACCTCTTTATGCATCACTTACTGCCTTAATTCTTGCCCCTGTAACAAACCTTTGCAAGAGCAGTAAGCTGACCTACATGGGCTGGCTAGAGAGAGTGCCTTACTTAACCTTTTATTTTGAAATCAAGTGTCATTGACTAACATTTAGTGCCATTTATGTGGACTGTAGGTTTCATTTGCAATTTTTTTTTTTTTTGTCAGGTGCATAATGATATTCCTGTATGGAAAGGAGGAGAGAAACACTAAAAGAATGATGAGACTTAGAATGTTTTCTTTTCATTTTGATATGAATCTGGAATTTCATTTAAAAGAATCTTTGTCGTTGTAATAGCCCAACTTCTTGGCATTGCTGATGAGCCTGCAAGAGTTTAGGTCCTTGTGGGGTTGCCTCTTTTGTTGATGCGGATCTCTTTTTGTTTTTGTTTTTGTTTTTGTTTGTTTTTTTATACTTGGCTTGACTGTGACGTGTGTGTGAGATTGTTGATCCGAGTTTATTTTCGTTTAATGATTAGTTTATTTCCAAAAAGATGTATAGGAGAGCCTTTGATGTGGTATGATCTTTGTTGCAAACTATTAGGGGGATTGCCTGTAGGTGAGCATCAACTAAACATTGCTATGTAAATGCTTATTGAATTCTGGAAAGGTATGTCTAGATAAGGTTTATACCTTTAACCAATTTATGAATATTTTTGGCTGCTGGATGTGTGTCAGATCAGGGTCAAAGATGATAAGAAACTGGAATTTTGCCCTCTCCCTCCCTCTTCTTCATGATTAGTAAAGTGACATTGATAGATATGCAGCAAGTATTGTTGAAGTGAAGAGAAGTCCTGTTTCATACTGTGAAACTCAAAGTTCCTGTAAAAAAAAAATTGTGTCCATATATTGCCTCTGACTATATTCCACTTTGTTAAGTGCCTCACAAATGATTTTACTGTAACAGTAGGAAAACAAGTTTCCTTGAGTTATATGTTGAAGTAATCACCATGTTATGGATTAGAATTTTAGGATTAACCCTTTTTTCATTTTCTGAATCTGTCACATTGTAATATCAAAGAAGATTTTATGGATTGATATCTTTTCTGTTTTTTGTCTTTTTGATAAATTGATTCCAGCTTCAAAGATATGATAGTTGTAAAGTTTCATTGTTAATTTCTTGGAGTGTTAAAAACAGCAACAACAGCAAATACTGATGGTTTTGATTTTAGTTCAGTCTGGGAGCTATTGT
>NW_028234444.1:18773276-18783844 GCF_977035675.1 Penaeus japonicus | reverse complement strand
GTTTTTTTTTTTTTTTTTTTTTTTTTTTTTTTTTTTTTTTTTTTTTTTTTTTTTTTTTTTTTTTTTTTTTTTTTTTTTTTTTTTTTTTTTTTTTTTTTTTTTTTTTTTTTTTTTTTTTTTTTTTTTTTTTTTTTTTTTTTTTTTTTTTTTTTTTTTTTTTTTTTTTTTTTTTTTTTTTTTTTTTTTTTTTTTTTTTTTTTTTTTTTTTTTTTTTTTTTTTTTTTTTTTTTTTTTTTTTTTTTTTTTTTTTTTTTTTTTTTTTTTTTTTTTTTTTTTTTTTTTTTTTTTTTTTTTTTTTTTTTTTTTTTTTTTTTTTTTTTTTTTTTTTTTTTTTTTTTTTTTTTTTTTTTTTTTTTTTTTTTTTTTTTTTTTTTTTTTTTTTTTTTTTTTTTTTTTTTTTTTTTTTTTTTTTTTTTTTTTTTTTTTTTTTTTTTTTTTTTTTTTTTTTTTTTTTTTTTTTTTTTTTTTTTTTTTTTTTTTTTTTTTTTTTTTTTTTTTTTTTTTTTTTTTTTTTTTTTTTTTTTTTTTTTTTTTTTTTTTTTTTTTTTTTTTTTTTTTTTTTTTTTTTTTTTTTTTTTTTTTTTTTTTTTTTTTTTTTTTTTTTTTTTTTTTTTTTTTTTTTTTTTTTTTTTTTTTTTTTTTTTTTTTTTTTTTTTTTTTTTTTTTTTTTTTTTTTTTTTTTTTTTTTTTTTTTTTTTTTTTTTTTTTTTTTTTTTTTTTTTTTTTTTTTTTTTTTTTTTTTTTTTTTTTTTTTTTTTTTTTTTTTTTTTTTTTTTTTTTTTTTTTTTTTTTTTTTTTTTTTTTTTTTTTTTTTTTTTTTTTTTTTTTTTTTTTTTTTTTTTTTTTTTTTTTTTTTTTTTTTTTTTTTTTTTTTTTTTTTTTTTTTTTTTTTTTTTTTTTTTTTTTTTTTTTTTTTTTTTTTTTTTTTTTTTTTTTTTTTTTTTTTTTTTTTTTTTTTTTTTTTTTTTTTTTTTTTTTTTTTTTTTTTTTTTTTTTTTTTTTTTTTTTTTTTTTTTTTTTTTTTTTTTTTTTTTTTTTTTTTTTTTTTTTTTTTTTTTTTTTTTTTTTTTTTTTTTTTTTTTTTTTTTTTTTTTTTTTTTTTTTTTTTTTTTTTTTTTTTTTTTTTTTTTTTTTTTTTTTTTTTTTTTTTTTTTTTTTTTTTTTTTTTTTTTTTTTTTTTTTTTTTTTTTTTTTTTTTTTTTTTTTTTTTTTTTTTTTTTTTTTTTTTTTTTTTTTTTTTTTTTTTTTTTTTTTTTTTTTTTTTTTTTTTTTTTTTTTTTTTTTTTTTTTTTTTTTTTTTTATTTTTATTTTTTTTCTTTTTTCTTTTTTTTGTTTTTTTTTTTCTTGTTTTTCTTCTTTTTTTTTTTTTTTTTTTTTTTTTTTTTTTTTTTTCTTTTTATTTTTTTTTTTTTTTTGTTTTTTTTTATTTTTTTTTTTTTTTTTTTTTTTTTTTTTTTTTTTTTTTTTTTTTTTTTTTTTTTTTTTTTTTTTTTTTTTTTTTTTTTTTTTTTTTTTTTTTTTTTTTTTTTTTTTTTTTTTTTTTTTTTGTTTTTTTTTTTTTTTTTGTGTGGGGGGGGGGGGGGGGGGGGGGGGGGGGGGGGGGGGGGGGGGGGGGGGGGGGGGGGGGGGGAAAAGAAAGAGAAAGAGGAAAAGGATGTGGAGAAGAAGAAGAGAAGGGAAATGAAGAACAAGAAAGAAGAGAGGAGAAGGAGGAGACGGAGAAAGAGAAGAGAAAGGAAAAGGAGGAGGAGGAGAGGAGCAAGGCGATGCCGCAGGGTTTTTTTTTTGGAGGGTTTTTTGCTTGTGATTTGTAGCGGGGTTGTATTGTTTTGTTAGTAAATCATGGTGAGTGTCACTGGCCATGAGTTTTAGCGTTTATTGATTGGCAGAAGAATTCGCAGTCCACGCGGTGGGCGGCGGGTGTCGGTCAGCTGGCGGGCGCGCCGTGGTGCCGGAGGGGGAGGGGGAGGGGAAGGCACCTCGGGGTGATGCCCGGAATGGTGTCGTGCCACCGGAGACTGGGCACTCCTTGCTGAGAGCTCGGGAGTCTCAGGAATTACTCGGAGCCTTCCCCCTCCCCCCTCCCCCTCTCTCCTCCCCCGCTACCCCCCCATCCCTCCCCTCATCGCCCTGGACTCGACGTTGCCCTCATGTGCGCCTCCTGTGCCTTCCTCCCTTCTGTGCGGAAAGCGGTTCGGGCGAGCGATGGACCAGGAATCCCGACTGCATGTTGCTCTTCGTGGTTGCACGCTGAATGCAGAGCGAGAATTGCACGGACAGGCAGGCAGGTAGGCAGATGGTCTCTTCAGAGCAACTCACAAATACAGCGCGGCCGGAGTAAGGATTCAGTCGGATGTGTTGGTGGAAGACAGTGCGACGCGCGAGGGCCTGGCCCGCGAAGGACAGACTTGAGGGAGAGGGAGTGACTTGAGCCGCGGTCGAGGTCGAACTCAAGTCTTGGTAGAGTCCTCCTGAGGTCACCAGACAGGAGGCTGTGACAACCAACTGGCTGTCACGGTGGAACTGTTCTCTTCGTAGACCGATTGGCGTGAGGTCAGCTCGTCTTGATCTCCGTCAGCAAAGTAGTTACTAAGTCGCGGAGGAGGCGTGCCTACGTCAGCAGCGGTCACGTGGGTTGAGCCTGCATTGACGCCGCCACCTTGGAACAAACAGACGTGGCAGTTGTGCCCTTGTTTTCCTGGTCTTGTATGGTTATAGAGGCAGACATGCAGCCAGAAAACCCAGCAGACAGATAGACACATGTGTAGCCAGGCAGTCAAACAGACAGACACACAGACAGAGTCGCTGAAGAGAAAATAATGAGTTCAATAGGAAGGAATCAAGCAAAGAGCTAGATGCTAGCAGAAGAAATCGCGGCACACGCGATAAACATGTGTGTGTGTGCGTGCGTGCGTGTGTGTGTGTGTGTTTGTGTGTATGTGTGTGTCTGTGCGTGCTTGCGTGCGTGCTTGCGTGCGTGTGTGCGTATGTGTATGATTTGAATAGGGAGGAGGAGGAGGAAGAGAGAGAGAAAGAGAGAAGGCAAGATACAAACAATCAAGCAGTTGACAATCAGACAGACAGAAATGAATACAAGAAATGATTCAGCAAACACCAGGCCATTTGACAGCTAAACAGATCTGCAGCAGGGAAATCATTTAACAAACAGCCAGATAAGGAAGACATATGATAGACAGACAGACAGGAAGACATTTCACCGATATCTAATAGAGTGACAGATGGACAAGAAGGAGGTAGTTGAGGAAAAAGAGAGGGAGACAGGTAGACAGGCAGATAAATGGACAGGCGGACAGCCATAGAAACAGACAAAAAGAGGAAAGCTAGACAGACAGGCCGGCAGGAAGACAGATGGAAAGGACAGACAAACAGGTACGCAAAGGGAAAGGCAAACGCAAAGAGGAAGACACAGCTAGATTATAGGACAGGCAGAAAGACAGACGAATAAACATATCGCAGGAGCTTCGAGATCTCAACCATGAGATAAATTTAGTCGAAGGACAGACAAAGCCATAGGATGCGGACGCGAAGGAAACAAGTCAAGATGCAGAGGGAAGAGGAGGTTGAGTCTGAGGAGGGAGGGGGGGGGCGTCGGGGTGAGAGGAGGGAGGGGGGGCGGTATCGGGGGGAGAGGAGGGATCGAGGGGGGGGGCGGGTGGGGTGAGAGGAGGGAGGGAGGGGGGGCGGTGGGGGTGAGAGGGGAGGAGGGGGCGGAGGGGTGAGAGGAGGGAGGAGGGGGGGCGGGTGGGGTGAGAGGAGGGAGGGAGGGGGGCGGGTGGGGTGAGAGGAGGGAGGGAGGGAGGCGGTTGGGGTGAGAGGAGGGAGGGAGGGAGGGGGGCGGGTGGGGGGAGAGGAGGGAGGGAGGGAGGGGGGCGGTCGGGGTGAGAGGAGGGAGGCGGGTGGCGGCTGGGGGGAGAGGAGGGAGGGAGGGGGGCGGGGGAGAGGGGAGGGAGGGGGGGGTGGGGGGAGAGGAGGGAGGGAGGGAGGGGGGCGGGCGGGGTGAGAGGAGGGAGGGAGGGAGGGGGGCGGGGGCGTCGGGGTGAGAGAAGGGGATGGAGGGGGAGCGTGTAGGGTGAGAGGAGGGAGGGAGGGAGGGGGGCGGTTGGGGTGAGAGGAGGGAGGGAGGGGGGGGGGCGGTGGGGGGGGGAGGGAGGGAGGGGGGGGGGGGGGGGGAGGGAGGGGGGGGGGGGGGGGAGGGAGGGGGGGAGGGGAGGGGGGGGGGAAGGGGGGGGGGAGGGGGAGGGAGGGGGGAGGCGGTTGGGGTGAGAGGAGGGAGGGAGGGGGGAGGCGGTTGGGGTGAGAGGAGGGAGGGAGGGGGGCGGGTGGGGTGAGAGGAGGGAGGGAGGGGGGAGGCGGTTGGGGTGAGAGGAGGGAGGGAGGGGGGGCGGGTGGGGTGAGAGGAGGGAGGGAGGGGGTGCGGTTGGGGTGAGAGGAAATTGAAATTGAAATTGAAATAGTTTATTTGGTCAAAAAGTATTCGGATACAGTCATATACATTGTTTAGTTCTGACCTAGCTTTTTTGGTGACGTGTTGCACCTTAAAAAGCTTACAAATTATACACTATCTATGACATTAAAACATAGGATTCTAAAAATAAAAATACATATGAAATCAACAGTAAATAGTAAATAAGCATTGGGAAAAAATATATATATACACATAAATATATACATACACACATACACACACACACACTCATACATATACATATATATATATATATATATATATATATATATATATATATATATATATATATATATATATATATATACATATACACATATACATACATATATGCACATATGTATACACATACATACACACATACATACATATACATACACATATATACATATATATACACATACACACATATATATATATACATATATACATACACATATATACACATATACATACATATACATACACACAACACTATACACATATACATACATATATACATACATACACACACACACACACACACACACACATACACATATATATATATATATATATATATATATATATATATATATATATATATATATATATTATATATGTATATATATATATATATACATATATACATACACATACATACATACATATACATACACATATATATACATACACACATACATACTTATACACATATACCAATACACACACACACGCATACATACATACATACATATAGTATACAATATAAGTGCAATTGAATAGAACAATAAAATATTCTAGGCACAATATAAGAAAAAAATAAATCTTAATGCATTAATAGATATACAGTTAGACATTCATAATAGAATAAAGAACTGTGACTAACTAGCACAAAACAAAGTAGAATACTCATTATTAATCAGTTCATTTTATTTTCTTTATGTAGTGTAGCTGTTAATTAGATAGGATTTTAGACTGCTTTTAAAATTGCCAAGAGTAGGTTTTGATTTTATTTCAGGGGGAATTCCATTGAAAATAACAGCACCGCGATATCTAATATGGCTCTGTGATTGAGAAGATGAGACTAGAGGAGGGCAGAGTCTGAAGTTGTCTCTTCTGGAGTAAACATTGTTTGTGCTATTACAAAAATAGTTTGGAGATGAAATTAAGTTGTGCAAACATTTATAAGTATATACGGAGCATACTAAAGTGTAAATGTCATTGAATTTTAATAATTTTAAATTGACAAACGATTCGTTGGTATGATCTGTAGTCTTCAGTCCCATGATATTTCTTATAACTTTCTTCTGTAAGATTACTAGAGGATTTAATGATGTACTGCTAGCTCCGCCCCATACTGTCAAGCAGTAAGTTAGATTTGAATAAACTAAGGAATAGTATAAAGTTAGCATAGCCTCTCTGTTTAAGTGGCTACGTGTTAAATATAGTATGCCGCATATTTTGGCTATTTTGCTACGTACATATTGGATATGACTGTGCCAGTATAAGTGTTTATTTACAATAACACCTAGAAATTTTGTTTGGTCTACCTCCTCTATGTTACTGTTATTAATAGTGATCTGGATACGTATATAATTTGTGTCTGTTAAATATTATATAATGAGTTTTACTAGGGTTAATGGTAAGTTTGTTTGCGGTTAGCCAAGTATTAATGTTCACAAGTTCTTTGTTCATTTTATCCATCAGAATGTCAATGTTCCTGTCACTGATATATATGGTACAATCATCCGCAAATAAGACATAGTTTAAGGCGGAAGATGATTTTGGCATGTCATTTATATATATACTCAAGAGCAGTGGCCCAAGGACTGACCCTTGAGGGACTCCATAGTTTACTGGCAGCATTATTGAAGATTGTCCATTTATTGATACATATTGCATTCTGTTTGAAAGATAACTCTGGAACCATCGGAGGGAAGGACCACGAAAACCATAATAGTGTAGTTTGTCTATGAGAATTTGGTGATTTACAGTATCGAAGGCTTTAGATAAATCTAGAAATACACTAATCATGAATTCATTGTCATCAAAGGCTCTAAGAACATCATTTGTAAAGCACTGCAATGCTGATTCTGATGATCGTTGAGCTCTAAAACCAAACTGGAAATTTGATAATATATTGTGGTAGTTACAGAATTCAATCATTCTATTATACATCATGGTTTCGAAAATTTTGCCAAATGCTGAGAGAACGGATACAGGACGATAACATTTTGGTTCATCAAGTGGTCCACCTTTATGTATGGGAATAACTCTTGCTATTTTTAAACATGATGGAAACATACCTGTCTGCAGAGAGCGATTACAAAGATATGTAAGTGCCTGAATTATATGAGGCAGAGATTTTTTTATAATAGACATTGGAATGTCATCATTTCCAGCAGAGCTGTCTCGAGACTCTTACAATGTTACACATTTCAGATTCTGTAATATGGTATGAGTCTAGGGGAAAAATACATTTGTAGGGGGTTGTCTAGATACTGTACATGACTGGCTACCGACGTTGCTAGTTTGCTCGCTAGAGCTTCTCCACTGTTGGCAAAATAAGAATTTAAAAAAAAAAATTATATCAGGACTTCTTATTTTTAATGCCTATAAAGAGTCTGCGATTTTCTATTAAGTACTGTGTTTATGATGTACCATGTTTTCTTATTATTATATTTGATTTCCTATGGAATCTGTTAATTTATTTTTGTAAAAAGGGTTTTTATTTATTTTTTTAAATGTGGCTTTCGCATTACCTATCATATTTCTAACCTGATTCCTTATTGATCGGTATGCCTCCCCATACGTTATTGGTTTCTTTTGAAATTTTCTCTGCAACTTATTCTTCTCCTTGATTAGCTGCTTTATTTCGTGGGGTAATATTATGGTTTATTTAAGTGCTGTGTCTTAATCTTTTTATGTTTTATGGAAAATATTGGCTAAAAAAATGGTTGTAAAATCTATTATGGGAACTGGGAGAGAAAGAAGGCCTTCGTCAACTTCAGTTGAGGTAAGGTAGTTAAGCCAATCGACGTTTTCAACATCTGACAAAAAGTTATCTAAATTTGCAGCACTGAAATCTCTGAATTTTATGACTGTAGTCTTAGGTGTTTTGGGAGAATCTCTAGATTGAAAACAAGAAAAGACTGGGAAGTGATCAGATACTGAAGAATAAACAATGCCATTCGTCACATTGTGCCTGATATCATTTGTCCATATTTGGTCTAAAAGCGTGGCTGTGTTTGTGGTTACTCTTGTAGGATATGTCATGGTGCAGTCATGGTGGTGGTCGGTATATGCATCCAACTAATACCTTGTTTGCTTGTATCTTAACTTCTACGAAAATAGAGGAGGGAGGGGGGGGGGCGTCGGGGTGAGAGGAGGGAGGGAGGGGGGCGGCGGTTGGGGTGAGAGGAGGGAGGGAGGGGGGGCGGTTGGGGTGAGAAGAGGGAAGGAGGGGGGGGGGCGGCGGTTGGAGTGAGAGGAGGAAGGGAGGGGGGTGAGTATTTAGGAGCCTCTGCTCTTCCCGATGATAACTCGACGACTTGGATAAACCGCATGGGCTGTTTAAGGAGGAGAAGGAGAAGAAAAAAGGGGGAAGTAGAGAAATCTAGGAAGAGGAGGAGAAATAGGAAGAGGGTTAGCCCAATCCGTTCCCGGGCAGTATAAATACCGGCGAGCTTCCACAACCCGTCAGTGCCACAGACCTATCGTCTGTTGCACTGAAAGATGGAAGCTAAGAACGAGAAACGCAAACTGCACTGGACTAGCATCTTCAATAAGATTTGCGTCATTGTTGTGAGTGTGACTGGATGTGCAGTGTGTTCCCTGGTATTCGCGACAGCAACTGCAACTGAGGAAACAGTAAGCAAGACCCTTGCGCCGCCGCCGCGCCCCCAAGTGAGGGCGTCACTACCAGCGACCCCTTTCTTGGGAGGCCATTCAGGACATGACGCAACCGGCCGCCTCGCGTGACCGTGAATTCCCTCAAGACACCGTGTGTGTGTTTGTGTGTGTTTATATGTGTTTGTGGGTGCATATGTCCGTGTGTGTGTGTGTGTGTGTTGGTGTGCGCATGTGTGTGTATATATGTGAGCGTGTTTGTATGTTTCTCTTTTTTATGTGTATATATATGTATGTGTGCGTGTATTGACTGATTAATTTCTGTATTGTACAGGCCGAAGATTGCAGAATATAAGAAATTAGACAAGTTCTTGCCAAAAACTTTGCAATAACATTCCGTCTCCTCTCCCCAGATGTTCCTGCAGGACGTGAGACCGACTCCGATACCACCTGGTCGGGCGTGAAGGAAGTCGGGCGCCCTTGCGCGTAGACGTATGATGAGCTTAGTCCGTCTCGGTTGAAATGAGGACTCCGGAAAAGAATGGCCGCATTGTATTAGTCTAACGAATGATGAAGTAGAAGGAAGCCGACGGAGGGTGAAGATAGGGCATGAAAGCCGAAAGATGAGCCGAGAGCTTGCCAATCTTACCCGAAGGCCAAACATCAGCGAAGGAAAATGGGGAAGGAATTCTTCCACGACGAGAGGACCGCCACGTCCCTCGCCGAGACACCGGGAAGAAGGCCGCTCCGTCGGGAGGCCGCAGGAGGCCGCAGGAGGCCGCAGGAGGAAAGCCGAGAAAGTGCGGCAACGACGAGACGATGAGCCGTCTTCAAGGCAGAGGCGCCTGCAATGGCGGACACAGCCAGCGGAACCCAGCGGTCCGGGCGATCTGCAGACGACGGCGGAGTCCTTCAGGAGGCAGCCCCAGAGGAGAGCTCCCAGGTGTCTCCCAGGGGCGCTGGCGGCGGCGGCGGCGGCTCGGAGAGGCATGTGTTCAGCTGAACATGCCAGGTAGATCAAGCTGGCACTCGGGTTGGTCGACTTTCATTTGTTCCTTCATCCTCTGCGCATCTGAGACTGGCCGGATCGAACAGTCCAGCTCTTCAGGGTTGAACGAAAGGAAAATTTGAAAGGAAATTACATCTTGCACTTTTGTGATGAGAATTACGAATACTGGTAAAGATGAATGTAACATCGAAGATAATAATAGCATTAAGATGATAATTATAGCAACAACAATGGATACTCCTAATAATGAAACTAAAAATTGTATCGCTGATAACACGAGACGTAATAATGATATTAATAACAGTAATAACAGTAATGATAACACAAATAAATCTGAGCATAACGGTTAGGATATGAGAATTAGCAATGGCTAGTAATACTAATTCTTTTTATGAATATAAAGAAAAACAGATATCTATCTAAAGAATAGAATCATGTATAAAGAAATTCACAATATACAGTAAAAAAATGAATAATAAATAAATAAACAGCGATGTCCAAAAAATAAAAAATAATAATAATTGAACATTAAACATACGAAAAAATATGTGAGCCTCCGATCTTAAATCACAGCAAAATTATTTTCTCACAAAACACCTGAAATCTGAAACAGTGCACTAGCAACACACACAATCAACACAATGCACCAAGACATAACAAGCGTGTGTGACAGACCGCTATCACTGCTTCATGCAATTGATAATGATAATGACGACACTGCATGGCGCGAATCCCCGTGAGTCCTAATTGATCCCGAATTATCCTCAGGGACTCGCCAACTGATGAAGGACTGAAGGACCCTTTCCCGAGGTGTGTAGATGATGAAAATGGCGCTCGGTTCTGCTGACGGGCGCTGTGCAGGATGACCATCAACCGCAAAGAACCTGACAGGGCCAAACGTGCCCGGCCATGCAACATACCATGCAACAGGGTTTTGGACATGGACCATGGCCCGCCTCTTGTTTGGACCTTTTCAGGTTTTTCATATCCCTTCATATTCTTTTCCTTTTTTTCATATTCCAGTTAGCCTGGAAGAAGATATCACGTGATCTCATTCATGCACAAAGCCCAACGGCTAATGCACAAGGAATTAGGATCATTTAGCAGGTTTGAAATGTCGTCAGGTTCAGGTTGGACCAGAGCCAAGATAACATGTCAGAGTCTTGTCTAAAACACGCTTTGTATAAAAAAAAAAAAAAAAAAACATAAGGTTTAGTATGCAAAAGTATTTATGGTTGTGA
>NW_028234444.1:18760632-18773176 GCF_977035675.1 Penaeus japonicus | reverse complement strand
GGTTTAAGATCTCAGCAAGCCAAATCGAAGGCAATGGCGCTGAAACAGGATGTCCGAGACCAAGGCTGCGAGTCCAAGGGATAGAGCTAGAGTGGGTTAATGTCTTCCAATACCTGGGTGTATGGGTTGACAGTAAGCTTACTTTCCGCTCGGAGGTTCAATACCTCCTAAACCGGACCAAGGCAAGACTCTCTGTCATGAGAGCTCTGTCAGGGCGGCGCTTAGAGGCTGGGCACCTTGTACTAAGATCCTTCTATGTGCACGCTGTCCGTCCCATTGTGGACTACGTTTCCGTCACCCTGATTACGGTCAAGCCTGGACTACGGCAAAGGCTTGACGTCATGCAAACGATGCCGCCAGGGATCATTTGGGTGCTCCTATATGGGCTAAGGTTGCCAACCTCCTCTTGGAGGCCAACCTTTTCCCTCTGGACACCCGGATCGATCAGATGGCGGCTCAGTTTCTTGCCAAGGTCTTACAGTCCCCGTCGGACTCGCAGCTAAGACAAAAAGTGCAGCGTCGGCTTGCACAGAACCATGAACTCTTTGCCAACAACTCCTGGCTGTCTCATACAGCCAGGGTGTTGATATGCTTTGAGCTCAAGGAGACTCTGTTGGTCAAGGGCATGGACCTCCCCCACCCTGACTATGCCACAGCCCCGCCGTGGGCAAGATCCTTGATAGAATATTCTGTCATGAACCTGTCAAGGAGAAAGACTCAGTACTCTCCGTCTCTTTTGAAGGCTGAGGCGGAGAGGAACATTGCAGAAATCACTCCACCAGGTAGTAAAACCTACTTCACGGATGGTTCTGTAGACCCCATTTCCCACACTGCAGGCGCCGGCTTTGCAGCAAGGGACGTAGCACAAGCTATGCGGGTGTCCGACAATGCCTCCTCGCTCCAAGCAGAGGCTGTCGCTATTATGGGAGCCCTAGCCCATGCAGCCCAGAAGGACGGGCATGTTGTCATACATACAGACTCTAGGGCCGCCATTGACAGCCTGCAGCAAAGCACGCCCCTTGATAACGTTTACCTTCTGACCACGATTCTCACTATTGCTCAGAGAATCCTGGATCAGGGTAGACGCATTATCATCAACTGGATTCCAAGCCATGTTGGTATTAAAGGGAACGATGTAGCTGACAGGCTAGCGGAGGAAGGCAGGAAAAAACCCTTGGGTAATCTTGTGGTGCATCCTAGCCGAGAACTGCTAAGGCGTAAATTGATGGCTGCAGGGCAGGTCGGTGCCCTGCAGCGCCACAGAGAGGAAGCGAGAACCTCCCCCTCGGCCAGCTGGTACTCAGACGCCACAGGCTATGAGTCGCTGATACTCTCTAACAGAATACCAAGGCGAGCCGAAGTCAGTCTTCACAGACTGAGATTAGGCTACCCTTGTGCGTGGCAAATCATACCCACCATTGGGCATGATGAGCGACGCTGCAGCCATTGTGGCGCACCGGACGCCAATTTAGAGCACTATCTGATGGAATGCGAGCACACTCGCTTCCTCAGGCAGGGCCCAGAGACGACAGCCGCCGGGTTGGTAAGGCGGCTATGCCTATTGCTTTCCCCGTGGCAACTGGAGCGCCTTCTGGCAATCCAACCGCCACGGTAAGCATTCAGTTATGATGATCAGATGAGTCAGCACTTATAGCTGGCAGAGGCCGGGCCGCCTCGTGCATATAGCCCGGGCGAAGGAAAGCCTTCGCAAATCTCTCTGAACTGAACTGAACTGAATGGCTCATGCGGCAACAGGCGCCTCATGAGGCAGCAACGTCGCGCGCGGAGAAGGCGGACGAGGCTCTGGCAGCAGATGCCGGAGTGACGGATTGTCCGGGTGGCGGCAGGCACGGACCCGGTCAACCCGCCTCGTTGCCTCCCTCACCCCTCCAGCCCCTTCCTCCCCTCCCTTCCCTCTGGGCATCTGCCGCCGCCCCAACACGCCCCTTACAGCAGCAGGCTTTGCAGCGCCGCTTCGGGCATCACCAGCAGGCCGAGGTGTCCCGGGCCCGCTTGAAGAGGCGGACTCGTGAGCGTGGCGAGACGCTGTCCCAGCTGGCGCAGGACGCGGAGCCAGTGGCGTCACGGGGCATCGCGTGCAGCTCGAGGGGCCAGTGGAGGCTCGTATCGGCGTGGGCAGCGCGGGGCAGCGTCGCCGATCTGGACGAGCCATGCATGCAGGACCTCGACTACCCGACGCAGAGAAGGCGTGTGTCGATCTTGGACATAACCACATGATTCATAGATTGCTAGACTGTTAGGCAGCATTTTCAGCGTAACCATAGTTTTTTTTAGGGATTTTTATTTGTGTTGATATCAGTGCTTTGGAGGGTGCGAGAGGGAGAGAGAATGCAATATTAAGTTTATAAGTTTTTTGCTCATTTGTTGAGTGTGTTACTGAAAGGCATCCAGCTTCTAATAAAGTGCAAAACAAGTCTCTATACAGTTTATAATTTCCCTTCCATAAGTTTTTTTATGGTATATTCTGAATACGTGTATGTGCAAATATGTATGTCTCAGTACACGTATGTACTTCTGTGCTTGCATTTATAAATGCATGTTAACACGTACGTATACATCTTTTCTCCATTTCAAAAGAATGTAAGAAAAACACAGAGATCTACGGGATTTGCACGCCAGGTTTTAACCTGGCGTGGAAAAGCCAATAATAACAGTGAAGGAGAGAGGGAGGAGAAAGGGGTAGTGGGAAAGAAGGAGGAAGGGGAGGAGGAAGAAGACAGGTGGGCGCTCTCCGAGGTCACGTGTGTGCTGATGCAATGCCTTCGTTTCGGGGCAGACGCTCCTCTCCCGTCGTCTGGTGGGCCTCTCCGTCCATGTTCTTCGGGGAAGCTTGCCTCCGATATGCATCAAGCTGTGTTGCAGATCCGCGATCATCTTCATGCAGATCGCTTTACGATCTTCTGCTGTCGTGGGGGTCCTGAGACCCTCAAGGACAGTGCCATAAAGTAGTCATTTTCAATACTCTCGCATTTCTGATTATATATATTCAGTTAAATTTATACATACATGTAATTTATACATGTAATTTGGACCGGGTATTGTGTATGTTAATGCGTAAACGATACGTTAGCTCTATCATGCAGGGCATTAAACACATATGACAAAGGGAAAACACGAAGGGTGGGCAAAGTTAAGGTATCCTCATATATCGACTCCCAATGTCGTACGAAATGAGATGAGAAAACTCTCGCACTCAATCGAAACTCAGTGAAAAAATCGTTCAGGTGGGGTCTCGCATGCATTCACTCTTACGTCATTAGTCACTCGCTCTCTGATTGGTTCTCGTGTGTGGTTGGTTACTCTCTACTCTCGCGTTCATTGGCAGCTCCTTCTTTCGTGATCTTATGGAGAATTTTACTTCAATTTCTCTCAATTATGAAAATATGCCATTCGTCGTTGCTAGCTAAACTCACAATGCAACAAGCATATATGTTCACACTTACAACGGCTGCAATACATGTATCGAAATGACAGTGATATAGACACACACACCTCACAGACTCTCTGAACTGAATTGAATTGAACTATCACAGATTCACACACGCCTCTCTTCGGACCGAGCTCTCATGGTAGACACCTGCCCCGAGGCATGACTTGCCTCCCCTCGATCTGCCAGACCAGCCAGACCGAGGTCAGCACACGGACGGTAACCTCTAATGACATAGTCATGTACCTTGGACTGGGTGCCAACGCAGGCCCTGCAAGTGGAGAGTGCATGCACTGACCCAGCTTGCATGGTGATGTTGGCTTGACATCCACCGACCGACCTCCGTCGACGTCGGCCGATGCCGATTGCCAACGAGGTTTGGTTCCTCATTCGAACGGAATTGTGATTGCTTTGTGGGTGAGCAATGTGCCTTGGCGTAGCGTGTCGACCTTTGGAGTGACGTCCCCGTTTGTCTTGGCGGAGAGGCGGTGTTGAGCCCCGCGTTGACCCGCCCAATGGGTCCTGTGACAACGTACGTTCGCTGATCTCTTCTGACTATTCGCCCGCTGGTTGCAACTGCATGTATTGGCGATGCGTTCGATGCAAGTCTATGCAACCCTACTACTCGTTCCATCCCCTAGTGTTGTTGTCACACGAGTCTCAGCATCAACTCGTAATGTGTGAGAGGCGATTTCTTTAGTGGGCTCGTTCAGTGGGCTCGGCTCGCTCCTCTCAGATTGAATTGTTGTGTGTATTGTGTATGGTGTACTTTGGAGCCAAATAATTACTCTCTTTCTCTCTCTCACTCTCTCTCTCTCTCATTCTCTCTCTCTCTCTCTCTCATTTTCTCTCTCTATCTATCTCTCTCTCTCTCTCCGTAATCCTTCCAATGGTTGTAGTGTTCGTCCCGTTCCGAAATGAGCGCTAATCCTCTCGGACGCGCGTCCGAACATCGGACGTCCACCGGAACGTCACAGTGCCGCCGTGGAGTGCCTGCCGTCGATTAAACGTTATGCATGTAGATTCTGGTGCATGTGATGATGGACTACATTTCAGCATTCCTCATTTCTCTCATGCACCATTCGCCTTTATCTCTCTTTTAAAGGTAGCAGCTAACAATTACAATTCTTAATTCTTAGTGCGTCCCTTCCAATCATCTTTATGATCGAAATGAGTCTGTGTTGAGACAACCAACACACATGCACACAGATGCACTCTCGTAGACACAGGCGAGCAATGGAACACACTCTTATTCTTTCTCTTACTCTCTCTCCCTCTCTCTTTTTTCTCTTAATATCTCTCTCTTCTCTTTTCTCTCTTTCTCTCTCAAGTACACACAAGCACACAAAAGATACAGACAATTGTGAGGACTGCCTGCCTTGCGGGACAGACAGATATATTTGATATAACAGAGTGCAGTAAAATAACACAGTGCTTATCAATCTCAGTTCAGAGTTCAGAGAGCACTAACATATTTGTTCAGTATATGATTATCAAGAGACTGATAGAATGAGAAAGAGAGAGAGAGAGAGAAACGTGCTATCACAGCGCCTCTAAGTCACGAGATGACAGCAGACACTCCACGCACACTGCCAAACTCTTGAAGTTTTTATTGATGTAGAAAGCCAACAATCAAACATTTATCATGCGTGAGTGAGGGCCTTCACTATAATGCGTAACTTCCTTACATGTTCCATTTGATCGCTGCATTTGATATCAATGATCATTTCAAAGACAAGACAAGACGATGAAAAGCAGCGATACTCACTGGACAATGCATCATTGATCACTCACCTTGCCTGGTCATCGGTTAGGAAGAGGAAATCAAAGTGTTCACTTGCGAAGTTTTATTAAGGTT
This sequence comes from Penaeus japonicus, assembly GCF_977035675.1. NCBI lineage: Eukaryota > Metazoa > Arthropoda > Malacostraca > Decapoda > Penaeidae > Penaeus > Penaeus japonicus. Next base: position 18,767,870 of record NW_028234444.1, on the reverse strand, counting down.
TTAGTTCAGCGAGTATGCAAGCCTTGCAACATTTTCTCATACTTTACATATGATTAGGCCCATACCCATACCCAGAAGCTCTCACAGGCCCTTGCCAAGGCCCTGTCTACCCTGACCCTGACCCAGTCCCAGGCCTTGGCCCATGCCCATCTCCATGCCCACGTGAATGCGCTGGTCAGGAGCCTTTCCCAGGCCTTGGCCCATGCCCATCTCCATGCCCATGTCAACGCGCTGGTCAAGAGCCTGGCTGCCATCGTTGAGCTGATGCGGAAGGGAAGGCTCGTGATGCAACACAACGCGCCGTAGACGTCCTGGCTCTCTGTCGCTCACGCAGCAAAGGCTCAAGGTCAGCGACCTCCCAGACGCGTGTGTGCGGCGACGAAATGCGGCGAGATCAGATGCGGCGGCGGAGAGGGCGAGGGCGGCTGCCAGGTCAGAAGGGCGCTGCGGCCGCCGCGAAGTGGAGCCGCGACGAGATGCGAGGTCTTATGTCTCCTTCGGGAAAATAGCACCCAGCTGTGACGTCACTCCTGCCGGCTGGACCACGCTTAGGGCCGCGGCGGCGAAGACAGAGGGGCTTTGCTCTGCTACTGTATGGATTCCTCCCAGGACGTAGCACTCAGCACTGCTTTGCAGAGTACTTGACAAATTCTCAGCAAGGCATGCAAACTGTATTTCTCGATCTTAAATCTGCCTTTGATATTGCAAACAGAGACCTCATCCTTGAGCAACTGGCTAGCTTTGGTATTCAAGGTAAACTTTTAACGTGGATTCAGATGTATTTATCAAACCGATCAGCTCATGTTCTCTTCAGGGGAATCAAAAGTACATACTCTAAAATGTTTGAGCTTGGCACACCCCAGGGGGGCGTACTTAGCCCCATGCTATTTAACGTTTTAATGCACAGACTATTAAGCAATATACCACTTGAGGGCAGTGATTCCATTATTTGTTATGCTGATGACATCTGCATTAAAACCTCATCCGAGGATAGAATGCAAAAGATTCTTAATGTACTGTCCACAAAAGCTACTGAGTGCGGTTTGATAATCTCAGTTGAAAAAAACAAGGCACTCAATCCTCTTACAATCCCACTGCCAAACTTTCATATAGATGACATTGAGCTAGATCTTTGCCACAAATACAAGTATCTCGGGGTGACTGTTAACGACACAGAACTCATTATGAACTTAAAGAAAAGACTGTGGGAGCGGCTGAAGCCACTCAAGACTCTTGTTGGTAGAGAACATGGTGTCAATGTTAACATTGCAAGACTCTTTTACTTATCATACATACGGTCAGTCGTAGATTACCATGCCTTACACCTTATATCATTTAGGGAATCAGAGTTAACTTGTCTAGAAATTGTACAGAATGCAGCCATGAGGATCATTCTCGGTGCTCCCAAAACAACGAGGATTGTGAACATGAGAAAGGAACTCAACTTGCCATCTATTTACGAAAGAATATCATACATTAATACTATATTTGGTGTCAAAGCAATTAAAGAACCCCTCTATAACACAGAGTTCCAGAGGCAACTTAAATATAAGATAGTGAATCCATCTTTACATAGCAATACCGAGTCACACTCAAATTCATGGTTGCAAGTGACATACAAATCCATACACCAATTAAATATGTCCTTGAGTAGGTTCCCATATGGACGTTCTATTCCACCGTGGAAAATGTCGACATTGAACGTATTTTATGCTGATGTCCCTAAAAAAGACATAGTTTCTCCAGCTGTACTTAAGCAACACGCCCTTGCAACTATTAATGAGCATCTTGAAACTCTGAATATTGACTATGAGTGCTACACTGATGGATCCCTACAGTCTGGAAGTATAGCAGGATGTGCTTATGTTGTATATAAAAACAATATTTTGCAGCACCAAGATTGTAGGAGGGTTCATGACTGGGCGAGCACTATGCAAACTGAGTTGGCAGGAATACTCATACCCACAGACTTTTTGTTAACTCATGGCTCAGGAGTAATTTTCTGCGACTCGCAGAGTGCTCTCCTGGCTCTGAACACTCTTGATAAAGGTGGAAATGAAGAAGGCAGTGTCGAGAAGGGTGAGCCCGCACAGTTTCCACGGTCCATCTTGGGGCTGTGGTGACGTAGACGCAGTCGGTGTCCGAAGGAGCGGAGAACTCGTCTCCTCAACCGGCTGCAAGGACTGTGGCAGGTCTGGTCACCACCTGAGTGCCTGCCCCAAGGCTAAGGAAGTGGTGCAGAAGGAAAACTCGGACAGGCTGGAGAAGGGGGCTGAATGCCAGCCTTCCTCAGTCCTCGGACCCCGACTTGTGTAAGCTGCCGGCGAACAGTCAGCTCGATGCAGGTGTAACCATGCACCACGGTCAGCGGTCATTGCTGTGGTGAAACTCCCCGCAGTCCCCTCGTGGCCAGGACGAAGGCATCGACTCAGGAAACGAGCCATAAAACAACACGCGAATATTCTCATGTCTACTCATATTGAAATTCTGCGATTGTAATGCTGAACGTCGATTATAACTATTCGAACATAATTGTAAATGTATTTAATCATTATTCTATTTTGTCCATCACTGTTATTTGCTCTAATATTCAATAGTACTAATTCAACAATTTCTGTGAATTTTCAACTTCATTACGCTTCAGTGGTCATAGAAGTCGTAAATCTCACGAATGTGTCACTTAAAGAAAAACAACCAACAGTGCCTGTAACCGTCACATGGTCAAAAGGATTTCTTGACCTATTTGCCCACGCCTACATTTATTTCTTTGGATTTTTATTTCCGCGATGTTAGGTACTGCCTTAACTTCTGATTTGTAAAAGAGAGTGCCAGTCAGACTGCGCTCAGCCGCCACGGCAAACACCTGCTATACTTAGAGCTTCACCCCAAATAAAACACAAAACTTGGAGTGATTTTGACTATGCCCATTTTTGTACAAAGTGTTGTTGTGACTTCAACATTACCACACTACATCTAGTACAGTACACAGGAAGCCATGCCGCCTGGCAGTGGACACCGGGGCTGAGAAGACCCTAGTGCGGCCTTGCATGCTGGCCACTACGCGACTCCCAGACGCACCACAGAGGCTGCGTGGCGTCACGGGGCATCGCGTGCAGCTCGAGGGGCCAGTGGAGGCTCGTATCGGCGTGGGCAGCGCGGGGCAGCGTCGCCGATCTGGACGAGCCATGCATGCAGGACCTCGACTACCCGACGCAGAGAAGGCGTGTGTCGATCTTGGACATAACCACATGATTCATAGATTGCTAGACTGTTAGGCAGCATTTTCATGAGGAACCATAGTGTAAGCCACCTGCTGGCACTCGTTGTAAGCCACCCGTGCCATCAGTTGTACAGCACCCGATGCCCTGTTGTAGGTCGGTGGTTAAAAGACAGACGTTCACGTGCCATGGTATTTATTGTGGACTCTAATACACTAGACCCTGGCCGAAGGCCAGAGGTCAAAGCGGTTCGCTCTAGTCTGTCTGTCTGACCTCTCTGTCCTGAACTGTCTAGTCTTGGGTTCCTTGTGTGTTTTTTAAGTACAAATTCTCAGTCACTTTCTACGCCCCGGGGCTTCCGCTAGCAAACACAGCTGCCTAGAAAAGCTTGTGTTCCGAGGCGGAAACGAGCACAGGAAGCAGGATGTGTCAGGTCAAGACACACTGCCATCGATATTGCATTGAATTAAGTAGTCATACATGATCAATGTCTTATGTCACACAATATCAATACCAGTGCCTTACACATAGTTTTTTTAGGGATTTTTATTTGTGTTGATATCAGTGTTTTTGAGGGTGCGAGAGGGAGAGAGTATGCAATATTAATCCAGAAGTTTTTTGCTCATTTGTTGAGTGTTACTGAAAGGCATCCAACTTCTAATAAAGTGCAAAAACAAGTCTAGATACAGTTTATGTTTTCCCTTTCACATGTTTATAGAGTATATTCTGAATACGTGTATGTGCAGATATGTATGTGTCAGTACACGTATGTACTTCTGTGCTTGCATATATAAATGCATGTTAACACGTACGTATACATCTTTTCTCCATTTCAAAAGAATGTAAGAAAAAACACAGAGGTCTACGGGATTTGCACGCCAAGTTTTATTGAATGGACTCTGAACACCCTTGATAAGGGTGCTGGAAATATCGTAAATGATATAAGAATAAATGTACATCGCGCCAAGGAACGGGGACATGCTATACATTTTGTGTGGATACCATCGCATGTTGGAATCGCTAAACATGATCATGCTGATCGCCTAGCGAGGGCAGGATGTGATAAGTAAATTGTGGATATAGACTTTGGCATACCTCTTGCTAGGATCTCACACATAATAAGAACCTCCAATAGGGAGGACTTGATGGAGCTAACAAACTCTCAAAGACCTGAAAGCTGTAGCATAAAACATTTTGACCAGTTCTCGCAGGAGAGATTCATTTATGGGTCATACAAGACAAGAACAAGACAATGTGATATTGTGACTGCAAGAATTAGACTTGGATACAGAATGTATTGGCAGGTCAGTTCAGAATGCAATGTAGAAGAAACTAAATGCAGACTTTGCAACAAAGAGTATAAACGAACACTTGAACATTACATTTCAGAGTGCCATATGATACAACCTTTCAGACCACCTAGCATGAGGTACGCAGAGTTATGTAATTATTTCATAACATCAACTGTACTAGAAGATGTAATTATGCTATATCCGAAATTCGGTATATGATACCCTATTATAACATTTATCTAATGTCTATTCACGTTGATATACTATAGAATATAATCATGTTATTACCTTAATTTGTAATACAATGTTAGCAACAATGTCATGACGACATAAATGTATCAAAGCTTGCCCATGCCTGTGCAGTTAGCCAGGCTGGTAAATAAAGATCTAATCTAATCTAAATGAACAAATGCGCATCATCCCTGCGAGTGCCATGTCACACAGCCTCTCAGACCTCCTGGCACGGTGTGCGCGGAGCTCTGGAAGTATTTCCTGTCATCTGATGCACTACAGGATATGCTTACACTTCATCCTAAATGTGCAATGTAGCATATTACGGCCTTATCTCAAGTGCAATATTGCATACCCACGCCTAAGCAGACTTCTGGAGTGATGAATCAATAAATGAATAACTATTTGACTATAATGTTTTTTTCAGTTGATGTACTAGATCACATAATCAAAAAACCTAAATTTGTGATATAACATAGCTCAGCATGGCCAGATGACCATGCTGAACCTCTAGCCGGGACAGCATTGAGCAAGGTTTCGGAAATAGACTTTAGACTGCCTCTTCTTAGGCCCTTCACAATTCTTTCGAACTGAGCCAAAAAGAAAGAAAGAGATCAAATGATCCTATCTACTTTATTTATAAGAGGGTATATCTTTAAAGAACTGTGATCAATGTGCAACTTAAGAAATTCGTTTGCTTCACAGAGGACCAGAAGGCGTGATGTCGTGACAGCCAGGATAAAGGATCAAAACGTTTCCGAAGACCATGTAAGACGAATCAGGAACAGAATTATGCGACTATAAGGAGGGGAGAGAGGGAGGAGGGGAAGAGGGAAGGAGGGGAGGGAGGGAGGGAGGAGGGGAAGAGGGAAGGAGGGGAGGGAGGGAGGGAGGAGGGAGAGTCAAGAGGCTATCGTGGTCGAGTGTCATAGTAAAAAAGAAAAAAAGAAAAGCACGAGAGAGTATTTGTGGCTTTGCCGAAGTCGTGAAAAGATGAAAAGCACAGGCCAATAGCGTGAGTCACCTGGCATATATTATTATAAATGATAATGATTATCATAACAGTAATATTAATGACAATGATGATGATAATGAGGACGATCATGATGATATTGCCTGCCAAGGTTAAGGGCGAAAGATAAAAAGTGAACATATTTATCAGACAAAAGACGCTCGCATTTCCTTTGACTGGAGAGCACGCGTGAGTTATCGCATGCATCAAGCACAACCTATTTTCACGCAGCCACATCATGTGCACATTCAGTCTGGAGATGTTCAACTTTATCGCCACATTCGTCCTTCCATTATCCATCTGATATTCTGGTCCAGATCAAAATCAGATGCCGTTTGCACTCCCTGAGCCTAACCCAATGCATCCTTGGCGTTCCGTCTCGAGGTCAGGTCAAGATCGCTAAATACCTCGGGTCAAGCAAGATGGCAATCAACATCCCAAACGGAATTTTTCCCACACATAAATCTTATCTATTTATCATTATAATCTATAAACTTATCTACCTTTTCGTCTCAAATTGCCCTACACCAAAGAGAAATAAACAAGATGCCACGACCAATGCAAATGTAAATTTAAATACATGACAACGCATTGGACTTTGGACCTTATATGTTGCAATGTATAAGGCGCACGATGAACGGGTCGTAATGCAGGTTCTCGTGTTAAGTCCAATGTATTATCATTATTGTTATTATCAATATTACCTTTATCATCATCTTTATTATAGATAGATGGGTCGTAATGCAGGTTCTCGTCCCAAGAGGGAAGGAGGGTAGAGAGGGAGGGAGGGAGGGAGGGAGGAGGGGAAGAGGGTAGAGAGGGAGGGAGAGAGGGAGGAGGGGAAGAGGGAAGGAGGGTAGAGAGGGAGGGAGGAGGGAAGGAGGGTAGAGAGGGAGGGAGGGAGGGAGGAGGGGAAGAGGGAAGGAGGGTAGAGAGGGAGGGAGGGAAGGAGGGTAGAGAGGGAGGGAGGAGGGAAGGAGGGTAGAGAGGGAGGGAGGGAAGGAGGAGGGAAGGAGAGTAGAGAGGGAGGGAGGGAGGGAGGGAAGGAGGGTAGAGAGGGAGGGAGGGAGGAGGGGAAGAGGGAAGGAGGGGGGAGGGGGAGGGAGGGAGGGAGGGAGGAGGGAAGGAGGGTGGAGAGGGAGGGAGGGAGGGAGGAGGGGAAGAGGGAAGGAGGGAGGGAGGAGGGGAAGAGGGAAGGAGGGTAGAGAGGGAGGGAGGGAGGAGGGGAAGAGGGAAGGAGGGTAGAGAGGGAGGGAGGGAGGAGGGGAAGAGGGAAGGAGGGAGGGAGGGAGGGAGGGAGGAGGGAAGGAGGGTAGAGAGGCAGGGAGGGAGGAGGGGAAGAGGGAAGGAGGGGAAGAGGGAAAGAGGGTGGAGGAGGAGGGAGGGAGGGAGGGAGGAGGGGAAGAGGGAAGGAGGGTAGAGAGGGAGGGAGGGAGGGAGGAGGGGAAGAGGGAAGGAGGGTAGAGAGGGAGGGAGGGAGGGAGG
>NW_028234444.1:18753132-18755632 GCF_977035675.1 Penaeus japonicus | reverse complement strand
CCTCCTCTTATCTTGTCGTCTCTTTTCCATCCTTCCTTCTATTTCTTCTTCCCTCTCTTTCATCCTCCTCTAATCAAGTCGTCTCTCTTCCATCCTTCTATCTCCTGCTCTATCCTTCTCCTTCCTCCTTCATTCTCCTCTTCCTCCAGTTCCTCACGTGCTTTCTCTCTCCTTCCCCCATCCTATAACCCTCCTTCCGGCCCCTTGGCAGGTGCGAGGCGACGACCAGGGAAGGGCGACGACCAGCCGAGATACGTGCCGGACGACTGGGACGACTCCTTGCCCTACGGCGGCAAGGTCTATCTGGCGAGGAAGAAATTGCCCGACTCCTGGTTCTGTGTCGGCCTCCAGGTGAGTCGTTCTGAGGTCCTACGTGTCGTCGTGAGGCCGTGTGAATCGTGGTGAAGTGCCGTATGTAGCTGTGGGTCGTCGAGAAGGCCTGTGTGTCGTGGCGAAGTGTTTTGAGGCCCTGTGAGGCCCTGTGAGTCGTCGCGAGGCTCTGCGAGTCGTGGTGGATAGTTGTATGTCGAGGCATAAGGCAATGTGAGTCGTGTGAGACTCTGTAAGTTGTTACGAGGCTCCGTATATTGTTGTGAGACTTTGTGAGTCGTGGTGAAAGGCTACGAGTCGATGGGAGTTGTTGTGAAGCCTGGTGAAGCGTGTGTGAACATATAACTTAGATAAATGGATATATATATCCATATGCTTATACATATACATATACTTACACACTGTATATGTTATTGATATCACCAATCGTGGTGATCGGGAAGCGAAGACCTTCGCTGTTGTGCATGACCTTTCTCAGTTATGGACTGAGGTCACACGTATTCCCAACAAAGCTGGAGCCGAAGGTCACGCCCTTGACATCTTTATTGTACCAAAAACCCTTCCATGTGCAACTAATATTCATAGATTCTCCTCTTTGTAAATATGACCACTTCTTCATAACCCTGGGACATGTTCCTCCCTCCAACAACTGCTCCCTTCCACCTCCCATAAAGTATATCCTTCTCAGCTTACTAATTAGGATTCTCTTGTTTCTATTCGTATGCTTGATTATCTAGACCAGTGGTTCTCAAACTGGGTGCCGCGGCACCCTGGGGTGCCACGGACAGCGCCTAGGGGTGCCACAAGATTGCCATGAATTTTGTCTTGGCTAGATCGTTTCAAGGTACATTTGTAAAACAGTTTGTAGCAGTCTGCTTATTTGCTTATTTGACTATCAGTGATTATCATGCCTTTTTTTCTTCTTCTTTTTATGCTACTTTGCATTTATAACTCTTAAGTTAATCTAATATTCTGAATCTAATTCCACTGACGAGTTCTATGTTTGGGCATGTACTACAGTACATCATATGTTAATTTGGGTTTGAGTACGGATAATAATTTTAAATCATTAATTAAAGTAATTCAAACAGGTACAATTTTATATCAGAAGTTAATTCATGTGAGGAGGGGTGATGGTGAAAAAGGGGTGCCACAGAAAGGATTATATAAATTCAGGGTGCCATCACTGAAAAAAGATTGAGAACCACTGATCTAGACTCTCTATTGACCCATTGCCTCGTGCCTCTTTGATCGCAAATAGGCTTCTCATTGGCACTGATCCCTATTTATACTTTCAACCTGGGGGCGCGGAGGGGGGGGGCAGCAAAACTGTTCATTGCACAAGGTAGATCCACAAAACCTTTGTCAATCTTCCAACCTCTCCTCTGCAAAATCCTGATAAATCAGTTTCAAATGCTCTTAAGGCAGATCTGTGCTTTAGCTTTTGTCCCCAATTAAATTTTTGATGATCGAGGGAATTGGCCACTCTCCTACCCATCTCCTAATGTTGTTATGCCCCCTACCAAAAGCCCTACTAGATTTTATTACCTCTAAAAAACAGAAAAAAAGAAAACATCATCTCCCGAACTTGCTCCAGTTCCCAACAAACGTTCCATCCATTTTTACTCGAAAGGTACATTTCCATCATCCTGGAAACTATCCCACGTGCTTCCCATCTCCCTCCCACCTACCGACCAAAATCAATCATATCCCTAATATCTCAACCAAAAGCAACCAGCATTATCAAACGAATACTTCCTTGAATCCAAAACACTTCTTCCAGATCACCACTATGGCTTTCAACAAGTAGTAGTAGTATCGTATGGTTTACACCTCAAATATCATGTTATTGCTCCAGTTTGTGTAGGTTTCACCAGCCGTATATATGGTGTTACAGCCCCCTGGGATTGCTGTCATTGGGCAATGCAACACCAGATGATCAGTGTTTTGAGGAGCTTCATTACAGGCAGGACAAATTGGGGATTCTTGATAACCTCATCGTTGTAGGTTGACTGCAGTTCTGCCGTGCCCTGTCAGCAACCTATTTGCTTGTGTCCACTGCCGTCTGGTGAGGTGGTGGAAGCCAGGCAGTGGTTCGGTGGGTCATTTATTAAGTCCCCTTTTCGAGGGAGGACTTGTCTCCACTCGTGGCTCCAGGCTTCCTTGATGC
>NW_028234444.1:18730632-18748132 GCF_977035675.1 Penaeus japonicus | reverse complement strand
CTAATCTGTATATATAGTTACCTCCGTTCATCATTTTGATTTGTTACTAATGTGTAATGGTCAGTATTTTCTATTGGGGTCCCGATTTTTTTTTTTTTCTTTCTTTGACACTACCTTCCTTGCTGGAAAGGATGGAACAGGGAGTAAACGATAGAAAGGCACAGCACAAGGGTAACTGATAGGTCAGAAAGAAGGGAAATAGGTGCAAAACGAAATAATTATTTTAAAGATATGAGGGAAATAGAGCGGGGGAGACAGAAAATCAGTAGAAAGTATAAAGAGCAATTGTGAACAAAGAGGAAATTACTGAAATGAGAGGAAAAAAGGGAAGAGGCGGGGGGCATGATATGGAATGGAGAAGGAAGAGACAAGAGGAGTTGAAGAAGGGCACATAAGTAATAAGAGAGGGAGAGAGAGGAAGGAAAGAGATAAATAAGAGTCAAGTTAGAGATAATTGGTGGGTCAGAAAACGGGGAAAGGGTACAAAAGGAAGGCGAAAAAATAGTAAAGGGAAAATGAGGGGGGAGGGAGAAAAGGAAGGAGACAAGGAGAAAGAGGAGACAATTCATGTGAACTGAGAGGAAAGAACTGTACTGGCCGGGAAGAAAAGAGAAAGGAGAGAAAGGGGGAAAATTAGATAAATGAACAGATAAAGGAGACAACTGAAAAAGCCATTTGAGAAATGGTCAAATGAAAACAATATAATTGTGGAAGAAAGAGGAAACTAAGAGTGTAAGGGACAGAAAAGGGAGAAATGTTGGTAAATGAAAAGGATAGACTGAAAACAAAACTACTGAAAAAAATATAAGGGAAAGAGAAAGGAAAATACAAGAAAAATTGAGGAAACAAGAGATAAATGCAATGAAGCAAGGAGAAATCCAAATTCTTATTAAGTTTAAGAAATAAATATTTTAATCAGTTACATAATTTTATGAATATTAGCCGCCCTCATTCTGGGAAGGATGAAAAAAAAAATGGGATCAGTTACTTAATCTCAACGCTCCTCCTTAGGGAAAGGTGTGGAAAAGAACCACACGGCTGCCATGGAGTGGTTCAAGAAGGCCTCGGACCAGGGTCACCCTCACGCGGCCTACAACCTGGCTGTAGGTCATCTTCAGGGCTACAAGATCGGTCTGAAGCCTGGGTGAGTGTCTGCATTTAAATGCCTAATTGCGTGTTAATTGGATCTTAAAGTTTCCATCATGAACTGATAATTTAACTTCTCTTGATTTATACTCCTTGAAATTAAATGAAAATCATTATATTCACTTTAAAGACTATTATCTCCTGCTGACTTTCCTTTGAAAAACTTGAAATGAAAAGTTTTCATCCAAATCCAAATTTTCAGAGATGCTCATGAACTTATAAAGCAAGCGGCAGAAAAGGGGGTTCCAGAGGCAATAGATGTGCTGGAGAAGGTGTGTTCTCGTGGGCACTGCGATGCCTGACTTGAACTCAGGCATCTAATGAAACTAGATATGTAAACCTGGCCCGGTCGTCATAGGCTTTCAATAACCGTGTTAACTTATCATTATCCCCAATCCGTGTGCACTTTGCAGTTTAGAACTTGTACATTTGATTTTGAATATAAGTATTGCAAATATGCTACGGCTGTTTGTTCTCATACATATTTGATTGATTTTACAAGGTAGGTATATCTTGAAAAGCTTATAAGCACAATAAATTTTACACATGATTTATTTGTATAAAGTCCTTGTCTTACTAAGTTTTATTCCATAAAATTTTCTCTGTGGCAAAGAACAATAACCATATATATTGGATAATGAGAAGTTTACAGTAATAAACTTCACAAATCCCTTGAAATTCAAACATGCCATGCATCATCCATTTCAAACTGCATTTCCTTCTAGTGCTGATGTGTATCAATTTAGATTTCATACTGGATTAACACAGCAACCGAGAACATTAAACTCGCTTGAAAGGAAAGCAACAAAAACAAATCTACAAATTTCCATTTTTATGTAATTACATTATCTTTCTTATATGTAAAAAGTAGAAACATTTGCACATTTCATCTATTCAATATTTCTCACTTACATCCCAGCCTCTCACGCGACGGAGAGCACCAACCGGCAGCACAGAAAGGCATCTTGGAGCAATAAATGCACTTTTCACCTCCACTGTGATGCCAGACAGTCACCATAACTAGGTCTCTTTCCGGACTGGAAGGCAAACTCCCAACATAAGTAAACATTTGAAAAAAAAAAAAAAAAAAAAAAGTAGGCCAAGAGATCCTAGAGATGAGCAGACTCTCCATTGTAAATATCAAACTTGTACAACGCCCCACAATGTGTGGGGTGGGGAGGTAGGGGGCCAGTGGGGAAAAATAAATTAAATCCACTTACACAGTGAAACTTCCAATAATAACAAAAAAAAAGTAAAACATTACTTTACACGTTTTAACAAGTTTCCACACACACTGTGCTGCTTGAAATGATGCTCAAAATATCACAAAATTACCAACACTTCGACACTTAAACACTGTTGGCATGCCTGTGTGGGGTTAACCTCTCCAAATTTAGTCATTAGAATTACTTGGTCCTCTGGCAACTATCTTAGAAGAGGAGCGTGCTCATTCCTCCCATGTCACTCTGTTCTTTAACGAAGATCTCGAAGTACTGGTAGATGATTGTGACAGCCAAAAGAATACCTGAAATAAAACAAAATTGCAATTACTTACAATATATAAATCCTTCAAATAGTATTAAAATTAATCATATCATATATCTAACCCATTAACTGATGCTGGGAATGGGTGTATGTATACATGCACTGTCCACTGTTTTTTTTAGAAGGGGACATTATACACAAATTGACAACTGACTGACTTGCTTAACCTTACTGGCTTATTCCATTCCTTAAATCATTAAGGAAAAAGTTGATTCTTTTTTACTATTATCATTATCATCATTCAATAAAACAAAATCACAGTAGATCGGGAGTGTCCCTCAAGACAATGCATTAACAGCAGTTGAATTTTGAAAAACATTTGGGACTAGCAAATACAAACGGTGACATGACATGCAAATCAAACCCGTCTTTCCACTTTCAATGAATTTCAAGACTCACCTGTGCCAGAGCCAATAGCTCCCAGGAAATCGGCCAACACAGAAAGAGCACCGATGCAGAGACCACCAAAAGCAGCAGCAGTTGGGATGTAACGGTTAAGTTCGTGGATCATGGACTTCTCACGGTGGCCTCGCATGACCATCTGCTGCTCCTTCAGCTGCTTGGCAACCTGTGTACACATACATTCACATTAGTAAAAGGTGTTCCATCTACACCCTTAGCAGACAAGGGAAAATGAGAAGGAACTATTAACCCATTCCCGACGGGGGAATTCTAGCCTTGAATGTCCAAATGCCGGGGCGTTCGAATTATTAGGCCTAAATCGCTGTACCACCCGTCAATGCAAAATTATCATACCCAGACTGCTTTGAAAGCTTTTACTCATTCTTTAGGATAAATCCTTAAGACAAAAGAGGACCTTTTAAATAATTCTATTATGACAAAATACTTGAAGTCGAACTTACATCCTTGGCTGATGAACCAGACACATCAATCCAGGTCTTGGAGAAGAAGGCACAAGAGCCCAACATGAAGGCAATGTAGATCATGGCATGGAAGGGGTCTTCCAGGATGTGGCCAAAGGACTCGGGTGGCGACATGTAGTAACAAAGGCCACCAACAGGGTAGGAAGCGCGTCCAGGGCCTCCTGATCCAACATCAGACCACGTTCCCAAAAGGCCAACAAAGAAGTTGCCCGGGAATTTGTTCGCCAACATCTGTAAAGAATTGCAACTCTTAGAAAATCACGCCAGATTTTGTTTTTCATTTTACAGTACAATTAATTGTCTATGTAGCCATCCACTATCTTGACTTTCTCTTCTCACTGACCTGAGCAATGATGTAAAGGTTGGAGACAAGAGCAGACTGGAGGATGATGGGAATGTTGGATGTGTAGAACAGCTTAATGGGGTAAGAAGAGTACTGGCCACGGTAGCGGGCAGACTTGATGGGAAGGTCCACGCGGAAGCCCTGCAAGAAAAAGGCACAATTTGAATGGTCACTGTAAGTAGATATGAAAATTCAACAAGAACATAGTCCATTACTTATAGGCAGTTCAAGGAAATATATCCAATGCAAAAATGTTCAAGAACACACTGAGCTACACTTTATAAGGGAATCTTCAATAATATTAACAATGAAACCCACAATTTGCATACCTTTGTAAATTATTTGAAGAAATAAGATAAGCCTTTAATCATCGTTTCTTAAATTCTTACATGTTAATTACTCTTACTTGAACGCTAGTTTTCAAGGTTAAATGGCAAAATGAGAAAGGTTAGTCAATATAAAACATGTGTAATAATAATGTAATAAATAGTGGGATTAGGGCATGTTCTTCCCTCTAATACAAAAGAAAAAGACACATGATAGTCTTCTGGAATATGTATTTTGGTAGGCAAGACTTTCATAAAAACATTCACCTAAACATATGATAAACTTTCTAGTTTATTTATTAGTAGAGTAGCTTACCTGGAAGTATATCACTATAGCAAAGATGAGAACAGTAGCCAGGAGATTGGTCAGGTTGGGGAGGTTCTGGCGGTAGAATGCCTCACGGAGAGCTCGGACCTGTTGGAAATCAGACATGTCAACGGTGACCGGCAAAGTTTTTTCCCCTAAAAAAATTACGGCTAGAATCTTTAGGTTTCAATATGTGTAGCAGGCAACAGAAAGCAAGATAACATACCTTGTCTTGCCTTGTGGCCAGCAGGTGGAAAAGAGCGATGATTGCGCCCTCAAATTCTGTGCCGCGTCCAGTGTTCACAGTGGCAGGGGAGAAGGCCTTCCAGACGATGGTCTCGCAGATGTTTGTGGCAATGAAGAGGGAGATACCAGAACCAAGACCATAGCCCTAAAAGACATCAAAATAATAAGTCTCAATCCAATACAAGATCGGAAAGCTTTATAAAATCATCCTTAATATATATATTTTAAAAAAAGCTAGTCAGTCTCTAATAAATATACTTTTAATAGGTTATTATCCATATTATAAAAGAGTCACACCTTCTGCAAAAGTTCATCCAGCAGCAAGACAATGAGACCAGCAACAAACAGCTGAATAATAATGAGGAGGCAGACACCAGCGCCAAGGTCCGAGGGGTCGCCATACATGCCAGTCATTACATAGAGAATGGCCTGGCCCACGGTGATCATCATTCCGAATAGCTTCTGCGCTCCGTTGAACAAAGCTCTGTCCTTGGGGGTGTCTCCAACCTAGGAAAGAAGAGGCCCAATGTGAGTTTTCACTACAAATTTGTTTCAAGTATCATCCAAGGGTTTTCTACATCTGTAATGTTTTTTTTTAAGTGCTTCCCTTTAGGAATTCAAGATGCTAACTCTGAATCCGACCACTCACCTCAATAAGCTTCGCACCGGCAAGAAGCTGCATGATAAGACTGGATGTGACGATGGGTGAGATACCCAACTCCATGAGTGTGCCCCTGTTACTGGCCAAGATGACACGGATCCAGTAGAAAGGATCAGCCGAATCCGAGCTCATGATGCCAAACAAAGGAATCTGTTAAGAAAAGTGGTGTGTTAATCTTTGTTCCATCAATGTTGAAAAGTTATGAATCTATATATGTTATGTTGTTGTATATGTTGATATGCTGCTGTAATTTCCAAAACATGGGACAGCATACAATTGCTATCCTCTAACCTAATTCCTATGCTCCTTTATCAAGCACTTTTCAACAGACATACATATCTGTTAATGACTTTAGTAGCACCAAGACTCTCAAAATGGAAAGAAACATACAACAGCTATTAACCCTTTAACCCTTTATCTGCAGATATGATATCAAGTTAAGGCACTTTGTATTGCCAGCGCTTTTTCAAATTCTTCTCCATAATGTCCAGACGGAGCCAAAACCACCCCGTCATTAACGGATTAATAAAAAAAAAATCATAAATAATACCAAGGAAAGATCAGGATTTCTGGATTAAGGAGATGATGGTGCAACAAAAACATTAGTATTTAACTGTCTACAATAACTAATATTTGGATTCCAAAATAAGAAATTGTATATATAAAAAAAGGAAAAGTATTTGTAAACTGGGTAAATGTGTGAAAATTTATAAAATTTATGGGATATGGACCCAGAACTTCTGATTTTGCCACATTGTGCAACATACACCTCATCTTCAATACAATAAATTCAAACTAAGACCCCAAAGCTAGATACAGGAGGTCCTATAAAAAAAAAAATAAATAAAAATAAAAACAGTCCGAGGTATCCTTGCGCCTACTTCCACTGTAAGTGATGGCTTCAAAAAGGAATCGAATATATCATCCATAAACCTCACATCACACAAGCTAAATGATAAATAAGTGAAAAAACCTTCAAGACTCGGTCATAGCTACACCAATTAACACATTGCAGACAGGGGCCGAAGTGAGCAAAATGTTACAATGAGTTAACCGAAAAAGGCAGGAAAGTAGTAAAGTCATGAAGAAAGATAAAAGGGGTAAAAAGGCATATATCAATCACACATTTCACGTCAACCAAACTCCACATATTCTGGCATGAACTAATCTAAGCTCTATCTTGCTAGGATGTACAAAGCCGAGCTTTATTGGCCTTTTCAGAGGCACAAAGCACTGCGGCTTCAGCGCCTGCTTGACAAGCTGCCACAATGTTGTCAGACTTCAACTGTAAGCCATCCATCACAGATCACAGCATGTTTCAAGTCATTTTGGATAGAACACAACCAATATAAATCATGACTTATCACAACACTTACCAAACCATGTACATCAATGTCAAATACACAAGACATATTTATCATATAATTACTACATAGCATACAGATATCACAGAAAATATATTCAGTGGCTCTTGCAAGGACAGCTGTGAGGTGCTCCAGAGTAATTCAAGTCCTGTAATGGTAGTTAATTTGTCTGCGTGGGAATATGACTCTCCCTCTAGCTGCCAGTTTTTCTTTGCACTGTATACATGACTTCTTTCTTCCTGGCCTCATATTATGGGCTTGACGAAGCCTTAACACCTTATATTTCTGGAGATCATTGAGCCAAAGTAGGGTGGCCATCAAAGTAAAGAAACAGTGGCATGACCAGTGTTTCCGCCAGTACACAAGACAAACGCAAAGGTAAATATGGAGAAAAAAAGGTAAATATGGGAAAAAAAAAGTCTAATCTTTTCACCATATACACTTTATAAACCTTAACTAGTACAATCCATGCCCTCATTAACCATTTGAACCACCGTAGCAAAGCTATAAATCATCCCAGGGAGACCAAAATGGGTCACATATGGTGACAATCCAGACCCAGAACTCCAGAAGGTGGGAAAAAAAAAACTTACCTGGCAACAGACAAGGAAGATGAAGAGTGTGATGGCCGTCCATAGCACCTTCTCCCTGAACTGGACCTTCCTCTCCGGCTTCTGGATCTCAGGGAGGACCGCACAGAACGGCTTTATCACCTCTAGGAACTTGACTGGAAGGGGAAAAGGGGGAGAGAAAAAAAGAGGGGATTTGTTAGTTGTCTCTTTTTTGGGTCACCTGGGGGAGGAAGGCAAGAGGAGAGGAGAGAATGAGGTGGAGGAGGAGGAGGAGAAGGAGAGGAAGGCAGAAAGTGTATGAGGTAGAGGAGGAAAAGGAGAGAGAAAGAGGAATAGATGGGGAGAGAATGAGGAGGAAAAGAGCAGAGAGAATGAGATGGAGAAGGGGTGAGAAGACCATAAGGGAGGAAAAAAAAAGGATGAAGTAAAGAAGGAGAAACCTGGAGAGAATGGGATGGTAGAGAAGAGAAAGAGAAAGAGAGAAGAACCAATGGAGAAGGAATAGAGGAAAGAGATGATTGGAGAGTGAGCATAACAGGAAAAGGAGACCCCACATATGGAACAAAGATAGAGCAGGAAGGAGAAAGTTGACCAAGATCAATAGGAATCCCCAGAAAGGGGCAAATGAAGAATAAAAGAATAAAAGGGAGAAACAGCATGGACTCAAAATCATTTTTTAAAGAAACTTAGGTAAAAAATCATTCATGAAATAAATACAGGGCGAATTCATAACTTCCCTTCCCTTGAAATATGTCTGAACTCGAAAACCATGTCATAATCTCCCTGAATTGCTTAAAATAGCCAAATAATGTTGATTATGCCCTTCATTCGTGCAGAGAAAGTGGGATTTCCTAAGAACAGAGAACCGGGGCCTGAGCTCTTCCTGTGCTAGGGACGGAATCTGCTCTCGTAAAATACCGTTTTCTTCTCGTTTTAACATCAATATCTTTATTCCAGTCTTTGAGCAACCTTCTAAGAGACATTAAGAAAAGCTGGAATGTGGAAATTGCTTACGAGATATAGAAAGGAATGAGAAATTGATTTACGAAGTCCTGCCGAGACATAGATGATGTAAGTGGCCTATACTGAGGTTATAGGTATTTTTTTCGTGTTTTTCGGCATATATGACAAATATTTAATAGGGTTTCGGCGTATTTCCGAATAAAATGTCAGTGCTGGGTAAATAAGTTTCAAAATTGCTCCTGGCCGACTTCACTGGAAAAACACAAGCCAGGCTAAACGGCCAAATAACAAAACCATAAGCTATCTACGCAATAGAGACACACCTAAATGCAATTTAAAGGCTAAATACACAAACTGCCATTGATAAACTTACTCCCCATGGTGGTTGATGTTGATGGCAGGAGCGCTGAACAGGATATAACGTCCTCCTGTGATGCTTGCTCGCTTGACACTGAACGCGACGTGTCAGAGCTTCAACAACCTGCCGCGAGAGGGCCGTAGTGACGTCACCTCCGCTCCGCCATCGTGACGCTTGTTGGTCCTGTGGTGCCGCTTGTCCTGCCGATTTGAGTATTTTTTTTCTAAATATAGATATAAATAACAAAAACTTCTCAACATTTAAGTTATTACATTTATATGCTTATTTTAGGATATTTTTGCCAGCTAAATTACTGCTGAGAAGGATTCGAAGGGTCCCCTATATTGAGTGTGGCACCGTCGCAAAACCCGCCAATCAACCGGGATTTAAAGGCAAAGATCAAACAAGTGCCAACGCTGCAGTTATGAATACCTGCATGAAAAAAAAAAAATCTGTTGTATATACATAATCACTATTTTTACATTGGAAGATACGCTTACAGACAGGGAAAGAGAGAGAGAGAGAGCTATGAACGGGTAGAAAAAGGGAAAAAGGAAGAAAATAGGTACATAGACAAACAAACATATAGGAATGGTTGAGGAAGAAAAGAGAAAAAGAGAAAGTAAGAAATGGAGAGGAAAATAGAATATGAAGGAAAAGCTTTAAAGATGCCTCTATAAAGAGAGAAGGAAGGAGAAAGGGATTCAAGGAAAAAAATGGATTTAGAGAGACAGAAGACAAACAAAAGGAACATATGGGAAAAAAGAAAGGGGGAAAGGGGAGAATGGAGGAAGGAAGGAGAAAGAGAGAGATTATCAGTTAAAGAGACATGTATGAAGAGTTACGAGGAAAGAGAAAAAGGGAAGGAAGAGATAAAGAAAGTGGACTCAGAGACATGAAAAAAACGACGAAATAGAGATAATAGGGGAATAAAAAGTGGGGAAGAAGATAAGGTTAGCGGATGGGATGGGGGGGGGGGTATGGGAAGAAGGGAGAGAAAAAAAAGAGGGAGAACATATATAGAACTTAAAAATAATTTATAAATGTTTGTCCGGAAATACGTTTTCTTTCAATAACTAGAATATGAGATGGGTAACTAAATTATACCTGTTTTCCCTTCCCCAACATGCATGAACACACAGTATGACTATTAATTTCCTTTGGCCTGCCTGTCTTTCTCCATAGATTTCATAAATGTTTTGAATTCATGCTCTTTACTTTCTCCTATTTCTATGAATGGCAAAATACTCGTGCCGATACAAAGGGCAGAAAAAAACATTATACACACAATAGGATTATTGAAGGATGAGACGAACTCATCTCCAGACCTGAAGATGAAAACCAATTGGAACTGTTGTCTCATCTTTCAATGGACTTATTTTGTGTATTGTGTTTTTTCTGCTTTAATAGTTCATATACTGGCGTTTGAATATCCATTGAAGAAGATACAATATTATTGTCTCGCTTTTACGAAACTAGTTTTACTGCATAAGTTTTTTAAATCCTTATTTCTTATGTGCATTATCAGCATGCATGTAAGTAATTTTCTATCTCTTTTGCGATTGTTAAGGCCGTATTTTCTGATAACCTTAAAGATAAAAATCAATAATTCTAGAAAAAAAAAAAAGTTTAAAGAACATCCAGGAATGTATGTACAACTTGTAGATCTCCACATCATCAAAGTCTGCTATAATTTAATCTATGGTGAGGAAGAGATACTATTTTTTCAGTTTCTATTTATAGATTACCCTTTGATTAATAAATAATGCTTATGCAGTAATTACCAGCAATATCACCTGCATTTATTGTTATGGTGGTTAAGTGGAAATGGCATACAAAGGCATTCTGACCACCAATGACTGGCATTCTGCCTCCCTACCTCCCTTTCTTCCATCTGTTAGACACCCATAGGTATTTCCTTGTTTGTTTTGATCTCAATCATAATGATAATTTGCTTTTTTCTATAAATGTTTGATAGGATCTTTTTTCTAAAGATATTGCTAGGATGGAAATCATAAGCAAAAAAGGAGCAAGAACAGAGTGAGAAATATATAATACTAGCCATAAAAAAAGTATATACTTCCTTGTTATAGATCTTTAATAGGCTAGTTACAAGTATCTTTAATAGGCTAATTATAAGTATCTTTAACCCACTTACGACGGGGGCATTCCAGCCCTGAATGTCCCAATGCCGGGGCGTTCGAATTATTAGGCCTAAATCAATTAAATGGCTGGCACAATACTGTGCCGCCCGGCCACTGGGCTTTTGAATGAGTGGTACAGTACTGTACCACCTGTCCAGAGAGGGTTAATAGGCTAGTTATAAATATTATAATAGGCAAGTTACAAGTATCTTTAATAAGCTAGTTATAAGTATCTTCAATAGGATAGTTATAAGTATCTTTAATAGGCTAGCTATACGTATACATGCCTCCTCTGCAAATTCAAAATCAAATGTGTGATTTCAACTTTTCTTTGGGCATCACAAGCACAAACATATGCTTAATAAATTTTATTGTCTAATTGCTACAGCATGTCTCTAATGACAAGTACTCAGATGACCACTTAAAATGCAGGTGAATATATATGTTATGGGTGGTAGATTATATGGTGACGTGTGCAAGCTTCCAATATTGCTCTGATAACTTCTTAATCTTTAATGAAAATAAAGCAAAAAAATATACATATAAAATATATAAATAAAACTCCACAGAGGTCGATAATTTTATTTTGTTCTCACCCAAAAAAAGAAACAAACTCTATCCATATCACATTTTTTCCCAATGATACACCACATGCATGACAAGCAGTAGCTCTGCATGTCTATACAAACCCACTAAACTACAAATGTCTGGAATTCCCAAGAGAATACAGTCTTGAAGAGATCCCATTTAAGGCAGTTGGAATTAAGAAAGATGGGAAGCCTGTAAGGGCTTATAACTTTCTTGTCATATATGTGTGTGTATGTGCATGCACACTGACTATGTACATAAACACACATATATATGTAAGTCTATATGTATGCATATATTCATATACATATACATACATATATATACACATATACATATACATATACATATACATATACATATACATATACATATACATATACATATACATATACATATACATATACATATAATATATACATATATATATATATAATATAATATAATATATATATATATATATATATATATATATATATATATTATATGTGTGTGTGTGTGTGTGTGTATTTCTATTCCTTTTGGTTAATTTTCTTGCCATTCATAACATTCATCTCTATGCTAAGATGTCATGGCAGAAATTTAAGACACTGATAAACTGTGATTCTTTAAAGAAACAACAGTGTACTATCAAAGAGGTTTACATCCGACCTCCTGAAAGCCCCTTAGCCTCTCAAAGCATATAATCTCATCTAACTCCTTCATCTAAAGCTTCTTGATATTCCAATAACTTGTAGGAACACAAAATATATTTTTCTTCTTTAACAAACTGAAGTATGTTTAAATCTTTCATGTTTTCTTGAGCATCTTAAATGTTAATAATTGTAAAAAAGATTGCTGCCCTAAATTCACGACTGACCCACACAAACAAACATGCTGAAAATGATGGGTGACATATGATAAGTTCAACATCATTTGGTCTTAAAAACATTGGAAATGACCTTTAAAGAAAAATCCTTATGAGTCTACTTATTCTCAACTTCTCACAACTCAAATATCTTATATATATCCTTGATAGAACTTTGAAAACGTGCAAAAAAAAAAAAATTCTTGATTATTAATATGTATGTTGTTCCGTTTATAATCAGCTGCCAGTGCCAGGAACTGAAAATCTGTCCCAAGTTACAACTTATGCTGCCTTCCCCCCAACATATGTAACTTCTTTTCCCGTCTTCTTTAGGGTCTCAAGGAGCTCATCTGAGGAGAGAGTGCTGGTCACAATAACTTTCTTGGTTTGGAGGTCTATGTCAACATTGGAGACTTTATCTGAAAAGACAATTGCATCATTATAGCAATACCAGAAGACATACAATGTAAATATATCATGCATCTTTAAAAATTGCATTTCAAACTATCACTAAAAATATGAACAATCAATAAAATAAGAATTGTAATACAACTGTGCTTATTCTGGTCTCTTGTGCCCCATACCTTTTCTTGTTCTTTCACAAACTGTAATTCATTTATCAAGTTACACGACAAACTTACCTCCAAGTTTTCCGAGGACCCTCTTGGCAGCACCTGAGCAACCTTCACAGGTCATCTCAACATTAAATTCATGTACCTGAAATAGGATTGAAAATGTAAGAAAAGGAAAATTATATATCACATTCTCTGAAATCTATAAAAGGAGCAGGTATGGAATTTGTATATATCACATTTCATAAAGAAATATCTATACATATATCAGACTGACATGTGATCTAAAATACAGTAAAACGAACAGAGGAATCTACAAAGAAAAATTCATGATGGCACATATAATATAAATCAAATTGAATGAAGTTAAATGCTTAAATTTTCTAGTCACTCCTCTAAAAAAATTTTGGTTCTACTTTCAACATATACTCATTTTGTGAAAGTCCTAACTGACATCTAAAATGAGTTTGGTGAGATCCTGTAATAGCTAAGGGGTATGACTAAAGGAAAATTGGAGGTCACCAAGTTAAAGCATCAAAATAATGAGCCAATTAAAACTGCTACATTTTATTTTGCTTTTATTATCAATCCAACCAATAGGGCTTTGTTTCACATCACAGCTCTCATTTTTTTTTTTTTTTTGTTAACTTGTGGTTGCTAAAACAAATAGTGACAGAAACAGAAAACATTATCATTTCTGCACAATTGTTTCCCTCTGGATAGAGGAAACAAGTTTTGATTTCATGAAAATGGATGTTCAATCAAATCATAGTCTCAAGAGAAGATACTAACAATGTTGGTATCACTGGATTGTTAGGGATTTGTTCGCTTGGTATCGCTTCTCTGTTAGATGGCTAAGTATTATGACAATCTTGACCCAAATATTTTGAGAGGAATCATACCAAGTATACTGCAGAGTAAAGACCAATCCATAATAATAACCATCTGATTAAATGGTAACAATAGCCCAATAATAGTAAAGAAACAAGAGGGACTCACTGGTCCACGATCGATAAAACAAGGACAGGGTTACACAGGTTACCACAAAGGTGTCGTACAAGTGTCTTCATACACAGGAGGTTAATGAAACAGTACATTACATGCATAATTAACCCCTGCCCCCATGACTGACATACAATTATCTTGACATGACTGAGACAAAATCCAGCATGGAGATGGATGTCTGTTGACCAGGCAAGGGGGGAGAAGAGCCCCAGAGTAGGTAGAGAACATGCTATGCTACAGCATAGCATAGTATGTTAGTGATGTATATAACTATGTTTAGTAGTTTCTGATTTACAAAGTAAATTTCATTCACTCTCCTACTTATAGGGTTAAAGTCATCACCATATTAACTTCATAATTGAAATTACTACTAGAGAATAATATGGGCATTATGTACTTCATAGTTACACATTCATAATGGGTAATTATCAGTAAGCACTGCAAAGTCATGACACATAATCAGCTCAGTAAATGAATGTGTATAAGGTACTTGATCAGAAAAGGTATGTGTCACTGATACTACTGGGAAAATTTAGCACTCACTTAATGACACCTACTCAGCTGTGCTCCCCTTCATGTCACCCCACTGACAGACAGTCAGACAGACAGACAGATAGACAGACAGACAGACAGACAGACAGACAGACAGACAGACAGACAGACAGACAGACAGACAGACAGACAGACAGACAGACAGACAGACAGACAGACAGACAGACACAGACACAGACACAGACACAGACAGACAGACAGACACAGAGACAGACAGACAGACACACACACACAGACACACACAACAGACAGACAGACAGACAGACAGACAGACTGACAGATAGATAGATAGATAGATAGATAGATAGATAGATAGATAGACAGACAGACAGACAGACAGACAGACAGACAGACAGACACACACACATACAGACACATACAGACACACACACACACACACACACACACACACACACACACACACACACACACACACACACACACACACACACACACACACACACACACACACACACACACACATACACACACACACACCACACACACACACACACACACACACACACACACACACACACACACACACACACACACACACACACACACACACACACACACACACACACACACACACACACACACACACACACACACACACACACACACACTAAAATAAATACAAGTGTTATCACCTACACCCAAAAAATACATCAACTTTACCATGATAGGTCATACATAACACCCTTTCGCAAAATTTAGCTTTTAATCTGCATACTAACCATGAGAGACATTGCTAGAAATAATTCAGTAGTCCGTCGGCCTGATAAGCGTTATCTGACACGTCCTCTCGGCGCTCGGGTATCGGGGCGTCTGGACTGAAGGCAACGTTCGAGTCTGATTCTGGATGAATTTTTTTTTTTTTTTTGTTTTCATTTTTATATTTAATTTTTATTAGCCATTGAGCATTGAGACCATTGTACGTGATTGATTGTCCGTGATTTTTTAGAGGTAAAGTTTTTTTTGGAGTAAAAGTACTCGTTATTTGAATATTTAACTCAAAAATAAATTCAATTCAAATGAAATTCACTTCACATAATCTTATAACAAAAATAAAAAAAACAAATTCAAATTACTATCATACGTTTAAAATCCAAATTTCTAATTTTTCTAACACGGAATGTTTTCGCAGACGAAGATGCAGATAGAATATGTCACGTTAGTTGTAAACAAAACGTCAGTGAAACGAGAGGTCAGTACATATAATTTGTGTCTCGTTTCCCTTTATCTATGCTCTCCATCATCTATTCTGTGATTATGAATACCATAGCATCGTTCTTGCATTTTATTTTCGTAAATTTCCCGCATTAAATGTTCTCTTTTCGAGGAATACATCAGAGAGCATCTCCCAAGACCAATGTTTAGTCGGCACTTTTAGGTTTTTGATTATTTTACAGTCCTAAACAGTAGCTAATGTTCTTCTTTTAATCACAAAATCATCCTCACTGTTTTCCAGCTGAGGAGAAGAGTCCTAGCCGCTAAATTTAAGAATTTAATTCATCTATTACGGTACCTTATATTCATACTAAAAATTGCTTTTGCCACTACCTTAAAGAATAGAACAGTGTTAGATGAATGGTATCAGCCGAAGTATTAAACACTTATATTACACTTTGCTGTTATATCCTCAGCAAGTTAGGAACATCTAGGGGTGGCTGATGTTTTCTTCCAATTTATTTCACCTCAAAGCATTGTCTTTCCAGATTCAGGGAATTCGCTCCAGAAATATTATTGTCTGCAACCAAGTTATGGTACATTTAGGTTGTATTTCTGAAAAATACCTGATTTCAAATTAAAGAAGCTGAAAATAAATATTTGAACTTGGTACAGTATTTATAGAGTGAATGTCCTGATTTAGAAGCAAAAATGTCATGGTTCAAACACATTTTGTGTTTAAGCTCAAGACACCATATGCAAGGCACTAATTATTAACCAAACTTACAGAAACAGCCACATAAATTTTCAAAATGTTTATTACCATGTACTTCCTGTTATTGAAATCCATTGGAAACCTTGTGATTAGTGATTGATAGCCTATAGTTTTAACTTTAACCTGGCAGAGTTGCTTAGTCGAAGGGATATTGCAAAAATGATACCACTATATTTAAAAAAAAAAATACTATTGATTATAAGCACTTTATATATAGGTTAGCCTCCATGTCCTTGGTCCTTTGGCTGGGAATTAGTAGTAAAATTGCACTCTAGGACAGTTAGAGAGTTGTGTGATGATGCAATGATTTTCAAAGGGTCTTTTGAGTGATGACAACCTTAACATTTGTCAAACTCTATTAATTAAAAAATTATACCCCTCTAACCCACATCTAACTGCAAATCTTCCCCTCGCTTTATTCCAGTTGAATATTGCTAAGCAAATTGAAGATCTTATTACTATTATTGTTGATATTACTTTGCACTATTATTCAAGATGTGTTCATAATGTCCGTATTGTGTGGTTTCAGAGATATGATTTAAAAAAATCCAAATTTCTGTGGTACTCCTCTTCCCAGCAATATCATGGTAGATTGTAGGTTTAACAGCCCACTGGTGACATCAATGCACTGTTCTCAGCAGCAACCTTAACAATTTCGTGGTTGTTCTTGATTATTGTTATTGTTAATAATACTATTACTATTTCCCCCCCCCCCTTTTGCAGTGGCACAGATAATGAAATAGATTTAAAAAAAAAAAAAAATCAAAACGAAGATCAGGATCATTGCATTGCCAGTGTTAAGTCCAAATTGTGAATCCCTCCAGAGAATTATAAGTTTTAGATAAGGGACATGATCATTATTGTATTACAGCAGCTTTGAGTTCAGAGAAATGTGAGGTAGCAATAAAAACCTGCAACAAAATGGAAGACAAATGACTTAGTTCCAAATACTTTATGAAATTGCACACTGTTCACAAATAGGATTAGACAAATCAAGAAAAAAGTAGTAGCACCTTTATCTTATGTCTTTGTAGATAGAAAAACAAAACTGTTGCTAGCATGCAGATGACATGTCTGGATTTTTTCCAGTTCCAGGATGGGGGACAGTGACGAAGAGGAGGCGAACGAG
>NW_028234444.1:18708132-18728132 GCF_977035675.1 Penaeus japonicus | reverse complement strand
GTGTGACGATTTAAATGCAATATTGCAATCGCCCGGCTTAGGGGTTTTCGCGTAGCGCGTGCCCCGTCGGGAAAGGGTTAATGTGGAAAATGTGTAACAGTTGCTGAAGATTAAAAGACTGCTCAGGAGGTACAAGAATGAATTTCTCTTCAGGTGCGCTTCAGCCAGACACAGGAACAAGACGCCTCCTCTGCAAACCAAAAAAATGAAGGGGGCAAGACTGGCGACCGAGACCCTAACAGACCTCATGAGGCAGATTGGCGTTATGGTCCTGCACAGCTGTGGTATGACATGTTAGATGTTCCACCGACTGGAGGCAACTTTGACTACGGCTTCAAGGTGAAGGTAAATATATATGATTTGACAAGTTCTCTTATTCTGTACCTCCTATCTACACCAGTAAACATTTACCCCCTCCCTGTCTCAAATGGTAATTTTGTTGAAATATTTCCAAAATGTAAACACTAGTTTTATGCTAGTAATCCAATTTACAAATAGTATATACTCATATTCAGTAAAGATAACTTGGTGGATCATTATTTTATACATATAAGCTCGTAGATACTATTTTGAACATCAGTGTGCTATACATACACAGCAGTTATTGTAGTTACAGTTAACTCTTGCTCTTAATAGGAGGAAATGAAGCCAGCAGATAAAGTTGAAATGAAGACCGAAGAAATTGAAACCGAACAGCCCTTGAAGATGACACTCAGGATGAACGGCTACGACGCAGACAACGAGGAAGAGTTCCCGGACGACTGCTTCCACATGGTCACGCAGTACAACTGGGAGGAAGACATAATCTGGAATGGCGACGACATCAAGCACAAAGTACGTTGAAATGGCCAGAGCTGCAATTCTTTCTTTTTGTCTCTTTTACATCCAAGTTCTACAAGCTTATTATGATGATAAGATAAAACTGACTTTGAAGACTTGATTTACGAATGTAAAGACATTGTCTGTCTATAGCTTTACAAAGGACAACCCTTACAAAGTTGCTGTAACTGTGCATTTTTTGCCTCTCCATATATTTGTGTGTGTGTGTATATATGTGTGTATATTTATTTTTTCTCTTCAGTGACAGCTATCAGCATGTTCTACCATCTATTAAAAGGTTGAACATTTATTTTGATCATTGAAAATCAAAGTGATGTAGACAACATTATGTTTACAACTTTCTACTTTTCTAATTGTAAAGGATACTTGTGTGAGAATAGAGATAACTCAGTATTTTTGCATTGCAGATATATAAATTTTTTATTTGTTTATGTCAAAATCAACCAATACAATAATACATTTAACTGACAATGTTCTTTTCTAGTTTTAAGAATTGATTATAATGTTTATATAAATTATGGTGCTAGAACAGTATAGAAACTTTGAATATCTACATTTTTTTATATTCTAGGTAATTTCAAGAAAAAAAGTTAGCTTTCCAAAGTCATTTGCATCTGAAGAAATAATTTGAGTTGTAAAAAAAAGAAAGACATTGATATTAGCTTGGATAGGCTGTGTCCACTTTGGTCAATATTATCACTTGCAGCTTAATCAGAAACGGAAGAACATGGCTGCCGGGTGGGTGCCGAGCAGCTACAACAGGACGGCGCAAGCATTCAGCCAGCCCTCTAAGGTGACCACGCCTTTCGCCTCCACCAAAGCAGCTAAGACAAAAAGCCAAATGCCGTGAGTTTCATTAGATGTTTGGAAGTTTGTTTTGCATGGGTTGTGTTGGATAGGGTGTTGTTATTTTTATTTCTTTGTTTATTCATATATCCTTTCGTTATTACTGAATTTCTTTCTTTATAAAAGAAATTTTCATACGATGCAATATACCCATAATATCGAACGAGAAGCCCATGATAACATATTGTTCCTGCCCCCGAATCTCCGAATCTCGCCTGCAGCAAGGGCAACATAGACGACACCTGGTACTCGATCTTCCCAGTGGAGAACGAGGAGCTGGTGTACGGCCGTTGGGAGGACAACATCATCTGGGACCCAGAGAACATGGACAACATTCCCGAGCCGACGGTGTTGACGCTCGATCCCAACGACGAGAACATCATCCTCGGGATTCCTGAGGACGTGGATCCTTCCACCCTGGCCCAAGGTAGTTGTACTTTGTCCTGGGTGAAAGGCTTGCTGGCTCGAGTTTGTTTTTCATATAGACTACTTGTGGAAATGCTGGAATGAGTTGTATTAATTCATTGCAACAACATTTAGCTCTTTATCGTCCAAGGTTGTAATTTCATTTTAGATACTACTTTTCTATACAGTATTCTAATACATGAATCCTAAGAAAAGGGGATACCTGAATAATGATAATCATATTGAAATGGATGATTGGTTATATTTGGTATCATTCCAAAATAGAGTTGAAGTATATTACAGCTGAGATGGTACCAAAGGTATCATTATTGTTTGGTATTTATAGTCGGAATGTGCTACAACACAAAATTAAATTCATATTAAAGAGAAGCAGAGTAACACAATCACACTTGCTCGCCCTGGCCTCACACAGCCGTCATCCCTTAGCGCAGCATTAATGGTCCCGTTGCCCCACAGCCGATGCCCCGGTCAAGGTCAAAATCCCCCACCCCCACGTGAAGAAGTCCAAGATCCTCCTTGGCAAAGCTGGCGTCATCACCACCATCGAGGAGGAGTCCCCCCCACCTCCCCCCAAGTCCCCCGACAAGGATCCCTTCAACATATCCAACGATGAGTATTACCAGCCCAAGTCATCAGAGCAGACCATCAAGATGTCCATGGGCGGCGGACTCTTGCAGCACTCTACACCTGTGGTACGTTTGTGTGTGTGTGTGATTTGGGCCACCTACTGCATGCATCTAATTTGATTTGATTGACTTTCTTGAAGAGTCAAGATATGAAAATACAAAGAATATATCAGTACTTTATTTTTAAAAGTTTCTCCCTAAGCATATGATATTACAAAACATCCCTTTCTTTTCCTTGCAGGTTGAGTTGCAACCACCCTTCATTCCCACCTACATGGGAGAGAAGAAGTTACGTCTGTTCCACCGGCCGCCCTTGAAGAGGTACTCCCATGGCCCTCTCTCGACTCTTGGCCCGCATGCCGTCCATCCACTGACGAAGGAGATCAAGAAAAAGGCAAAGGTATTGGATTATGTCTTTGTTTTATTTGTTGATTGATTCATTGTGTTTTGATGGAAGTTGTTTGGTATAGTCTTGTTTTTTATGTGTATGTCTTTATTGAATAAGAAGAGGGGCGGACATTCTTTTCTCTCAAGACCATTCTTCCTGTCCTGTGTTTTGCTCCTCTTCTCTTCCCTTCCTTTTTTTAATCATTACGTTTTACGACACAGCAACGCGAGAACGAGAGGCTAGCCTCTGGTGGTGGAGATGTCTTCTTCATGAGGACACCTGAAGATCTCACAGGCAAGGACGGCGACATCATCCTGCTAGAATATTGTGAAGAGTATCCTCCTTTGCTGTCTCAGGTAGAGTGAACCGTACACTTTTGGTTATCTTAACTAGTACAACTAGAGTTGATCTTTTATTTTCGTATTACTAGAAATCTCTTGTGCTTCAATGACAAAGCTCAGATAGTAGCTGAGCATATACACTTGTTACAGTTATGTTATAAGACAATTATGCTGGACAGGTTGGTATGGCAACTCGCATCAAGAACTACTACAAGAGGAAAGCTGGCAATGACAAGGGTCCGCCGGAATTCCGCTTCGGAGAAACAGCATATGCCCACACATCACCCTTCTTGGGTGCCATGCATCCAGGGCAGAGCATCCAGACTATTGAGAATAATATGTATAGAGCCCCAATGTATGAGCACATGGTAAGTGCATAGAAAAAGTCATTTTGTTTCATTTAAGAATTGGGAGAACCCTTAAAGAGGACAATTAGAATCTCATATCTGCTGATGGCTTTATACAAAAAGTCAATTAAAGATAAAATTTAATGCAAGCAATTTCCAATCTTTCAAACAATCAGATCCCATACACCGATTTCCTGGTCTTGCGAACACGAAACGGATACAGCATAAGAGAGGTAGACGGACTCTTTACCGTCGGTCAGGAGTGTCCCCTCTACGAAACGCCAGGACCAAATTCCAAGAGAGCCAACAACTTCATCAGGGATTTCCTCCAGGTTGGGATTCACACTCGTTTGTTTTATTGTTATGCTTGGCAACTAGTTGTTGGTATTTGTGAATGTATTTTTGATAAGATGTAACTCGAGCCAGGTATTAGTCTGGCAGAGGCAACTATAGTTATATTTAATGTTTGCTTTGTTTTGTTTTTTTCTTTAGGTGTTTATATACAGATTGTTCTGGAAGAGTAAAGATAATCCTAGAAGAATAAAGATGGATGAGATCAAAAGAGCCTTCCCTGCTCATTCCGAAAGTTCTATCCGCAAAAGGCTCAAACCATGTGCTGACTTCAAGCGTACAGGTGTTGACAGGTGAGTCCGTGTAGCCCTAAAAATCAGTTTTATTTTTGTTCATAGGCTGATATATTAGTTATTTCTTTTATTTTACTAAAAACAGTAATTAGATTGTTCCTAGAATAGGGAAAGTTTCTCTCTCTCTCTCTCTCTCTCTCTCTCTCTCTCTTTTTCCCCTGCCCCTCCTCACCCAGCATTAGATCTGTTTTTTTTTTTTTCTCTCAATCCATAATGTAAAATTGCAGCAACTGGTGGGTGATCAAGCCAGAGTTCAGACTACCCACTGAGGAGGAGATTAGAGCCATGGTATCTCCAGAGCAGTGCTGCGCCTTCTTCAGTATGTGTGCAGCCGAGCAACGTTTAAAGGATGCAGGTTACGGAGACAAGTTTCTCTCTGCTCTTGAAGATGACAATGATGACGACACTCAGAAACTGGATGACGAAATCAAGGTGTTTTCAGTTGATTGTTTTTGTTTGCTGATGGAGTATTTGAAAAGAAAAGAACTTGCTTTTTTTCTTTTATTTTTTTCTTCTTTTTTTGTGAAGCATAATTAAAAGATAGAAAATGTGCCATCCATATTTTATACCATTTGCACTGTTTTTCAGGTTGCACCATGGCACACAACAAGAGCTTACATCCAGGCAGTAAGAGGGAAGTGCTTGCTACAGCTCACTGGACCAGCAGATCCAACAGGTCAGTGTTAGTTTTGTATTTGTGTGTGTGTGTGTGTCTGTCTGTCTGCAGTCACCCATGTGTAAATTGCAGCCACTTTAGATTTTGGACATTGAATATTATATGATAGATGTAGATATAGAAACTTGGGACTGATAAGAAGACTTCTGTCAGTTTTATCTCAAGACAAGTAGACAATTTGCCTTACAGACTATTTGTAGTAAATAAATTGTGTAATATCATAATAACAATTTCATTCAATCTCTTTTACCAGGCTGTGGTGAAGGTTTCTCATACATCCGAATCCCAAATAAGCCCACACAAAACAAAGAAGAACAGGAACAGCAACCCAAACGCACAGTTACAGGGACAGACGCTGATCTCCGAAGGCTTTCTTTAAACAATGCCAAAAACCTATTAAGACAGTATGGAGTGCCAGAGGAAGAGGTAAGCATCCTTGTTGGTTCTTCACTGAATTGAAAGGAGAGCAAAGTTCAATGTTCTGAAATTGGTGCATTAACATAGTTAATTTTAAGGGAGAACCTGAGACATTCTCACTCTACTTTGGAAATCTACAAGGTCCTCCCTGCTAGACCACACATCATATTTATATATCTCTATCTATCTATCTACATATCTATGTACACACACACACACACACACACACACACACACACACACACACACACACACACACACATATGTATGTATATATACATATTGGTTTTATTGTTGCTTTTATTATTATTATTGTAATTTTTCTTATTATTTATATTTAGAACTTGTCTGTTTAAACTATTTCCATTTAGTATTGGAATAATTAGCAGAAAATTTATTTTACAGATTAAAAAACTTACGAGATGGGAAGTCATTGATGTTGTGCGAACATTGTCCACGGAGAAAGCCAAAGCAGGAGAGGAAGGCATGAACAAATTTTCAAGAGGAAATCGCTTTTCAATCGCTGAACATCAAGAAAGGTAAGAGTGAATCGTATCCAAATTATACATGTGTTCTTGATAATCCTGTCAATGATTTCCAGTGTCAGTATATAACTCCTTCCATCTTTGCTTTTTCTTTTTCTTTTCGTTCTTCTTCTTATTTTTTCTTTCTTTCTCTCTCCCCACAGGTACAAAGAAGAGTGCCAGAGAATCTTTGACCTCCAGAACCGCGTGTTGGCTTCAGAGGAGGTGCTGTCAACAGACGAGGGATCGTCCGAGGAGGAAGACAACGACTCTGACATGGAGGAGAAAGGAAAATACATTGAAAACATCCTTGCTAATAAGAAGACTTCATCCCAGGTATGTTGAGATTGAGATGATGATGCTTTAGGATATGTTGTCTTATATGGCTATGCTAAATTGTTGGTTCCCACTTTTATTATAGTTTGATGAAGGGAGCTGTGAGAATATAGTCCTTGAAAAAACTACACAGTCATGGCATCCAATATGACTGCTTAATTAATTAGATATGAACATTGTAACCAACTCAAGTGGCTGACTTTTTAGTTGTGTTTTTTTTTATGAATTGTTTGATGAAATCTTGAGTTTTCCCCATGTTGAGTGTGGTAAGGTGGACACAGGATATTCACCCAAAGATTTAACTGCTTATGTAGTGGAGAGGTTACACTACAGAGAACAAAGGAGGAATTCAGTTCATCTCTGCATGTTTGAAGCATTAGCAATTTCTCGCCTCTATATCTATAAGTTTAGAACAGATTGAAATTGGTAGTTGCTCATATGGTTTAATGTGTGTTAACACAGTAGTGATTGATATGATTTATGTAATGAAGGTTTTTGATGAATATTTAAAAATTAAAGTCTTATTCTAGTAACTGCTGAGTCAGAATAATTGACCCTTTGGCCACAGTATTTTTAAAAAGTTTATACAGCCTTGTGTCAGTATTATCATATATGGTGCAGCCCATCCACGTCTAGGCCTATTGCTTGCCTTGACAGCAAATGACACCATCCACGACCAATGGGTTAAATCTACAGTCAGATTTCACTGATCCTAATGTGTATGCTTGCAGTTGTTTACATAATCATCTTTTTTTTTTTATAGATGACCTTAGAGAAAGAAGAACAGGAGAGAAAAGAACTACAGAAGATGATAATGGGAGAAGATGATAAAGATGGTGATAAGAAGAAAGCAACAAAGAAGGAAGATGATGAAAATTCTCAGTTTGGTTTCGGAACTCCAGGTCTGTGTGTGATTTTATTTTCTTCCAGCTGTGGTTTACTCTTCCTCTCTCTCAGCCTATTGTGTTTAGATAAGTCCTTGTGAGTGCATAGAAATCTATAAAATTTCTTTGTTTTTTGCAGGTCGTTTATTGCGTATCACTCGTACCTTCAAGACTGGAGATGGCAAGGAATATACACGTACTGAGATTGTTCGCAAAACAGCTGTCATTGATACATATGTTAAAATAAGAACATCTAAGGACGAATCCTTCATCAAGAGCTTTGCTGGACAGCTGGGTAAGTGAAGTTTCTTTCTTGTTGTTCATTGACTTTGTGAACTTTATCAAAATCACCTCAGAAGCTCTAAATGAGTTTAGGTAGTCCTTTCATCATATACTGATATCCTCAAAACAATACAGCACATAATGCTGCTTAATCACCCATATTTATATGCACCTCACCTCTTGCTCCGTTTCCAGATGAAACTCAGAAGGAGGAGATGAAACGAGAGAGGCGACGACTCCAGGAACAGCTGAGGAGAATCAAGAGGAACCAAGAACGGCAGCAGAAGGGCATTGTGACTCCACCCAAGACCAAGAAGCCAAAATTGAAACCTGACCTTAAACTCAAGTGTGGTGCCTGCGGCCAGGTCAGAATAAAGTTGTAGTTCTCGAACATAAAAGTTAAAAGAGTTTATTTTATATATCAATTAGCTTATCTCAACTAGACAGACCATTCTGTGTAAAATTGTTAGATTTAGATTATATTTATATTTTTACTGTTTTGTATATCATTTTCTAATCTGCTTCTCCTCTTGTACATTGTTTAGACAATTCCAAGCCAATTAGTTACATTACAGTTCTCAACATCTTTCAATATTGGCCTTTCATGATGTGTAGGCAGTTTCACATAGTCAAATTTCCTTTCAGATTCCTGATTTGTATGTGTCTTCCTGAAAGTAATTCCAGATGCTCAGCTTTTTCCTTTTCTTTCATTCTTTCTTGTTTCTTCTTCATCATCATCATCTTCTTGTTCCTTTCCTATTTTTCTGATAAATCCAATAAAAGCTTTACAGCTGTGTGTCAGGTCATGCTGATAGTCACTGTCTTTCTCAATTATCGTAGGTTGGTCACATGCGTACAAACAAAGCCTGTCCGATGTACGCCGGTAACACAAGCAACACGCAGCCCATCAGCGTAGCCATGACGGAGGAGCAGGAGGAAGAGATGGAGAAGGTCGGCATCGAGGAGTCGGAGGAACTGATCAATGTGGACGGCACGAAGATCAAGCTCTCCTCCAAAGTCATCAAGGTTAGTAGTAGGCTGGGCTGAGTTTTGACACGTTACCGTGGGAGGTCCAGAAGTGCAGTATTTATTTTGAGTCTGTGTGTGGAAGGCGTCTTCTGTTCAATGTCTGTAAGGGTGATGATTCAGAATATCCACTAGATTTTGAAGATGGTATTGCACCGTGATTAATGGGAAAGATAAAGATGTTTAGATAAAGTTTAAAAGCTTTTTTTTTTTTTTTTTTTCTATTAGCTATTATTATGTTTATATACATTCAGGTGCAGTATATCTGTCTAGCTATATCTAATTATATAAATATAATGTATATTCACACACATTCACATACTCTCACACTCTCGCACACAACCAAAGCTGGTAAATTACTTGATGCAATTGACAAAGTTCATTAGGTAGATATTAAGTACAGCACAATGGATATATATATATATATATATATATATATATATATATATATATATATATATATATACATATATATATATATATACATATATATATATACATATATATATATACATATATATATACATATATATATACATGCATATATACATACATGCATATACATACATGCATATACATACATACATACATACATAATTACATAAATATACATAAATATACATAAATATACATAAATATACACAAATACACACAAATACACACAAATACACACAAATACACACACACACACACACACACACACACACACACACACACACACACACACACACTGTATGTTCAGTACTCGCAGAAGGTAAATTTGGGAGCTCAAAGAAAAATGATTTAAGGTTTAACTTCATTAAATTAAGTGATAACACTAACACTAATGTTTTATGTCATTCTGTTCATAGTTCAGGTATTGGTAAATTCTTTTTCAAAGTTGATCTAGTGAAACTGAATCCCACGCTTCCTGGATGGCAGCCTTCAGCTTGAGGTGTGACAGGTTGTCTCAGAGATAACTTCATGATCATCCACAAATTCTCAATGGGATTGGGATCTAGGCTGTTACCCAGCCAATCTCTAATATACTTTACCTCACTGTCTTGAAGCCATTGTGCTGTATTACAAGGGGCTCTATCTTGCATGAAGATGTCCCTTTTGGTCTTCTGAAAAGATTATGTCAGATGGTCAAGGAGGTGTTAAAAGTAACTGTTCTGATTCATTCTCTTATCAGCAGGGAGTATTACAAGATATCCAACATCATAGTAAGTAATTCACCTCCTTATCATAAGAGAATCAGGTTGCTTCGCCGTCCTTTGTATGTACTGACGCAATAGCAGATCAGAGTCGAGCAGCCTATACGTCATCCACTGCCTCCAGTCAGAATATGTAATTTATCAGATCACAAGACACTCATCTGTGTGTTACATAACTTCCCAGACACTGTGAAGACAGTCTTGGAGGCTCCTTGTACTAACATGTGCAAGGAGTTCAGTGTTTTTCCATGGGGGTCTCATGCTGTCTTGCAGGGGTTTGCTTTCAACTGCCTTCAGATAATCTTTTCAGTCCTTAAAGAAGTCATTTTCGGTTGCCCAGTCTTTCGTCATGTTGCAGGTAAATTTCCCCAACTATCACAAAAATGTTTCACTCGTGTTGGATAAAAAAAACTAGCATATACAAAGGGAAAAATGGTCAGTTATGGGCAAACACCCATCATACATAGAGTGACAGGAGACTTACAATCAAAGCGAGTCTTTGTTAACTTGACAGCCTTCTCCCAATCTAACTTTCTGTTAGTACTTTGTACGTGTGTGTGTGTGTGTGTGTTTTTGTTTGTGCAAGTGTTTCTCTCTCTCTCTCGCTCTCTCTCACTCTCATTTTTTTATTGTGTTTGTATGTATAGATATATGTATAGATATATGTATTTATATATATATATATATGTATATATATATATATATATATATATATATATATATAGATATAAATATAGATATAAATATAGATATAGATATAGATATATATAATTATGTATATATATATATATATATATATATATATATATATATATATATATATATATATATATATATATATATATATATATATATATATATACACACATATATTTACATATATATATACATAAAAATATATACACATAAAGATTTGCATGTACACACACATACACACACACACACACACACACACACACACACACACACACACACACACACACACACACACACACACACACACACACACACACACACACACACACACACACACACACACACACACACACACACACACACACACACACACACACACACACGCATAAATAATTATACGCATACATACACACATATATATATACTTAGATAGATGTTGTTACCCAAGGAATTTTATCATGAATAATGTAGCACATCTGACACTAGGGCTGAACTCTTACACCAATGGTCACTACTCAGCTCTGAAGATCTGTGTCTTTGCTGTCACTTTACTAATGCTAATCAACATTAGGCTCTCCGGCTTAATGTGTAACAGTAATTACATACTTAACAATTAGAATAAGGATACTAATGATGAGGTTTTGTGTACTTGAACAAAAGGATCTTAATTTCTAACTTTGAATATATTCTTTCTAACTGACTTGAGACAGGATCTTGGTTATTCATTTCAGGAGGAAGTGAATTATATGAACACGAAATTTGTGTGTGTGTGTGTGTGTTTGTGTGTGTGTCTGTGTGTGATGCTATCCTTTCCTCTCTATCTAACTTTTTTTTTTCTTTTTTATGAGCTACATATCAGTTTGAGAGCCAAAGTTAACATTGATTGCCTACTTACCCCCTTTCACTATCTAATTAGAAAACAAATGTACCTCTAATGGTCTCCCCTTATATTCAATGGTGGTGTGCGGCAAAACATAGGCTTTATCATTGATTTTTTTCCTTTTCTTTTTATTACTTCTTATATCTTATAGCTTCCTCTTTTTTTTCTTCTTTTTTTTTTTTTTTTCTTTGGTATAATTTGCATTCCAATGTTCCTTTGTACTTGGGCATCCTCATAACAGTGGTTAGTTAGAGGTGACGTGGGATAATCTGACTGTTTTGATTTGGCACCAGTGCTCATTCTCTTGTCTCAGTGATGATAGTTTGCCGAGACTTAACCTTTGGGGGACAAATAATTCTTTCAGCATGCCGAAGAGATCAAGAGGAGATCACTTGTTCTCAAAGTGCCCAAGGACCAGGTTAAAAATGCCAAGAGGAGACGCGCGGGCACAGTAGTCCACTGCGATTACCTGAAGCGGAAGGAACGCTCTGTCAACCGGCGCAGGATTGACCCTGTCATAACTTTGTCTACCATTTTTGAGGAAATGCTGAATGAGATGAGGGAAATGTCCGATGCCCAGCCCTTCCTGTTCCCTGTTAATATCAAGGTAAGGTCTCCTTTTATTGCATAATTGTGTTCTTTCTCTCTCTCACTATTTTCTCTCTCTTCTCTCTCTCTCTCTCTCTCTCTCTCTCTCTCTCTCTCTCTCTCTCTCTCTCTCTCTCTCTCTTCTCTCTCTCTCTCTCTCTCTCTCTCTCTCTCTCTCTCTCTCTCTCTCTCTCTCTCTCTCTCTCTCTCTCTCTCTCTCTCTCTCTCTCTCTCTCTTCTTCTCTCTCTCTCTCTCTCTCTCTCTCTCTCTCTCTCTCTCCTCTCTCTCTCTCTCTCTCTCTCTTCTCTCTCTCTCTCTCTCTCTCTCTCTCTCTCTCTCTCTCTCTCTCTCTCTCTCTCTCTCTCTCTCTCTCTCTCTCTCTCTCTCTCTCTCTCTCTCTCTCTCTCTCTCTCTCTCTCTCTCTCTCTCCTCTCTCTATCCTCTCTCTCTCCTCTCTCTTTCTCTTCTCTCTTTCTCCTCTCTCCTCTCTCTCTCTCTCTCTCTCTCTTCTCTCTCTCTCTCCTCTCTCTCTCTCTCTCTCTCTCTCTCTCTCTCTCTCTCTTTCTCTCTCTCTCTCTCTCCCTCTTTTCCTCTTCCTCTCTCTCTCTCTCTCTCTCATTATTTTTGTCTCTCTCTCTCTTTTTTTTTTTCTTCTTCTTCCTTTCTCATCATCTGTGATATTTTGTTTGAAAAGATTGCTTCTTAAACTATTGAAGTGATATCTTTTGAAATGCTGAGTTAGTTTTGTAAATCTAATTTTATTGACAAGATGTTTCCAGGAGGAAAATTCATGTTCCTCTTCTTTTTCTGCAGGTTGCGTTTGATTACATCCTAGATAACATAGTGAACCAGAAGCTGTTCTCAATGCAGGAGTCATGGCCTTTCATGAAACCTGTGAACAAGAAAAATGTTAAAGACTATTATGAAATCATTCAGAATCCCATGGATCTCTCAACTATTGCTAAAAAAGTGAAAAGTAAGGACAGTTAGCTATGATCACAATGTGTGATGTATACATGCATGTGTGTCAGTGATAGTGATCGTACTGTTACTACAATGGAAATAATTATTGAAATTATGAAATTATCACTTTGATATTCCATTACTGTATAATATTATATGATCAAGTACTTATGTGTTTGAGTTTGCCACATTCACTAATTTTCCCACCAGATCATAAGTACCACAGCCGAGCAGAGTTTATGTCAGACATGGAGCTCATTCTGACCAACAGTGTCCGGTACAATGGCCAGGACTCCTCTTTCACACAGAAGGCTGAGACTCTCCTTCAAGTGTGTAAGGAAAGCTTAGCGGAGGTATGTTCTGTGTGTTTTATAATTCTACTTTTTTGTGTTGGATTGTAATATTTTTTACATAAATGCAATTAACGATTCATGGAAATGTGAACGTTCTTTGGGAATGTAGTTATGAATCAAGAGATACTTACAATTTAGAAACCACAATGCGCGCCAACCCACACCCTTGTATTTGGCAGTACGAGACACACCTAGACAGCCTGGAGAAGAAGATATCGCTGGCACAAGAACGAGCATTGGAGCAGGCCGAGACAGACTCCCTGGGCACCTCACTCGGGCCAGACGATGACACCAACTACACCTACGCTGAGCCCGAGCAAGATCACCCAGATCAACAGCTTGGATCACCCTCTGATAACATGATGGGTTATTCAGGTTTGTATGGTTAGTCTTGAAAAATGTTTGTTCTTTTATTTACTCTGTGATTTGATTTTGTGGTTATATTAAGAAAAAAAATATGATTGATTTCTTGAATGTTGTTTAATGTCCAAGTGAACTGAAAGATTAGAAATGCGAGCATGTCTGCTTTGTCTGGTGGATTGCAATCTGCAAGCCAATTTGCTAGTCAATAAGGACATCCTAGAGTTCCTGTGCAGACAATCATCATTCATCATCATTATATGGGTAGCCCAACTATCAATGAGAGATTTTGCTGATGTGTGTTCTTTCTTAGTTTAACACTGATACACCCAATTGACTTCTCAGGGGATGAGGATGACGAACATGTGAATGTTGTTGATGGTGATGAGGAGGACATGATGCCATCAGCCAAGAGAAGAAGAATTCAGGAAAGTCAGAGGAATGTGCTTGAGGAAGGTAAGGCTCACTGTAGTTGCATCTCTGTGCAAACACATGGCTAACACTCTCAGTCACACACACACACACACACACACACACACACACACACACACACACACACACACACACACACACACACACACACACACACACACACACACACACACACACACACACACACACACACACACACACACACACACACATATACATATGTATCCATATATATGTGTGTGTGCATGCGTGCACATGCTCACATGTATGTTTGATGTACAAGCTACAAAATGAAGAAGACAACAACCAGTTCCTAATGCTTTTTCAAAAACCTTTGTTTCAGATCTTGAGTTTAGTGACGATGAGGAGGACTTTGGGGGCAGGAGGCAAGTGGAGATGGAAGGGGACATAGCGGCTGGAATGGTTCTGGAAGAAGGCCAGTACATCACCCAGCAAGGGCCAGATGAAACACAGGGTGCAGCAGAAGCCATGGTTCAGTTGGCTGCTCAGTACTCATACTATCAGGTAAATCAGGATGCATGTCTTTGCAGCTATTCAAGAGAAAAGAAAAAAAAGTAAAAGATAATTTTCATTTCTGCATTATATCCTGCTTAAGTTTCAGTTGATTTTGAAAGTGAAATCAGTTCAAAATGGCTTTCTGTGGTTAATCTATTCTGTGTATGCAGGGTGAGGGAAGTGGAGATGAACATCAAGATGGGCTTGTTGGGGACAACTCCATGGTGGTGGATGCCAGCTATGACCCATCTGTGGAGTTCCTTGGTGGTATGATGCCATCACAGGTAAGTTGAAGCCTAATTCTTTTGTAGGGGGGACAGGTAGTTATGGTTGTTATATTTTAATGTATTGATTTCTTTTTCTTTTTCTTTTTCTTTTTTCTTTTTAAGGTTTATTTCACAAAGTCTGATCTTCATTACCATCTTGGGAACAGGTTCAGATTTTGATTGCACTTGTTTACATCATTGCTCTCTTCCTCTCCACACGGTTATCACTACAAAGTCTGATTCAGAGTCTGTTCCTTCCACAGCCACACGATGATGCAACCATTAACAACGACTTGGAGGTGTCTGACTCTGACGACGAGGCTGGCCACCAAGCCCAGCAGCAAGTCCAGGAACCTCCACCGGACGAGGAAGACGCACTTTGGTTCTAGGGCTCCGTCTCGCTCTCAGTCAGGGTTGCCTTTCTGCAGTAGGCGGCTGACTCGGAGTCGTGTGTTTGATGATATTACAAAAGAAATGAAGAGACAGAAGGAAGGGATCTCATTTTTTAGGGAATTTTTGCATAATTTTACTTTTCATGCTGAATCCGGCAAGAATAGCAGGAGGAAGAAACAGAGAAGTAGGACTGACTGCCTTCTGGTCGAGTTTCTGATTAAGTTTTTTTTTTTTTTCTTGTAGTTCAATTCAAGTTCATCATTTTTGGTCGATATTGATTTTTTTTGTTTTATTTTGGTTCATGATGAATCAGTGACCTCTTTTCTTTTTCACACTTACACAGTTTCAAGGGTCATGGAGGTTGATGAATGATAAGATTAGTCACATTAGAAATTATTCTCATGATTGAAGTTTTCCCTCTTTTGCAATTGGTATGTAAATATATTTTTGTATTCTTTAATAAAGAGAAAAAAGAGGAAACTTTTATTAAATGAGAATGTAATTCTGATTGATAATGTAGTATAGATGTCTTTAATTGTATTTAAGCACAGAAATAAGAAGCCAGTGAACCATATTTTTGAATATATTATTTATTATGATTTTCTTTTCTCTTTTGTCGAGCTGATTAGGGAGTTTAATATCATGTTTTTTTCTATATGAGATGTGTTCATTTATATGAGAATTCTGAGAAAAAAAACTGCAATATAACTGTAAATAGCTGAACTGTAGAGGCAGTAAAAAAGATTGTTAATAAGTCTTGTGTTTCCGTATATATATTCCACGCTAGCGAATGGTATGCATAGGTGGCTATATTTAGATTTTTTTTTTCTATTGAAGCAAAAAGGTTCTTAGGGGGTTTGGTGATGGTTGGCTGTCTGGAAAAAAACATTGTCATGTTGCAAATATTTATCACAATCAACCTCTCCATTATCAAGTGATTTTCACTACCAATCTGTCAACCTGGCATCATCACCAGCCTCCCAAATGCATCTTTTCTCTTGATAAAAAAAATGAGTATAGTAGTTGGTTTAAAACTTGTTGCATTATAGGTTAGAAAGCAAGATCATTCTCCCATGCCATTGCAAAATTTGTAACACAACGAGTCAGTAAATCATTTTCAAAATGTATAAGAACTATGTAAATGTGGATACACATATCTTTCTACTTGCCGGGAAATTTGTTCAAATATATTCAATTTTATCTGATACTGTTTTGACAACAGTTACCATTTTTGTGTCTATATTTTATTATTACCAGATAAATAGGATTCTGATGAAATATTGAAGTCTAACTTGTATGAGGACTTTAGTAAAATGTACAAATTTATTAATTTTTTCCTTTTTTTTACCTACTTGCCTTTTATGGGAC
The DNA here is from genome assembly GCF_977035675.1 of Penaeus japonicus. Lineage (NCBI taxonomy): Eukaryota > Metazoa > Arthropoda > Malacostraca > Decapoda > Penaeidae > Penaeus > Penaeus japonicus. Next base: position 18,711,517 of record NW_028234444.1, on the reverse strand, counting down.
AATTAAATTAACAGTTATCTATTCATATGTGTATTATTGTGACCCTTGGTTGAATGGATATTTATATTCTTCATTTTTCTAGAATTTTCCATTGGTACTTAAGTGTTTATTGCTCCTATAGACCTTAAACCTTCAAATAACTGCATGACTTGATGCCTGATTGACCTTACATCATCTTGGGGGACTGTTTCTGTGGGACTTATTTCAGTCCCAAATATGCAGTCATGGACAGGATTAGATACATTCTTATCAGTAACACTATAATCCAACCTTATTTGAGAGTATTAAAAGGAGGGATGGAGGTTAGTCCACAAGATCTAAACTAGGTGTTTATTACATGAACTTCCTAAACTCAAGTAGAAATTGCAATTTTGAGTCTAATTGCCCCTTGAAATATGAAATGTTATAAAAAAAAGAGGTAAATTATGATAAAACATCTATTAACCCATTCGAGTCGGATGACGTGCTGACACGTTTCGTGGTTTTTGAGTCAGACGCCAGCAACGAGATATTTGGTCAAGGCCAGCACTCGGGGTGAGCGAGCAGACAGCCTAGGCTCACGGCTAGTGCACCCGAGAATCCTGAGGCATTAGGTTTATGTGTTCGAAAACCCCGGCATTCTGACCATTCTGAGCCGGAATTGCCCCGGCATTAATGGGTTAATCCCCAGGCAAGGTCACTAAATAATATACATCATCAAAATGAAAAAATATTGCAGCAGAATTTCAAATATATGACAAAGGGTTATTTAAGAACAATCAGCTGGCATCTACATTCCTCCTCATATTTCTATCAGTATCCTGTTCTATGGATATTTACTTTTATCTATATGAAGATAGTGTGATAACTATAATATAATCTTAAAGACCTTTCCCTCCCTCCCTCCCTCCCTCCCTCCCTCCCTCTCCCTCTCCCTCTCCCTCTCCCTCTCCCTCTCCCTCTCCCTCTCCCTCTCCCTCTCCCTCTCCCTCTCCCTCTCCCTCTCCCTCTCCCTCTCCTTCTCTCTCTCTCTGTGCATGTGTGCGTGTGCGTGTGCGTGTGCGCGTGCATGTGTGTGTGTCCCTCATTAGGAGAGCAACCTCAAATCACAGAATGCAAATGTCATTAAGAGAAAAACACCCATTATATTCACACCCATTATGTTGTGGTACATAAAATACATTAATGCCGGCTACAGAGTGCCGTGATGTCCTAATGTTCCAAGATGTTCCATCATCGGAGTCTAACCTTTATTAAAGCAGAATTAGCATTAGTATTTATCTAGTATAAGACATATTTTAGCATAAACTGGCATGGTTTTGGTTCATAATTAAGTAAGATAGCCAAAACATGTAGTGACAGAGGGTTATAGGGGGAAGAACTGTACTCCCAAATAGTCTCAATTTTTCATTGTCTTTTAGAAGTGAAGAAGCTATTGGTCATTCACATGGCAGATTCATTGTTCACAAGAGACAGGAAATAGAAAAAGGGCATTATTAAATGAAGCTCATTTTTTATATGTTGCACCTTAAAGAAAAAAAATTCCACCATCATTAGCAAATAATCTAAGTCAGACATGCATTCATAAGTGCACAGTTCCTATTTCACAATATCTAGGAATATTTTTTTGTAAAAGATCTGGTACCCCTTAGAGTCTGGGACTCAAAAGTATATGCCTCAGCACTTCATGGTTAACCCTCTCTGGACGGGTGGTACAGTACTGTACCGCGCATTCAAAAGCCCAGTGGCCGGGCGGCACAGTATTGTGCCAGCCATTTAATTGATTTAGGCCTAATAATTCGAACGCCCCGGCATTGGGACATTCAAGGCTGGAATGCCCCCGTCGTAAGTGGGTTAATCTAGCATATAGAAAATATTGAAAACAGTGCAATAATTCCACTATGGATTTATTTGAAATTTTATTTGAAAATTTCTTGCTGGTAAGTTTTGCAACATTGCATCAAAATTATGCTCTTAATTCACATACATACACATATTTTTTCAGTTTGGTCTACTTAAACTTTTCAAAATCTGGGCACTGGTGGCTGTAGTCATACCAAAAGTAATGCCAGACACACAGGATGGAGATCTGGACATCTAACTCTATTTTTACAGAGTCTGTCATGGTACCCTTCCTTCAGATATGCAAAGTGACCCATACACCATTTAACCCATTGCCGATGGGGGATAGATTCGCTTGCCCAGTCTCCAGGTGGATTTTATTTCAGAGCAAGGTAGCTTCACACAACATAATTTGATTTTTCCAACTCTCATTCAGTCACTCCTTGTAAAACTAGAGCCATTTTTGTTTTATTGTGTTTAGAGACTTATAAGTGTCATATGAAAGGCTCTATCAATGCTGCAACTGACTAGAATTGTAGTATATGATCCATATCAGCTCATTATTTTCTTTATTCTCAGTGTGATTGAAGTATTACTGTTTTATGGGAGGACAAAATGTAACTTTATTTTTTCTTATTTGTGTGCTGTCATGAATTAATATGAAACATATAACCATCTAGAATGAAGATAACATGAAGAGGTAGGTTAGAGGAAGGAAACCTGTGCTTATGGCTGAGTGCCACAATAAAGGGCATCCCTATTGGCACAAGAGCACATTTAGGACAATGGGTATGGTTCGAGTCACCTTCCTCTTCTCATTCTGCCTGCACATTCTTCATCGGCGGTACTTTAGAGCAAGAGATCAGCAACTTGCTGTGTGCCATCGCTCTATAAAGATAGTACTTGCTAGAGACCGTAGATGGGTGCCACTCAAGGCTCTCTCTCCTACTGGTGCTAGAAGTGGTGCCATCAAGGTTTTGGATGTTAGCTTTAGGTTAGCTTAATATTACAGTAATTATAGTAATTATGACTGCAGTTGTCATCATTGCTCATTCCTTACTCATAGCACAGTAAAATAGCACAGCAATCCAAAATACCCAAACACCCATCATCAGGCCAAAGCTCCTGTGTCACGTATGTCATGGCACCCGTCTGCAATGGGTTAATGAGTGATTCACAAAAAAAGGCATAACCTCATGTAATACTTATTTATTCACTGTTGAGTCAAAATCAAATTGTCAAGGATGTCAAAATTGTTTGACTTCATAATGCCATGCTGCAGCAAGACCAAGCATGCTGTGATATCTGTTATGACAACCATAATGAATGTTCAACTGATTATGTTATTAAGTAGAGTGCATCAAAAAATTAATGAACTTGTATAATAAGCAAGGGTAGATATGCAAGCTGTACTATGTTCCCCCCTATCTTAGGAGGCCATCCAATCTAAACCAACACAAAATACACTGTCACCTTCACTTCACTTGCTTCAACCAGAAGAGAGTCATTTGTTGCTAGATAAATAGAACTAATCCCAAACTTAATAATATAAAAAATAAACTAT
>NW_028234444.1:18700632-18703132 GCF_977035675.1 Penaeus japonicus | reverse complement strand
AACGCAGTGTGGACACTTACCAATCTCAAATTTCATGTCAGGATGTATCTTCTGTAGCGCATCTCTCACCATGTATGTCTGCTTGAGAGCCAGCTGTTGGGAGGAGAATTATTAATATCAATATTACTATTACTATTACTGTATGGCACCCTGTTTTACATCAACAATATCCTTATGATCAACACTATCATTGTCTTATTATTATCATCACTTTATTAAAACTTTCATCATCAATATAACTCTTTCTTTTAACATAATAAGTATTTTCTCATTCTTAATGTTCTTGCCATATAAGTGTTTCATTTATTCTCATTTGGTATAAGTATAGTTGTCAATGTAAATGTAATAAACACTATTCTCCATTACTTATAAAATGATGTATTAATATCACCATTTATATTACCATTCCCATTAACAAACACGTAAAGTTTTCATGTTGTTCCTCTTATCAATTTAATTTTCATGATCGGTATTCCTTCTCGTACTATAATTATTATATTTCTAATAATCATTGCTATAATAACAGTAATTATCATTATTTCTATTAGTATTACCATTATCATACTATATTTCTAAGTCATTGCTATAATTACAAATCACTATCGTTCATATCATTATCGATATCATCATAACTATAATACCATCACCATTACTGTAGTTCATAATCACTATCAACATAATAATATAATTAGCACCATTAATATGTCATAACCAATGCCATTAATACCATCATCATCATTATTGCTGTTATCAATACTATAATCATTATTTAAAAAATAAAATCGAAATCTGAGTGAATAAAAACTCACTTCCAAACCATCCAAAATACAGACCAACAACAAGTTCTCAAGATCTGTATATCTTAAAATACATTTTTTTCTCTCTTCACTGATAACAGAGTCGAGTCACCATGACCGCTGAACAATGCTGAGTCATCCTACATTTTTTCGCTGACCGCCTCACGTAACCATCCATGATTCCGTCACCATTGTGTGTTACGGAGAAATGGGAGGAGAAATGGGAGGAGAGATGGGGGAGAAGAAGAGGAGGGGAAGGGAGAAGAAGAGGAGGGGAAGGGAGAAGAAGAGGAGGGGAAGGGAGAAGAAGAGGAGGGGAAGGGAGAGGGTGGGAGGGGGTGTGAGGGGTTGGGAGGGGGTGAGAGAGAGAGAGGCGAGGAGGAGGGGAGGGGAGGGGAGGGGAGGGGAGGGGAGGGCAGGGGAGAGGAGGGAAAGGGAGAGGGTGTGAGGGGAAGGGAGAAGAAGAGGAGGGGAAGGGAGAGGGTGTGAGGGGGAAGGGAGAAGAAGAGGAGGGGAAGGGAGAGGGTGTGAGGGGGAAGGGAGAGGGTGTGAGGGGAAAGGGAGAAGAAGAGGAGGGGAAGGGAGAGGGTGTGAGGGGGAAGGGAGAAGAAGAGGAGGGGAAGGGAGAGGGTGGGAGGGGAAGGGAGAGGGTGGGAGGGGGTGAAAGAGAGAGGCGAAGGGGTGGGGAGGGGAGGGGAGAGGAGGGGAAGGGAGAGGGTGTGAGGGGACGGAGGGGAGGGGAGAGGGTGGAAGAGGGACGGAGGGGAGGGGAAGGGGAGGGGAGGGGAGGGGAAGTGACAGGAAGAGGAGGACAAGGAGGAAAGGGAGAAGGGGAGGGAGCGGGGAGAGTAGGAGGGGGAGAGAGAGAGAGAGAGAGAGATAAGAGACAGAGCTTAGAACAGAACAATGGCGAAGAACTTGACAACCAGTCTAAGCCTATCTTTGCAGCAGATCGGAGCACTTTCATTGTGTGGAAGATCAAGCTAGAACGAGCTCACGCACTCACTCACGCGCGAACACGCACACGCACAGTCGCACACGCACACCCACACCCACACCCACACCCACACGCACACGCACACGCACACACATACACACTCACTCTCTCTCTCTTTCTCTCTTTCCCTCTTTCCCTCTCTCCCTCTCTCTGTGTCTCTGTCTGTGTCTCTGTCTGTGTCTCTGTCTGTGTCTCTGTCTGTGTCTCTGTCTGTGTCTGTGTCTGTGTCTGTGTCTCTCTCTGTGTCTCTGTCTGTGTCTGTGTCTGTGTCTGTGTCTGTGTCTGTGTCTGTGTCTGTGTCTGTGTCTGTGTCTCTATCTGTGTCTCTGTCTGTGTCTCTGTCTCTGTCTGTGTCTCTGTCTGTGTCTCTGTCTGTGTCTGTGTCTGTGTCTGTGTCTGTGTCTGTGTCTGTGTCTGTGTCTGTGTCTGTGTCTGTGTCTGTGTCTGTGTCTGTGTCTGTGTCTGTGTCTGTGTCTGTGTCTGTGTCTGTGTCTGTGTCTCTGTCTGTGTCTGTGTCTGTGTCTGTGTCTGTGTCTGTGTCTGTGTCTGTGTCTGTGTCTCTGTCTGTGTCTGTGTCTCTGCCCCTGTCTCTGCCTCTCTCTCACGTTGGCGCAGGCAGTTTCACACGCATTGAAAATGATATTAATACTGAATGATATTGTTAGCGACCGGATAGACGACTGGATATGCATTAGGCGTTGCATCA
>NW_028234444.1:18685632-18693132 GCF_977035675.1 Penaeus japonicus | reverse complement strand
TTTTCGTCACGTGTGATGCTCAGGGCTTGGGCATGGAGCTTGGCTTCTCTTTTAGTATTTCCCCAAGCCTCTTTACATTTGTACATTGAACATGGGCGCCTGTTAACAAATTATTTGTGTTGCCTTGTTTTCATTTTTAATGAGGTTGTTATGGACACGTGATGGAATGAGTTGTCTTGTCTTACTTAAGGCGAATTATCACTAATACAACAACGTGTTTGACTTTTTTTTCCTTTCCTTTGATGGTGCTTTTCCCTAATGTGTTAAGGTTTTCATTGTCATTAGTGTTCTAATGTACAGCTAGTTCCACATTTTAATTAATCTCGTCGAATGTTACTAGCCTGCAATATCTTTATAAATTAAGACCTTTCTCTCTACAAGTATTAGTTTTTCTTATCCAAAGTCACTTAAAGCAGAGAGTGCTCTATAATGGTAGGCCTACAATTCTCAGTCCAACATAAATGCGTTTTGGTTCTCTGATGTTGTCTTCTGTATGAGGCCATGCTTCCTGATTCTCAAGATGATTTTGTGTGGCTTGCCTCTGATATATCTGGCAAACTTCTACAGCTACAGAGTTGTACTTGAGTTCGGTATGATTGAAAAGGCTCAGAATATCTAATAAATGCTTATAAGAACAAGTTGAACTTAGTACAACATATCTTAGGCAAGCCACTTAAAATCAACAGGAAAATCGAGATGTGAACACCTTTGGAGCAAAAGCCATAGGCTCTGTGCAGTATCAAGTAATTCTTGGCATTAACGAGAGGTTCAGTTGTTGGAAAAGCCACACATCAGTCAGTGGTGATTGTATGTCTGTCTTAGCAATGTATGTATGTTTTATTGTGTTCTTGGCTTTAACCCCTGTGCCAGAGGTGTGGAGGTTACTCATGAATGCAAAGATATGTTAGTCAAATGAACATTAAGTCCCACTTATTATTATATGGACACCAAAATATACTGTAATGTTTTTATGTATAGATTTGAAACTACTTTTAATGATGCCACAGTTTTTATCTTCCTGCTCCTAGTGTGTTGTCTTGGCTTAATTGAAAATACTTTATCAGAGTTCAGTATCATGTTAATTTACAACACTAAGGCAAGAGAGCACACACACACATACACATACAAACATGTGCATGCCCAGTTGAGCCATCTTTCATAGGCTAGATGTAATGAAGTTGGACATACTTCTATCTAGACATAGCTTAGTATTTATTAGTCAAGCTGTCACAGCCATCTAGAAAGGCATAATTGTTATTAAATGCAAACATTGCATGAACTAAGACAAATAGTTGTTTTTGTGTATATACATCTGTACATTTTCCCATGTGTGAACATATATATACATATATATCATTACAGCATGTGCACATCTTTTCAGATTTTTCTCCTCGTGGCGGTGGATTCCGTGGAGGGAGAGGAGGAGGAGGCGGTGGAGGATTCTCCCCTAGAGGCCGTGGAGGCGGAGACAGAGGATTTTCGCCAAGGGGAGGGAGAGGTGGCGGCGGAGGAGACAGAGGATTCTCTCCCAGGGGCCGCGGTGGTGGACGCGGAGGAGGCCGTGGACGAGGCGGAGGACGCGGAGGCGGTCGAGGTGAGTGAGCATCTCTCCCAGTATGAATTCAGTTCAGAGAGATTTGCGAAGGCTTTCCTTCGCCCGGGCTATATGCACGAGGCGGCCCGGCCTGGGTTTATTCTTTATCACTGTTTTGGGCATGACTATTACTATCATCATTCAGTTATTTTTGTTTTTGTTTTTAGTTTTAGTTTTGTCGTTATTGCCATAAAGTTTTCAATGACCTGATAAGTTCTATACCTGTTCTGTTTTATTTTCCCATGTAAGTGAAGAGTTAACACACGATAAACTTTTCAGGAGGATTCAAGGGCGGTAAAAGTGTCATGGTAGAGCCCCATCGTCACGAGGGAGTGTTCATTGGCCGCGGAAAGGAGGATGTGCTCTGCACCAGAAATCTCGTGCCAGGAGACAGTGTTTATGGAGAGAAGAGAATCAGTGTTGAGGTAATTATCACTCTATGTATTATGTTATGATTACACGATGAAAATACATACATGTCTGTGAGAATTTATTTCATTAGGATCTTGTTTATTAAGGTATTTATATACATATGTATGTATTTTATATTTTGTAACTATTCCTATTTTTTTATGATTAGTAAACAAGACAAGTCCTTATGACAGATAAGAATTTAAATCAGAAGATATTCATTGCATGTCTTTTTTGAAAGCCTAATTGAAAATATAAACTGTAGAAGACATAAATTTTAAAGTGCAACATCTATCGCAGGAAGGAACCGAGAAGATTGAGTACCGCGTGTGGAATCCCTTCCGATCAAAGTTGGCTGCCGCCATCGTAGGTGGTATTGGCAATATTTACATGCCTCCAGGCTCCAGAGTTCTATACTTGGGTGCTGCTAACGGCACAACAGTATCACACGTTTCAGATGTTGTTGGACCGGTAAGTAAATGTTCAATTATTTGTTTTTTATCATTATGTAAATGAGCTTGTAGTGGTACTTGTAGAAGAATAGTTCAGGCTTAAATTACAGGTAGTCTCCCATTAGATAGCTTTAAAAACTGAAGCTACCATTTGCTTTGTCCCTTTAAAAAAATAATGAAGGAAGGAATTTTTTTCATGTTTTAATACATTATACATCTTATTAGGGTACAGATTCAGTTGAGGATTTTATTATTACTAACTTGTTAACTTAACTCGTACATCTGCACCATTACAAAAAATGAAAAATATCTGTTGATCTAAACGTCTTCTCTTTTGCCCACATTAGGAAGGTGTCGTGTATGCTGTGGAGTTCTCACACCGATCGGGACGTGACTTGGTGAACATGGCAAAGAAGCGCACCAACATTGTACCCATTGTTGAAGATGCACGTCACCCTCACAAGTACCGCATGATCGTCAGCATGGTAGACTGCATCTTTGCCGATGTTGCACAGCCAGATCAAGCGCGTATTGTATCCATCAACGCCCAGCACTTCCTCAAAGTGAACGGCCATTACGTCATATCCATCAAGGCCAATTGTATTGACTCGACAGCCCCCGCCGAAGCCGTGTTCGCAGGAGAGATCAAGAAGCTCCAGGCTGATCAGCTTAAGCCCCAAGAACAGCTCACCTTGGAACCCTACGAGAGAGACCACGCAGTTGTAGTCGGTGTATATAGACCCCCAAAGAAGAATAAGTAGTGTGTTAATGCTAGGTCACAGTTTAATCATTATACAATGTATTATACATGACTGCTAATGGCTATAGCAGCCTCCACTGATGAGCATTCCTCTGAAGGGGATAGGGAAGAGAAGGTAGACATTTGACCTGATGTTAAGGTTTATATTTGTAGAGAGTTCTACCTGGAAAAGAAGACGCGGATACAATATATTTATAGATATTGTGCTAAACGGAAAGGAATTTTCAGTTTTCTCAATTTAACAGGAATTTTGTCATTCGGTTTACTTTGATTTGAAGAACAGTACTTTCTGAAAACTGGAAATTGAACGTTTGGAAATGTCCAATTGTTATAGGTAGTGTGTCATTGCATTTTATAATATAGCTTTTATTATAATTGAAAAATATCAATCATATCTCCATATCAAGTACTGTACACTCATACCATATTGGTAAATATATGTTTGTTTTTTTTGAAAATTGTTTTTGTTTCCTGAAACCGGTCAAAGCAAACTGCCCTTATATTACATTATTTGCCAACCTAATACATTGATGAAATGTATTGTTTATATAATTCATTTTTGCCATTTTAAATCACTATTTATTGTAGTGAAAGTAATTACTTCTAATTTATTATATCTCTAAGATTTTGATTTTTATAACTGATGGGGTATACTTATATTAAAGCATAACCCTTAAAAGATATAATGAAAAATCACTGGATCTCTTGCATTGCATGGATATTTTAGCATACAAAGTTCAAATATAAAGAATCTTCTATGATAAGCATTGATGAAATCTATTGTAAACTCTTGAAACTAAAACTTGTTAGCTGATATTGGTCAGATGAAAAAAAAAAAATCTTCATTCATCTCAAACTCCTATGGTATCCTAAAGGTCTGACAAAAATACTCATATGGAATTTCTCATCCATAGATAGGCAATATTTTTTTTCCCATCACAGGAATAAGAAAACGACTACTTCCGGTTTAAAAAAGTGCCTTTATTTGGTAGCATAGTAGATTTGAATTTAAATAATCATAGACCTCAGAGTTTAGTGAAACTGGACTTTGAGGAATATAACAAACGTGTGTGTTTCTGTGTATGTGTTTATATGTATCTACAGTATATATATAAGATATCTCTCTCTCTCTCTCTCTCTCTCTCTCTCTCTCTCTCTCTCTCTCTCTCTCTCTCTCTCTCTCTCTCTCTCTCTATATATATATATATATATATATATATATATATATATATATATATATATATATATATATATATATATATAATATAATATATATAATATATAGTATTATATATATATACATATATATATATATTTATATATATATGTGTACAAGTATATATAAATATATATACATATATGTGTGTGTGTACAATTATATATATATATAATAATATATATATAATATATATATATATATATATATATATATATATATATTATATATATAATATATACATTATATACATATATATACACACACACATATATATATATATAGGCATATATGTATACATATATATGTATATATATATACATATATATATATATACATATATATACACATATATATATATATATATATATATATAGAGAGAGAGAGAGAGAGAGAGAGAGAGAGAGAGAGAGAGAGTTTCCACATACAAAGCGAGGGGACAGATGTCTTGCACAAAGGCAGCCGAAGTGTTAGCGTTGCTTTCTATGTCGAAATGCCAACGCGCGACAACAGTTTCTGCTTCCGCCTTAAAACGTCTCTGGTTTCTTGGGTCGGTCGTGGACGCCACCTGTCCCTCAGAACCGCAGGCACACACATACGCGCCATCTTACGTAATTCCGTTCGAAAATTGTGACTTCGCATGTTATAAATCCAGGGATTCCACGCCGTGCTAGCCAAAAACAACCACCACGATATATATTGAAAGAGAGGACTTAAAGACGCCATAGAGGAATAGCTGTAGTATTGAATCTGTAGCAAGTTGAAATCGAGGAAGTAAATTGAGAGAGGAATAACTGAAATGAGGAAGAACACAGTCATGAGTAGCTGCGTGACAAATATATATCGGTTTTCGCTCTCGAATGGACCTGAAACTCGCATCTGCAGCTGGTCCCACCTTTCTCTCACGCGATTTTGCTCTTGCACGAAGTTCTTGATGGAAAGAACCGAGAGTATGGCAGTAGAAGGGACCGACAAGGACAAAAGAAATATTTGGATGAGGAAACTGGCATAAGCCACCAGGTCGTCCTGAGCATAGGAGGACAATCCTACCGGAATCTTAACGAAATTCAACCATGCGACGGAGGGAATCTCTCGACCGAATATGGTCATTAGCGATGCATTGACCCAGCTTATCACCCAAGAAATGACCATGGCCTGTCTGACCCGCGGAGGAGTTATGTAATGCTTGTACATGAGACCTCGACCAGTCATCACGAACCTCTCGGCGCTCAGGAGAAAGAGAGTCAAAAGCGAAACGATGGAACACGACGCAAAAACCAAGCCCTGGAAGAAACGAAAAGGAAAAACCATTGACGTCCTGTCAACTTCCCTTGAGGGGGGTAATACTTCCGGCGTATGAAAGGTATGTATGGGTTCCGTGGGCGTTAAAAGGGGTTTCACATGTTCATAGAGGGAAGGTAACACAACAAACGCACATGTTAAAAAGTCAGCCACAGCTAGGGATAAGCGGAGCATACTTGACTCTTCGTCACGGTTGCTAATTCTCAACATCACCATCATAACCATCAGGTTACCGACCACACCGCCCACTGCCACACACGCCACCAGCATTATCAAGCAGATCTCGCCCACACGACACGAAAACGGGAGGAAACTCCAAACGCCGTTGAGACCGCGCTCCTCAGGCTGTTCCGCCCAGTGCACTATGTACAGCGGGAAGCAGCACGGCCAGTAAATGTTTACATATGCAAACAGAACCGTTCTGTTTGCAAATGACGCAACGAACGGGAACACATCACACGTCCTGTTTTCATAGAGGAGATGGTAGTTCGACAGCTTGAATTTCACGCCGTTTACGTCCGACTCCAGAGTGTGGTAAGTGCCGTCACAAATTTTCGCCAAGCAGTGGAGGTCATCAGTCTCGATATAGTTGGCTAAATAGTACTCAAAGTCCGTGAAAGTGGAAGGCGGTCGCGGACAAGCATCGCTGTCAAGAAATATTACAGTGTCGTCGTTACACGCCTTGAAGAGTCCTTTAGACTCGCATTCCTGTTTCAGCTCGTAGAACGGCACACACATGCTTTCGAATGCTTTGTTGTAGAACAAACGCTTGGGAATCTCTCCGAGAATCGTCATGGAAAACAAATTCACATCGTAGATTAGACCATACAGATACAAACAGAAGTCAGTGATATCAGTGAAAGAGGTCATGAAACCTTTGTCGAAAGTGCAATTGGCTTCTGGGTCGTAGAACGGATTATCAGAAAGGAATTTGTTAGAGAAAGTGGGAGAAGGATGGTTGCACAGCATTAAAGATTTGTGGTCTTTGATGTATTTCCCGAGCGCGTCGTCTGGTTGATTTTGCTCTTGCGTTGTCGAGAGAAGTCTTCGAGAAGGCGAGGTTGAAATAGTTGCATCTTCTGGGAGAGTCCATGGGCGATGGTATCTGCCATTGGTAGTGTGACTGTACGGAGCAGATGGCGCTGTAGTAGCCTGGTGATGGTAGTATGTAGCTGGATGCTGGTACTTCCTTGTTGAATTTCTTTGGTAATGAATAATCTGGTTGGCTTTAGAGTAAACGGGAGTCCGGTTCTCCGTGACTGTGCCATTTTCATGAGCGTGTAGACTGAAAAAAAAATACCGTGCGAGTGTTAACATTATTACTACGGAGAAATAAAAAGTAAATCTAGTATATTCGCTTGCAGTTGATATTCATATTTATCTCCCGTTATTATTTGCTGATGGCGCAAAATCAAAATGTTTGGCTAGTACTGTTAAATCGACAAATTATATCAAAATGTCTGTACCCAGTATGCAGTTTTTAGTGGAGAATTTTTATTTGGCTAACTGTGGATAACTCGGGTAAAGCGAAAAATTATTACTGCAAAGAAATACTGTAACGAAATATGTCAAGTGTTTAAATCCTATCCACACACGGGGGGGGGGGGGGGTATTACAAAAAACAAATGAATGGGGAACTTGTGTATGACTTCAGCTCGATTTTTTAGTTTCTGCAAACCTATCCCACTATTTTCTAAATGAAATGTAAGCATACCACTCTTATCTCAGCATTTGTATAAGTAAATAAATGTCAAGCAAGGTATTA
>NW_028234444.1:18664287-18669287 GCF_977035675.1 Penaeus japonicus | reverse complement strand
TAATCCTTAATTAATAATCTCTCTCTCTCTCTCTCCTCTTTCTTTCTTTCTTTCTTTCTCTCTCTTCTCTCTCTCTCTCTCTCCTCTTTCTTTCTTTCTTTCTTTCTCTCTCTTCTCTCTCTCTCTCTCTCAAGGGTCTGGCACGGCGACCCCCACCATATCCTCGCTGGACGTGAGAGGTCTCTGGCACGGGCAGGTGGTGACGCGAGGCCGGAGAGAACCCAAGGTGAAGTAAGTTGAAGCGAGATGCATGGAAGCAATCTCTCATATATATTCTACATTGCTTCGTACTGTAAATATTGAAAAAAATCAGCAAAAGCATGTTATCGCCGAACGATAACTTATACCAGCGAAGCATGAGGAAAAAAGAGCGAAGGCACCATACATAAACAAGTCAAATTGGGGAAAAAAAAAGTGCTGAAGACACTGTTCTTCCAGATTATCGGAGAAAGAGAAGTGCCAACTGTGGCAAAGAGAGCTGGAGATCGTCATGGCCAACAGGAGGAAGAAAGAGAAACTTTGGCACCAAGAACTTCACAAGTGCCAGGTCAGTGCCTTTAACGCCTGCCTATTGTTAGCCTGTAAGCCTGTCAATCGTCACCAGTCTATTGTCAATCATTCGACATGCCTGATTGTCAATTGGTCTATTGTCTCGTCTGCCTGCTTGTCTAGCAACCTCTCGGTCTACTTCTGCCTTCATGCTATATGTCATTATGAACAAGACAAATGAAAATACGAAAAACTAGTAATCGAAATGAAAATCTAATCGTAATGCGACTTGCCATTACCATAAACGGCACTGAAAGCTATCATAGAATAAACATTTCGTACTTCCGCTAAACACTTATCCACAGCCTCCCTTTTCATCATGCATTACAACATGCCTCCTTTGCGCTCCTCTCTCGCCAGGTTTCCCTTTTAGAAGCAGAAGCCCGGCGCTCGGACCTCTTCAAGTCCCACAGAGAACTAAACAAACTCGCGTGCGGCCAGGACTCCAGACCAGGCAATGACCACAGAATAAGGATCACATTTGACCAACTGCAAAGGTCGGTTTTCGTTTTTTATCATTTTGGAGAGAACCATGAGTTAAGGTGTGTAAATTATGCATGAAATTGATGCTCCTGCACCTTCTTGAGTGTGAGATTGTTATTGTGTTCGACTATGTAGTAAATGAAGGCATTTCGATGCAGCACAACGATAAATATTTCCGTTTTATGCTTATCACAGATTTTTATCCCTCTGCCTGTCTATTTGCGTGTCTGTTTATCTGTCTCTTTTACATCTCTCCCTCACTGTTTGTCCTCCCTCGACCAGATTCATGGAAGAACAGGTGCGGACCAGGCTGAAACAGGTGTCACAGGTGTCCGTGCAGGTGGCGCTTCTGAAGGGCGACCTGACCAAACTCAAGTCACGGCTGGAGAAGAGAGAGGAGGACGTCCTCGACGCGAACGCAGAAGGGAACGCCACGTCTCAGGTGACTCGCGGGGGGGGGGAGAGAGAGAGAGAGAGAGAGAGAGAGAGAGAGAGAGAGAGAGAGAGAGAGAGAGAGAGAGAGAGAGAGAGAGAGAGAGAGAGAGAGAGAGAGAGAGAGAGAGAGAGAGAGAGAGAGAATAGAGATTGAGAGCAGGTGGAAGGAAAAGGAGGGGAAGAAATGGGAAAGGAGTAGATCGGGGACATGGGGAAGAGAGAAAGGAAAGGAGATGGAAGGTAAAGGGAGAAAGAAACATGACGAAGAGGACAGAATGGATATGACGGTTGAGAAGAGAGAGAAAGTGAGAGAAAGGGAAAGCAAAGTAGAGGAGGAAAGGGGAGATGGGGAAGAAAGACAGGAAGCGAGATGAGAGGCAGGGAGAAACGGGGAGAAGAAAGATAGACGAGGAAGCGGGAAGACGCGGAAAGCAAAAGAGATGAGAAACGAAGAGGAAGGGGGGAGAATAAAGAAGAGAAAGGAAAGGAAAGGAAGAGTCGGATAGACTGCAAGAAGGTGAAGGAAAGAGAAATGGGAAAAGAACCCACGAAAGGGATGCTAAAGGGAAAAGGAGGGAAAATTGGAAAGGAGATGGAGGAAAGAGGTCGAATTTTAAACGGGGGGTTGAGGAGTAAAAGTTGTTAAAGACAGGTGAAATTGAAATAGAGATATGACAAGTAATAAAACAAATTAAATACTAGGCTATCTATTGCCCTCTTATTCATAATACCTAGTCACACTTTTCTTCAGTCAAATCATAGTTTCAGTTCAGTGATCACATCAACCACTTCTGAGAAACGGCTCTTGACCGCCTTTGGTCTGCCCTCAGGTCAACTATCTCAAGAAACGCTTGGAGCACGAAGAGGTGAAAACACGCGTGGAAAACAACGGCAGGCTCCTCGCTTCCCTCAGAAACAAGCTAGGTGGGACGCAATCATTATCTTTACAGCAATCTATTTAGTTATGTTTGTGCGCAATACTGCGTTAACGCGCGGGTTCGAATAATTCCTTTATCCCCCGACGGTTGTTCTGTTCAAAATATAACAAGACTGACAGACAGACAGATGTCATATATATTACAAAATATACCAAGTCCTATTTCCCGACAGACGGCAATCGCCGGCGGCTAAACCGACTGGAGGAAGACCAACAGCACAAAACGACTCGTCTGGAGGAGCTGAAGGGCCAAGCGGCCATGCTCGAGGAGGAACTCGCTCGCATCTCCTCCAGCAACTCAAGGATCACCTCCCACGTCAACCAGCAAGACGCCACAACGCGCAGGAGACTCCAGGCTCTCAAGAACAGCAGCAAAGAACAGGTTAAGTATATTATATAATCACGAGGAAGTCGTTATATTATAATCATATTGACTGACGAGATACAAGAGTTGTCGCTTTCCCTTCGTGCTTCAAAGCAAACAATATTTACAAAATTCTTTCGTAATTGGTTTCAGAAGCTACTCTTGGCAGGTCATTTATACTATAGTAAAACGGTTTATTGAAATTTATGATCCTTATCTGTTGAGTGAAATTACGCTTCTGTGATGCAAGACCTATCATATCAAGTCAGCGTTCGCTTTGTGTTTTAACTAATAATTCAAACCAACAGACGATCACGGTGGAGGAGTACCTCAAGCTGAACAGCCAAGTCCAAATGCTTGAAAAAGAGGTCAAGAGATGGAGCAAAAAGGCCGATACTTTACGCTGTTGACTGCCCTGGACAAGAGGAATCATTTACATCTGTAAACTAGAAGACATTGGTTTCAGATGTGGGTTTTTCTCAACGTTTATACACAATTTTCTATACTTTTTTTCTTTACTATTCACATGATGAACTACCCTATATGTATTTTCTTACATATATATACGTGGGATCAATCACGTTTCACACCTGTATCCTATTAATTGGAAAAAAAAATAATTGCGTGAATGTTGTTGCAATATTTTTGTTGTATCCGTGTATAAAGAAATCCTTTTTGCCATTTCGATAAAAATTTATTACACCTAAGGTTCGTCAATACATAGTGTAAATGCACCTTCATCATCTTTGGCTAATATCTACAATTTACACTTATGCAATACACACGTACATGAATACCATATGGTACACTACAGATCTACCTTATAACGCATATGTTAAATACATAACAATGCTTTGTACTGTAATACCATTCATACTTAAAAATAAAAATAATGGCAAAATGTAAAGCTATCACAGTCCTCTATACAATAAAATACAAGGAGAACTTCGCAAGAGTTCTTTGTTCGAGTTTACACATCTTCAGTCTGTCTGTCACTGGGAGAATCCTCTTCACTCGCCTGGCCCGTGAGTTCCTGAAAAGGCAATGGGGAATAATGAGATACGAAATATATAAAAATGAGATGTAATGAGAGAGAGAAAAAAAAACGAAGGGAAAAGTCAATAAACGATATAACATAACAAACAACAACTTCGTCACAATATTAATTCCAACATTTTAGTTTTTCAAACTCGGAGAAGTTAAAAAGAGTTACATCAGACAAACAAGACTTTATTCCAACACACAAAAGACGACGATGCTTACCTGCACCATCTCAGCCAGACCCTTTGCCTCTTCCACCATCTCTTCGAGGAGCTTGTTCTCTTCCTTCAAGACCGTGACTTCCTGCTTGAGCGTGGCGTTCTCTTCGTGAAGCTTGTGGTTCTCCTCGAGTGTCTCCTCCAGCGCCTCTCGCCGCTTCTCTGCCAGGCCTTCCCAATACTCGGGAGGTGGTGTGTCTGCGGGAACGAAGTTTAGGTCGATCAAGAGTGGACATCGGGACAGTAATTCATTTTTCCCCCCAATAACAAAAATATCAATGCTTATCCGATATGGAATGTTAAAATGGTCCTCATAATAAATAAAGGGGGCAGCAGGTAGAGCGCAACGAACAAAACCTATCGCAAGACCCAAAAAGCCCCCCCCCCCCCCCCCCCCCCCCCCCCCCCCCCCCCCCCCCCCCCCCCCCCCCCCCCCCCCCCCCCCCCCACCCCCCCCCCCCAAACTAATAAAAAAGGTTCGAAATAGACGGGATGGAAACTGACCACACGTGAGCATATCAAGCGTACTGCATCGGGGTTTCGCGTCGGTCTTCGAGCCAGCACTGGGTTCCGAGGAAGCCTTGGATGCGACGGGAGTCCTGGGCGTGATGATGGCGACGGGGGCGGCGCTGTCGTCGGTCTGCACGGCGATGGACGCGAAGGTCTTCTGCTTCTTGGCGGGCTGGACGGGGTCCTCGAAGATCCCGTCGGCCCGCTTCGGTTTCATGTGCACGCTGTTCTCGTCACTGGGGGGGAGAGGGACGCGCTCAGCAGGACACAGATAATCATGGCCGCCAGATTATGACATTATAACAGACACACTTTTCCGCGAGCCTTTAAATTAATTAAAGGGTGAGCTTGAGGGGTCATTTGGCATGGTATGCTGCAGGCTCCCTCTGAGGCAGTACGTGTCCTTATACCGTGTCATTCTGAACCCACACCAATCCACGAGGAAAAAAATAAAATAAAAAAT
>NW_028234444.1:18629287-18656787 GCF_977035675.1 Penaeus japonicus | reverse complement strand
ATTATTAAAAAGTATGAAGTGAAAAAGTAATTTATTAGGAATTAAAAGTTGCATTTTCAGTGGACATCATTCCAATGTGATTTTCCAGGTCTTCTGTGATAGACGAACTGTGCCAGGAAATCTTTGGCAAGGCCTCTCACACCCAGATTTCCAACTACGTCATTCCTTGCCTGGCCTCGAGAGAGAACTTCAAGCTGCCCGTGGACAAGATCGTGGCAGTTTTGGGCAGTCGATCTTCCAAGTTCCTGAAGGCCTGTCCGGCTCCACCGTTGCTCTATTCTCTGCTAATGCTTGTGCGGTCCAATGCTGGTAAGTCGGGCAGTCGAGGAGGAAGGAGAAGATCGTTTACTTGTCTGTTTTGGGGTATGTAATGTCGAGGAAAGGAAGTTCAAACATCTTCCATGTAACATTAGATAAGTAAACATGTAACTAAAAGCAAACCAAAACACAGAAAGAGAAAAAGTAATCCTACATCTTCCAGATTTCTCAGATTCACATGCCCTCTGCGATTATCTTCAAGCCATAAGCGATTTATTAGGGGGAACGACGAACTATCTCCTCAGCGAAGTGAATGATGTTGACTCTGATTCTGATGACGACGACACAATGGACTCGACAGAAGCCATAGACCCAGTATTACGCAAGGTAGGAACTAACCTTCTGCGAAGTGTTGTGATTCTGCACTGATGTATTCTTTTCTAAATGAAGCGTTTTGTTTGAATATTAAATAGTATTATGCTGTGAGAATAGAAATGAGATTTTAATGGATAATCAGACATGCAGTATACAATAAGTGTTGCTAGAAGTAAGGTAGGACTTTCATGGTAAACATGAGTTTATTTTTTTGCAAGATATAGTACACATAATTCATATCCGATACTTGTTTGTGGACCCAGCTTGCAGAGGAATGTGTGACCATAGTCAACAGCACAGAGCACGTAGGATGGCTCTTGAGTCACGTGGAGCGCCAGGTCTCTCCAGAAGTGCTGCTACACTTCTCAAGGCTGACTCACCATCTTCTGACGGCACCGTCGCTGCAGCTTCACCAGTGCAGGTGGCTCCTCTTTCTCTTCTTCCTTCCTCCCTTTTGTTCTCTCTCTTTTTCTATTTTTTCTGTCTTTTCTTCTTTCTTCCTTTGGTTTTCTCTTTTTTCTATTTTTTCTTTCTTTTGTTCTTTTTCTTTCTTTTCTCTTTCTTTCATCTTTTCTTTATTTTGTTATCCTTTTGTTTTGTTTTTCCCTGGGAGAGGGGGATGCATTGTATGTTTTAGTGTTTATGTGTATGTCTGTGTGTTTGTATATTCCCAGCTTCAGTGTTTGTATATGTGACTTGGTAAAATGTGATAGGCAGTGATGCAGATATGAAAGTGGTATGTCTCTTAGTACACTTGTACTTCACTGTGGAGCGTTTTTTCTCCTTGTGATGGAGAGGAAACATTGGACATATTTACCAATATTTATGAAGTGTTGGTGCAAAATGCAGTTAGTGTGATATGTGATGAAGCAATGCAAAGAACAGTACATTTTCCTGAAAAGATGGGCTTTTCAAGTTAGTGTGTCTCATAGAAGAAAAATGCATCTTATACACCCTCAGGAATTATATTTAGGTAAAAAAAGACATTTCACTGAGAGAGTGAGTGCATGAGTGTCTCACCATTGTGCTAACGATCCTTCGTTTCGCGAATTCCTACAGGTTGTTGTATAGTGTGGTCGCCCGTCGACAGCTTTTGAGGTCCATGTGGGTCGTTTTGTCTGGCCTACAGCAGGGAGCACCTCTGCCTGGACATGCAAATGCAACTACGTGGGCATTTGGTAAGGGGATGGTTTTTTGCTTTTTGTTATCACTTGTAGATATTACTGTTATCATTAAAATCATTATCAGTAATCAGTCATTGACCCGTTAGCACTGGGTGACCAAATATCACGTCAAGTGGTGGCTGTATTTACAGCTGGGGACAAGATATTTTGTCATGGCTTTTCGTATGGCCAGTAAGCTGGGTGATTGGGTGCTAAGTGGCTGGCTGATGTCAGAGCAGGTGAACAGTCTGAGGCATTAAGCTTATGCCCTTGAAATACTCCAGCATTTAAACCGACTTGAGCCAAACTGCCCTGTCATCATCGGGTTAATATTAGCCCAATGACGACGGTGCGTCACACTCATGTGACACAGCTAAATTCCCGATGCCAGGGCATCATGCCAGTGTAACGATTACAATGCAATATTGCAATCGCCCGGCATAGGGGTTTTCGCGTAGCGCGTGCCCCGTAGGGAAAGGGTTAATTCTTATCATCATTATCATCATCAATCAGTATTATCTGTTTAATTGTTATTTTATTACCTCTAGTAATTTCTTTTATTTTACTGCCCGCATTTTTGCATATTGTAGTGTCGGGATTATCTTTTATTGTAGATCAGTTTTTTAAATCTGAATCAAAAACAATAGAGGCATTTTATTAATCAAACCAAATCAGCCTGCTGTTTTATTCTACCCATCCTCTGCTAATGCATTTAACCCTTTTAAGTGGAAGTCTCTTAGCTTACGGTAAGTGTGCAAGGTTGTGAATTTCTTCTTACAGGAATCGGTAAATTTGTTATGGCTTAAGGAACATCTGTTCCTGACAGCTCTCTCCATTAAGGTGTATTGATGTTATAGTCACTTTATTTTCTATGTGTATGGGGTTTTTTTGCTTAAGATAAACTTGCATCTTCAGTGCCACTTCTTTTGCCTTTAAAAGGGTATATGGGAGCAGTAAAAGTATTGCCTTTCAGACACATAGGTTTCATTACATTAGAAAATAGCTTTCAAATACTCTTTAATGAGATATATTATATATGTATAACTTCTGTTTGAAAAGTAACCCATTAGTGCAGGGTGCATTTATGATTGCACTCTCTACCTTAAGCTACCATGATGGAATAAGCCAGTTGTCGGACTCAGCCTGTGTTTCTGCTTTTATCATAAATTATACTTTCTATTTTTATTCATTTATTTATTTTTATTCTCCATATGTATTTATGTAGAGTGTATGTACACTATCATATTACTGTTCATAACAATGTACCAGAAAAGTAACAGAGTCCTAATGTCCTTTTTACAGAAATCAATAATAGATATATACAGCTAAATGCAGTAGGTACAAAACCATATTAACTATTGAAGTACTTACAAAAATAAATGGAGGAATGAATAACAGTAAATGGCTATGTCACTGGCCAGGTGCAGGGCCAACAGCGGAGGCATAGTGGCATGCAAAATAAAATTACATCGCTGGAATGCAGCCTACCCAAGCCCATACACAGCCTGGTATGATTGGGTGTAGGTTGCCATCACCAACTGTCTTTATTTTTAGCAACACATTCACATTCACTTATTCCACAGGTGTTCGAGGAGCTCCCTTGTTGCAGGTGTTGGCACGAGGTACCCCCTTGGCTGCTCATGAACGTGACACCCTCATCCCATTACTTTCAACATTCTGCGCCACACTAACTGCAGTTCTCTCCACTCTTCATGACTCTGAGTTCCTTGGTGACCAAGGTACATTTTTAGGAATTTTCACATTTTGTTACTTTATGTGCACTTGCATATGTGTGCTATAGATCAGTTATCCTGTCCCTTGGCTGATGCTTTGAGTAACTTAGCAAAAGTTGCTAGAATTGGTTCTAAAAGTTGGACACAAAACAAGTTTTTATTGAATTTTTTGGCTGTGCACATGCACATGCACACAGGAAACTTTAATCAGACTCAAAGTCACTTGGACATATAAGTATATAATCATATAAACCAATCCCCACTTAATCCGTATCAGCAATGTCTCAAAAATATTTTTCTTCCACGAATACCAGACGAGACAGGCGAGCAGCGCTTTCCCAAAACAACTGATAATCACTTCCCCTTCACTGTGGAGGAGCTCATTAAGATGTCGGCAAGCCTCAGGGATGTCTGTGTAGGATTAGTGGAGCTTGCCCATCCCGACGTTAGAATGTCCGCCTTGACAGACACGTCATACAAAACCATGTGGGCGCATTGCTTTAAGGTAAGATTGGGTGATTCCAGGTGTTTGTGATCATAAACGTGACTTTTCAGTAAAGAATTGTATTTACGTGTAGTGTCATAGAATAGATTAAGAGCAGTTTATAGTGAAAAGAATTCACTATCCAGGTTTTATGAAAACAAGGTCCTTTGACTCCAGAATCAGTAAACAATCTTTTTCTCAGTCAAAAGGTCTTTCGTTTATGTTAGTAATTATGATACTGCTGTGATTTATCTTAATATTGATATCCAAATGATTAATTTTAGTAGAAATCACATGATGAAAATAGAGATGATAAATATCAGAATAGTGATACGATAATGATATTTAATTCAGTAAAACATTAATTTTATATTGAAATATGTGATCTTTATAAGTAACAGCAGTTACATAGGTGTAATATAAAATTTTGTAGCTTTAACATTATTTACTTAGAATTAACATTGTGCCATTAGGTGTGTGTGGGAGTAGTCCGTCAAATTCACTTGCGGGATACCAGGCGCATGTTCTGTCCAAAGGGGCATTGGTTGAGCACTCGTGTGTCACTGCCCCTTGGGAACTGTCAGACAGTGTCCTTCGTACCACGCACGAGTCGAAGGCAGAGGCGGTTGTTCATGCCCCAGAGATGGCTCACCAGAGATGAGTTGGGTGAGTATTTTGACAATTCAGTCGATGTAGATCGCAAACCTTATGACAATGGATGACCTCTATCCAGGCCATGGCAAGGGAGGCCTGAATTCAGAAGGCACCTATACTTGGCATAACAGTGGTGGCTGTTCTCTCTTCTGTGTACAATATGGACATGTAGTTCTATGGCTCTTATGGCACTAGTTCTAAAGCTACAGCATTCTAAAGTCAATTTAAACCTTGTTGTGCTTTTACTGAAAGAACAGTAGTTTATCTCAAGTCAGGTAACTTTCAATTCCTTCCCAGTGTCATTGGGTTAAGTCCTCCTCATAGTTCTGGACAGTTTGCAATTTTTGTGCATTTTTTGAAAGTCTATCCAGCATTCCCCCCTTCCCCTCAGTATCACTACCACTTTCCCGACAGAGACCGAGGGCCCGCCACTCTCGATAACAGAGCAGCGCCGAGCAACCATCCTCCAGGAACTTCCCTTCGTGATCCCCTTTGAGTCTCGGACGCAGGTCTTCAGCAATCTGGTGGCTGATAATAGGAGCAGGAATCAGATGAGGGCAGACTTCAATGAAGGGCCGATGATTAACGTGACAATCAGAAGAACACATATCTATGAAGATGCCTTTGAAAAGTTATCGCCTAGCAATGGTAAGCCTATTTCTCTGTGTGCGTGTTTTTGTTTCTTTGTTTTTCCTACCAGCATAGAAGGACAGTAAATCTTTCTCTCTCTTTTCAAGAAGTCACATTTTTATACTCATGATTGCTCAGAATTAGAAGTAGGAAGAAAAAGTGCTTTTATATTTTCTGATTTTGTTGCCCAAGAAATCCTCACTTTTCCTCCTCCTCCAGAACCAGATTTGCACCTCAGAATGAGAGTCCGTCTCATGAACGCCGTTGGTTTGGATGAGGTGGGCATTGACGGTGGTGGAATTTTTCGGGAATTTTTGTCAGAGCTCCTGAAGACGGCCTTTGACCCCACTCGAGGATTTTTCCTTTTAACGCGTGAAAATACTCTCTACCCTAATCCAGGATCACATCTCATAGCCGAGGATTATCAGACGCATTACTACTTCATTGGTAGAATGTTAGGAAAGGTGAGTGCCGGTACATCCAGGAAAACCTGCTAATGATAAAAGATGAACTTTGTAGCTTTTAATATGGACAAGGATAGGAAAGTTATTCCAATTGCTTAATTCTTCTGATTGTTCACCTCGTGTTTCTTAATTTGATATGCTTCTTCATGCTACATTTATATAACATTGATATATCTTTCATCCTCCTGATGTTACAAGAATTTCTGCTCTGGTGCATAACTGTATTTATTAGTGTAATGATTTCCTTGTTTGTCATTGTCAGCACAGCTATAATCTGCTCAAGGTATGAAATGATCAGATTATTTTCTTACACTGAATGGTCATTTCCAACAGGCTCTTTATGAGAATCTCTTAGTAGAGGTTCCTCTAGCAGGATTTTTTGTCTCTAAAATTTTGGGGAGATCCTCATCCTCAGTGGAATTCCATCACCTGGATTCCCTTGACCCGGAACTCTGTCGAAACCTCCTGTACCTGAAGACTTACGAAGGGGATGTCCAGGACCTTGGGCTGGACTTCACGGTTCTCAACTCGGACCTCGGACAAAACACTGTGAGTTGCGGCCGGCGGATCCTGGAAAACGTCTGAAGTATTATTAGATCTCTTAATGGATTTAAGGAATGATATATGCTCAGGTCTCATTTAGTATTATATTTATGGAACAATATATCTTGGTAACAGTTTTCATAGAATTGGCACGTATGATTTCTCTTAATGCTGTAACTCGCCCCTCGACAGATTGAAGAGTTGATTCCAAACGGATCGAACGTTGCAGTGACCAATGAAAACAGAATTGAATATATATATCGGATGGCAGACTACAAACTTAACAAGCAAATAGCAAAACAAATACAAGCATTCAAGAAAGGTGATTTATCTCTTACATTGTTTTCATACTTTACTTTCAGCCTTAGAAGCCATATTTCGTGTGCTGTAGTTTTTAAGTAGTTTTAATCCCTAGTGGATGGTTTTTATGCAAATGATAATAGTTTAAAGAAATGAACATCAACTGCATTAGGAAAGGTATTCCTTTGATTCCTTATCATGTTATCATTTGGTCTTGTCAATACAGGTTTAGCCGATGTTGTACCCCTCGAGTGGCTACAGATGTTTGACTGGAGGGAACTTCAGATGTTGATATCGGGTGCATCGGTTCCCATCGACCTGGAGGATTTGATGGACAATACTAGATATGGAGGTAGGATTGCAGTTTCAGTACTAACAAAGAAATTGGTTCATTGTAGCATTGAGAATGGTATCGATGCCAGAGATGGATTAATATGATTTACTGAATGATTTTTTATTCTTATATATTTATATGCTTTGATTGATTTTGTTAGTGAAAGTAATTTAGGATGTAAATAGACAATATAATTGTTATTGTTCCCTTTCCAGGTGTATATAATACTGAACATCCAACAATAGTAGCATTCTGGCAAGTTTTGCGAGGATTCAATGAAGCACAGAAGCGACAGTTGCTCAAGTTTGTTACGAGCTGTTCACGTCCTCCACTTCTAGGGTTTAAGGTTAGTTTTGAGAGATGGGTAATTTGTTGGACAAAGTGTGTGGTAAATGAAAAAGACATTCTTTTTTCTTTCTTTCTTTCTTTTTTTCTGATATCCTGTAATGTAAAAACTTTTTCTCTCTCTCAATTTGAAAAAAACAGGAATTGCAGCCTGCCTTTTGCATCCAGCCATCGGGTTCAGAAGACCGCCTTCCGACTGCATCCACGTGTATGAATCTTCTGAAATTACCAGAATATAGGGACCAGCAGACCTTACGGGAGAAGCTACTTTATGCCATAACGTCTGGAGCAGGATTTGAGTTGTCGTAGTTTTGTCACTACTTGACGATTCAGTGAGAGGAACGTGATGGATGTTTGTCCTGCGTGTATGTATATTTTTGGACTTAAACACCTGCTACTGCTGCTGATGGTAAATGGCATATATTAGGATCATATAAAAGGTGTTTCCATTTTACTGCAAGACATACATATTTATTTCATACAAGTAATTCTTAAAACCGGAGCATAATTTACCCAGTTCTTTTCTGCGAGTCATTGACACTGTTGAGAGTACTTGTACCCGAAACATATATTGATGTGATATTTATTTCAAGATGTTTTATCATTATTGTAACAGCTGAAAGGGATTGAAAAAGCATGCCTTTAATTCTTATCATCTATATGTTGATTTGGCATAGACTTTAACCTGAACAAATGACTGGATGATGTCTTTGGGAAATTTGTAAGTGGCTTGAATCCATTGTCAGCCATTTTGTGCCTACTTTGATTATTGTTACATATCACATCATAGTTTTAAATGGCTGATATATATAAATGCATTATATTTTCAAATAAGTTATTGAGGAATGACCTTTGAAAATGTTCATGTTGTTCATATGTCCATTATTTAAGATATGTATGTTAAATGTTATTATTATTATTGTTTTTTTTTTTTGTTTTTTTTCTTATGTTTTTTCTCAGTTTTGGACATGCTAGTCTAGTTGCACAACCATCCAGGATATTTTTTATGCTTTTTTGCAAGCCTCTTTTATTATATATATATATATATATATATATATATATATATATATATATATATATATATATATAATATAATATATATATATAATATAATATATATATATATAATTTCATTAATTAATTAATTTACAGTTAAAAAATATATATTGTTTATTAATGTACAGGAACGAACCTTGCTGCTTGAATAAATGCAGAGAAGTGGTATTTTTTATCTTTTCTTTAACTTTGCAGATAAAATGGACACAGTTTACTTAAACGCATGCTCTCCTCCTATTAAAACATGTTTATAAAGATATCAACAAGACTTTCATTTCAAGAGATATTATTTTTGGCTGTATCAAGCAGCCAGTGGTATGAATAACATTTGCTGGGAGACAAAAATCCACATCTAATTGAAAAGTGAGGAATATAATATACTGCATGTAATATGTAATATTATCAGCTAGTAAATGCTGAAGAATTAAGCTGAGGTTACTAAGTAAAAATGATAACTTGTATTTCTGTGATGAGTTTTGTCTTAAAAACAGATTGAAATGAAAGATGAAACATGTTTTGTTACCTGAAGATCTAGTCATGAAACTAAGCATATCCATTATTTTTCGATGGTGTTGTGGATCACTCCAAATATTTTTCTGTTTGGCAGATTTGTTATCCTCCAGTCGCAAACTGAATTATATTAGACTAAAGTTGGAAACCGTCAGTGTAACTTTTAATCCAGAACATGCGAGCTAAAAGATAGATCTGAAATATAGTTGGTGTTCAGACATAGTACATAGTTTGTACATAAGAGGATGTCCCCTGAGTGTTTTTAAAATAATGTATCCTCTCTTTGTTAAATAAATTGTTGGAGGCATTCCAATTCATTCATTCTCTGAGAACCATTTGCCCCCTAAAGAAAACACATTTCATAGGAAATAAGTTTTATTAAGGCAGTAGAATAATTGTAAAATATAAAATATGACAATTAATTATTTACATTGCAAGGGTAAAACATTGCTTAATGCAACAAAACCTGTGGTCATATAATAGGCTCTCCAGTCATATCATAGAAAGCAACTAAAATTTCTTTAAAAAAATGAACATAAAAACAAAAATCACAAGACACATGGGAGCACTTTGATACTATCACAACTCACAATGACCACAATCAGATTGGTAGCTAATCATGGCACGCACACGGTCTCTCGCAATGCAGGCAGATGAGGATAACGAAAGGTATTGATTTGAATGAAGCTTCAATAGTGTGATGCAGCAAAATGATTACACTTGTGTGTCAATCAGTAGGAGTTGTTATTAAGTAATATACATATAAGTCGTATGGTTCAGACAATATATTTCTTTCGTCCCTTGCCTGTTCTGCACCTCACAATCACAACATTTGAGCCATACTTAAGAAGATTTAAGTTACTACAACAATTGCTCTGACATTATGCTGGATTTTAAAATGAAAATAAATCAATTACTGACTAACAAGAGACTTGTAAGACTGGTATTAGACTGTACAATGTTTATTTTATGCCTAAACATCAAACAATAATTGTCAAAATGGGTGAAAAAACTTTTCTACAGTTCTTGTGTCCTGTTTGATGTAAATGTTTTAAAAGCCAATAACAGATTTAAGAAAATTACACTCGAGCGTGTAGTGTAGAGTAAAGTAATTCACAAAGATACCTGCTAGAATAATGTACCTTCATCAAATTATCATTACCATATATATATATATAGAATTATGAAGTGAGGATGAATGTATATAAATCTGCTGCTACTCGATGCAGGTGAAGGTGTGAAAAAACATACACAGTAACATCAAGGATCAAACAATGGTACAGTAGCTGCACACTAAGAGGGTCTCCGAGGGGCGGGCATGAGGTGCGTGGGTGGATTCTGCAAGGAATACTAAGGGTGGTCTCAGGAAGGTACCAAAGCTTCTTAAACTTCTTCTTTTTTTCTCTCTCTCTCATCAACTATTTATCTACAGTCTATACAAATGTCAGTTTTAATTTTTTTTTTTTTTTTTTAAGTAGTTATTTATATATATTTTTTTAGTTTTTTTTTATTTATATTTTTTGATTTTCAAAAGTGTATTGTCTCCTGTGAGCACTGTGAAACAAACATTTGCCACTGGCCTTTTTGTACTGCCTTATTTAAAGCCTGAAAACTCTCCACTCCTTGTCATCAAATGAGTTTCTTCTCTAGAAAATGAACTGCACAAAGGGGCTCTGTCCAAATATTAAAAATACTTTTAACGAGAAAAAGACTGTGAAGCTGTAATTATCAATTAACAAAAGGATTGTTAAAGAGCCTTAAAATTCACCGCTTAACCTGTTTGCAATAAATGCATCACAAATAATTCAACAAATTTTTTTAAGATCGAAAATCCATTTACACCTTTTCGGATAAAAAGAAGAAAAAAAAATGAAATTGGAATCAAAAGAGGTTTCCATTCCTTGAAATCCTTCAAAACATTTCCCTACCAAATGACCACCTTGAAAATCCACAGTTGTCGTCCTCGTGTGGTGTGCTCTCCGAGGCCCAGGAGAAGACGGAAGGAAAGTTTCCACAGCTAATGCAAATATATATATATATATATTATTATTTATTTCTTATCTTTTTGCCCCAAAAAATAAACAACAACAACAAAAAAAAACTGCCTGTCATAATCAAATTACCAACTAAAGTCACACCACAAGCTAAATTCATCACAGATACACCACATCATCATCATCATCATCCACTTATCAGGAACCCTCAAAATCAGCGCAGTAAATCACAATCATAACACGACAAGACATAAAAAGACATCCGCAGCTCTTTACCGAGGAGTATAAATTTCTCTTGCAACTGTTCTTGGCACAAAGCTCTTCTGACAGACCTTTTTTTTTTTTCTTTTTTTTTTCTTAACAAAACAAGCTGTACATAAGCTGCAATGCATTTCTGACAGAGCAAGCATACAACTCTTACTTTAGTAACAATATTTATATCACGCCTGTTATAGACAGGCTCCACACAGTACACTGTCCACTTTCAACGTCCAGTAGATTGAGGCAAAGCATTACAAACAATGTGACCGGGAAGCCACATACTGATAGTAAATCCTTTATAAACTGCTGACATAAAACAGATTGCACTTAATACTTTTTCTTTGTTGAAAAAAAGGAAAAAAAAAAAGAAAAGGAAAAACACTTAATTACATTCAAATATCATCACCTAACAATCTATCCTGACTATTAATCAAATTGTATTACTGACCTAACTATCAACATGTCGTCTAGAGAAGGATGCTTTATTCATAATAATCATCACAAACTGCTTGTAAACATAAAATGCAATGCACAAAAATGCATATTTCAACAAAGCTACTTACGAGTTCCTTTTTTAAACCTGGCAACTCTTCATGTGGAAAATTTCCCAAAGTGCTTTTCGAATCCATTCACAGTAAAAAACAATGATAAAATACTACATTACATGCAATTCGGTCATATACACAAACAAGTACTTGCATTTGTAGGGAAAACAAATGTCATAAAATTAAAAACTTAACGTGGTTAAAAGCTCATTAGTAAAAGATCAATTGCAGTACAATCACTTGAGAGAACTTTAGGTCAAGACTGAAGAAACTTGTTAAAAGGACTTCAATTCCTCTACTTAATGAATGTCAAAATTTCTAATGTGAATTCCTTGAAAAGTTTATAGTAAGAGAAAATACATGGGTTCTAATACCTCACTTCCCCACTGTTTTCTTTTAATCTTATTACTATTTTCATCCAATTCTAGCAAAATCTCAAAGGTTTAAAAAACTGTAGTCACTATAACCTACGTACTGACCAACAAATCGTGAAAGAAACGCGTCCCGTGCTTTGGAAGATGGGAAACCTACATACAAATAATGATTTATAAATGCAATTCCTCATCTACAAGAAATTTTGTGCTGCTATTATGTACATCGAGAATGACCTTTTGAATAACCAATGCTGGCAGTGACCTATATCTTGACTATACATTATCTATATTGACATTTATACAGACATATAAGGATTATCCTTAATAGTGAAAGCCTGTTAGAAGACTCAAAAAAATGTGGCTTTAAATGCAAATGTATGAACAGTTTGAGCTGTATATTGATCTCCCAAAAAGTCCAATCATAATGCCTTCATCATGACCTTTGCAAAAGAGCAAGCATGACGCTAATGCATTTGATTTTCTCACGCGTCTGCCGTCCCACCATGATGCCTCTACCAACATGGCATCATGGCATCATGGCATCTTCTACATATGACTCTGTGGTTGTGTAGATGCAGTAGTCTTGCCATCCAAGCAGACTACAAGTAACTATATGAACCAAAGTAAAAATTAATAAATAAAATTCCCTTCATAGCCTTACGAATTACGATCATGAAGAAAGCCGTTTATCCTTGAAAGGAAAATACTGCAAATGACACTCACTTCACTGGAAAAGGAAACTGTATGGCCAGTTACATGATCAAGCAACATTAAATTTTTCTATCACTTGTCGCGATGAATATTACCATTATTATGCCTCGGCAATAAAAGTAGTTCCATCTAAGATGGAATGGGAAAAACACCATAAAACAATGTCACATGGTAAATAAAAAGAAAAATCCTTCATCAAAATAACAATTCTGACAATCAAACATTAACAACATCTTCAAGTGCTAGATCAGTGGTGAGGACGTGCTTGTGTGACGTCTGCCGGTGCAGGGGGGGGCCTGCGCTCG
This sequence comes from Penaeus japonicus, assembly GCF_977035675.1. Taxonomy (NCBI): domain Eukaryota; kingdom Metazoa; phylum Arthropoda; class Malacostraca; order Decapoda; family Penaeidae; genus Penaeus; species Penaeus japonicus. The sequence goes on along the minus strand of NW_028234444.1, from coordinate 18,643,748 downwards.
ATCCCGTGCTCTGCTCACCGTCCACCCACGTCTCCTCCAGCTCCTGGGGGGGAGGAACAGGGGAATCACAAAGGAAAGAAAACAAAGGCCAGCCCTTTCCCTACTCGTGTTTTTTGTCCTAATAAGCAAAGAAGCAGTTGCAGGGATGATAAATGAGCATGGATGACCTTTCTTTTCTCTCTTGAATCAAACCCTCAATTCTGACAAGATAAAGAAAAACTTTCCTTTCCACCATGGCACAATCTCAAATATTTGCTGAAAGTAATATTCATAATAATGCTATGCATTCAAATTTTGCATGAAGATATTTGTACATTTGAAATGCTGCTATAAATATGCTAATCATCTATCAGTAACATCCATCAACAAAATGGAAAATAAAGGCGTCTGAACTATATAAAGAAGGACAGAAGACGATCATCCCTTTCAACCAAGTGTTGAGATCTCAATGACCTAAATCAAAGCACGCTGGAATTTCTGTAAAAAGGAATGATCGCAGGGCCGTGAACACGTTATGCATGGTAGGTGCCGGAGCAAGAACAAAATGTGAGCTTGCACACTGATCTAAACTGATGCAAGATGTCATATCCATTATTTATGAAAACTGGTAACAGAGGCATAAATAAGAACGAGTGAATCTCTCAAAAGACAGACAGACAGACAGACATCTGACTCTACATTTCAAATGCCATTTCTTCTTCACAAAGAGGTTCCATAAACAAAATTACCTCACATATATCTACAAAACTGCGTTCTTACTTATACTTCCTTTACCGTTCTTATGGATAATTCCACTGATTATTTCACTGAACACCAAACACACAGACTCAGTTTTATTTTGGCTGAAATATTTTACAAAAAATGCCAGCAATATATGCAAAAAAGGGGAAAGTTAATGTAAAGATTAAATTAGGACGAGAGATGCATATGGCTGAAGGAGTTTTAAAATCTATAACCATCCTTAATATTACTCTCCATTAGTGTGTCATACTTACATACCTAATCTCTGTTCACTCTTTTCTTGCAAGATTCAATCTTATATCAACTAATAAGCCTAAAACTAAACACCATCTCTGACTGCAGCTATCATTAAAAATAACAATAATGTGATGCTACCCAAACGATTACTTAAAGTTATAAAGACATACTATATTCCACATACAATTAAACTCATCTCCCTGTACCTTACAAATAACAAATACAACATGCAGGTGCAGTGGGCAGGCAAATTAGGACAGCCTGTAATGATGATAATAAAAAAAACTAAAAAACATTTATCTCTAAATCTACCTCTCTTTCTTTATAAATGTCAATTATCTACAGTGACACATAACCTCTGTACTAGAGGGGTATACTAGACATTGTTAATAATTATTCTATTTAGATTTCTATTAGAAAAAAAAAACACAACAGTTACCTATGCATTCACAAAATGCAATAAAAAAACACAGTAACACATTAAATTCACAATAATAGTAACACTTAGTTACAGAAACTATTAAAAATCACACTATCATTCATAAAGACAATAAATGAACGACACAAAACTAAAGTTAATCCCACCTATCACAATATTAACAAAATAACACTAACAATGATAACCAAACAATTAACAATATAACATATTAACAAAGTAACACTATCAATTATAATACTAAAACAGAAATAACAATGAAAACAAAACCTTTAATATCAATAACAAAAATAATGATAGCAATGAAAGTAATGCTTATGATGATAATGTTAACGAAAATTAAAATTCCATCACTATAATGATTATAAAAGTATCAACACTAACATCCTCATTACTGATAACAACAACCTTTTGCTTTTTTACTTTGCACAAAAGAGCTTGATTACACTTATACTCCCTCACTAAGACACACTCAAATATAAAGATTCACTTTTCCCCTTCCCTACATTCACAAAATATCTAAAGACATTGCACTACATATTTAATAGGGCCCTTTGGTATTACTAGTGTCACTAGTCTATACTTGCTACTTTATCTTCACCAGAAGTACAATCCCATTCAAAGATAATTAGCTCTATTTCTAAGAGCATACGCTTACATCTTGATTAATTTCCGGAATCATTTACACCAATTTTTCTCTCTTTCCTTCTTCTTCCACCTTTCACACTACTTCGTTTCATCTTCCTATCACCAATCAATCAATCAGGGGGCAAATGGTGGGAGACATTCCCTGACAAGATCCTTCCTAGCAAGCCGCCAGGAAGGGGCACAGCTCATCCTTACTTCCTCCCGGGGGGGCTTGATCAATTTGCCCGAGACACTACTTCCTTGGTTGTTCCCACAGGCCTCCTTCACCCAGGATTGTCTCTAGTGGAGACAACCTGGTGATTAAAGCGTCCATAAAGCCTGAGCAGGCGATACCAGATTGAGCAAGTAACAGGTCCTATGCCTGTCTCATTCGTGCAGCTGTTGCTTGGACACATGATCCCATCAACTATACCCTATGATTGGGCATAAGGACATGTTACAAAAGGAGTTCCGACAAGATTACAAGAAAGACAGAGTCCAAGACTCTCTGTCATACAGCAAGACTGGTAATATCAGGGCCTTGAAGACACATGGCTTGTCCTTCTGCACAGGCACCAGCATCTCTGAATACTCCTGTTAAGTGTGTTCATGACTCCTGCTGCCAGGCAGGGATGGACTGAGATGGATTAGCATGGCCTGAGCTTGCCAAGTGGCCCTGAACTGTTACTTGCTGCTGCACCCATAAAACTGATGTATGAAGTGAGCCTATTCTGGTGGTTTTGGGGTAAGCTGTCCTACCCTAACCCACAATTTGCTATACATTTGGACTAATTGGGTACAATTTCTTTTTCTCAGTCCATTGACTGACCATCCCACTAAGAGTTCTCCTAGAGAACCAGGTGGTCAGTTTGTCACTCTTCTTATCCCATTATTCTCATACACCATTTAGCTTTCAATATCCAATTCCTTCAGTTGAATCTGCTTTCTCCTTTTTTCCTTTATCTGCAGTGTTCCCTTCTTCCTTTCTAAATTCACAGTCCATTTTCGTCTCTTCCCTCAATGCACACTTTCTACTATCTCCTTGACGGGCTTGTCTTCCTTTCTACCCGAAGCTTTCATCTGCAATCCTTACTCCACCTTCATCTACTTCATTTTCCTCTCTCCACTTGGATCTTCAATTCATTCACATTCTACTTTCCTCCCACCTCACACTACTCTTCTCTGGCCATGCATTTTCCAATGAGGCTCAACACCAACATCCACTCCCTAATCCACACTTCTTCCATTCCCGTCCGTCCTCCATCTAACCAGCCCTCGAGCAATCTACTTCCCCCTTCTCTCTACCTCCAATCTACGCACAATTCTTACTTCTCACTTTGATCTACTCTTCTCACCCTGAATTACTATTTCTCCTCGGACTTCCGCCTTCCCAATCCTTCCACTCGCTCTGTGGTTCACACTCGGCCTGATCGCCCACACCTCTGCCGGGATTTTCTCTTTTAGTGCCGAGGCCTGTGGCGTCTGGAACCTCACAACTGGTGGCATCTGGCCCAAAGTAGCTGGCACTGAGTCTTTTATTATTTTTAATATTTTTTTCTTCTTTCTTTCTTTTTTTTATTACCTTGAAAATCCATCCCCTTGCTACCATGCGTGTTCTCATGAGACTAGTGATAATTCAGATGATTTGTTACAAGATGGCATCACTAAATGAATACCTTTAAAAATGAGTGAGATGATCGGGAGAAATTCTTATTAAAATATGAGAAGGGGCAAAAGGGTGAGAAATAACAGATTTTACGAGAAAAGGAAAAAGAAAAGGAAAACATAACAGAGTTTGACAAAAGTAATGATTAACCTTAAAGATAATCTAACATATCTTAAAGATAATGTAACTTATTCGATGATATAAACATGTTGGATGACTTAAAAATAACTTAAAAACTATTGAAATAAATAAAATCAGTGATATTAATCATCACTAATCACAATAAAACTAGAAAAATAGCCTTCGAAATCTGACAGGAAGTTCATATAATCTCATCAGCAAAATGAAATGTAACATAAATAATTAACAATTTCATCTCATACTCTTTTAATGACTTAACACAAGAATTAATGATAAGTAAGCATGTATATTAAGCAAAAAAACAGAAAAGAAAAAAAGCATTAATGGTGCTAAGCTAAAACGACTGCCAAGAGCTGTTGCTTTTTACTATTAAATATATAAAAGCAAAGACTGGAGAAACAAATCTAGAACTGATTCGTATTTGAAGAGGCAAAAAAATGACTTTCATCACTTGACTTGCAGGAGTCAAAAAATACGAAGGAATAAATTGTGCAGATTATATACCTCAAGCTGGTTGTTTGTGATGGTTGAGCGTCTCTTGTCGAGGATTACCAGCAGCTCGGGAGCCACACCTACATAAATAACACAAACACACACACGTGCACAATCAGTGACCACTATCACAAAAGCGATATTAAAAAATCATGAAGCATGTGACACCAAGTTAGGCTCTGCAAAGCCCTGGCTTGACTGACAGGGCAAGAAGGAGAGAAATTCAATGGACAGACATTCTAAAGAAAACAGAAGAAGAAACAATACAAAAAATAAATCAGTGAAAGAATAAACAACTATACTTTTGATATTACTACGAAACAAAATCCATAAAAATGGTTTGTTCGGAGAATTTCCCTGAAACTGTCTGCGGTTAAGTTGCTATAAAATGCTAGTGAAGCCATCCCTAACGGCCTTCTATGGACTACTGTACGTCAGTCCACATGCATTACGAATCTGTCATCACCCTATCTATTGGCTCCCCTTCCTCGTTCACGATGTTAAGAATAAACCCGCAAATCCAGTGTTAATGATTTCTACCATGGTTAATAACAAAATTGGTAGGTCCCTTTCCCAATTCAGCCTACATACGGGTAAAATTTCCAGTCATCACTTATATGCAAATTAAAGCTTTACCTATCTACTGATCGCTAAATAACTTGTTAATCAGATACTTTTGTACATTACAATTTTCCTTCACCAAAACAGGTCAATTCTTCATTATGAACACTTAAAATCCAAAAAGTTGGAGAGTTTGAAAGTCTAAACTTTCAAAATTTCATGCACCAACTGGGAGAGGGAGAAGGAGAGCAAGAGGGAGAGGGAAAGGGAAAGGGAAAGGGAAAAGGAAAGGGAAGGGGAGAAAAGAAAGAGACAAAGAGAAAAAGAGAGAGAGAGAGAGAGAGAGAGAGAGAGAGAGAGAGAGAGAGAGAGAGAGAGAGAGAGAGAGAGAGAGAGAGAGAGAGAGAGAGAGAGAGAGAGAGAGAGAGAGAAAGAGAGAGAGAGAAAGAGAGAGAGAGAAAGAGAGAGAAAGAGAGAGGAGAAGAGAGAGAGAGAGAGAGAGAAAGAGAAGAGAGAGAAAAGAAGAGAAAGCAAAGAGGAAAGAGAGGGAGAGACAGCGAAAGAGAAGAGAGAGAAAAGAAGAGAAAGAAGAGAGAAAGAAAGAGAAAGAAGAGAGAGAAAGAAGAGAGAAAGAAGAAGAGAGAAAGAGAAAGAGAAGAGAGAGAAGAAAGAGGAGAGAGAGAGAAAGAGAGAGAAAGAGAGAGAGAGAGAGAGAAAGAGAGAGAAAGAGAGAGAAAGAGAGAGAAAGAGAGAGAAAGAGAGAGAAAGAAAGAGAAAGAGAGAGAAAGAGAGAGAAAGAAAGAGAAAGAGAGAGAGAGGATCAGAAACTGTAATGCCCTACTCCCTGCTCACAAGACAAGACAATATAGAAGCACCAAAACCTGAGTACTACACTACTTGACCAAACCACAAACACCTATTAGAGAAACCCACACATGTTCCTTTCCCTCCTCAAACATGGTAGACGAAAGATACTAAAGAGACCCATTCAATCCCCATAACCTCATCACAAAAATCTAACAAAAAATTAAAATAAAAATAAAAATTAGAAGTAAAAAAAAAAAGATGATCTAGAAAGTCGATACAAAAGGAAAAAAAGAAAGTTATTCAACCTCTTGGCGTCACTACATGCTAACAACCAAACTGCCTTGTGGGAAAACATCAAAACACTTTGACACACATTGGCCAACCATCATGCATTTTTTTCGGTAACATATTGGGAGGAAGTTTGGCTTAACTTAACAATCTGATGAGGAAGTTGATTCATGTGGTCTGTCAAAGTGCTTCTTTGTTTACATTTTTAGTTTGTTGTTTTTGGAATCACAGAGCTTCAGAAAGTCACTTCCCAACTATCATGCAAAGTAAAACATGCACATTATGAAACACATGGACATCCCAGAATCCATCCATGCAATAATAAAGGCATATGCAGGTGCTCTTCATCTATTCTACGGGACAGCTGTAAGTATGTAGGAAATGCAAAAAGACTGTAAAATTTACAAAAATACCAAAAAAGTAAATCAAACAAATGATGAAATAATAATATGTATAGAAAATACATTTCTCTGTGAATTACCTGTAACATGGTACCTCACTAGAATCATCGAGAAGGGGAGAAAAAAGGAGAAAAAAAGAAAAGTAAAAACAGATACTGAAGCTACTCTGTGTCTGTCTATAACTGCTGGTATGTATACATCCTGCCTGTCTTGTTCTAAAATTTCCCTTCCAGAACTACCCACAAAGTATCTTCTGCCTTCCTTCTCACCTATTTCTTTGATATATAAATCTACCCTTCTACTGGACATCCAATCAAACACATTTTCTGAACAGCAAAAAATGAAAATAAATAAATAAATAAATATATAAATAATAATATTCACCTCAAAGAACTCAGAATTTTTGGCAGATCAAGAATAATATCAACCTTGCCCATACTTCTCTGCCTAACCCCTTTACTTCATTGCACTTAAATATAAAGCCATCTCTATAACATTTAGTATCTCTTTTGAGTTACTGATACCTTAAAAATATTAACCAATGATATTTTTTTTTTTGACATTCATCCAAGTGGTAACTAATCTTCTGAACATGAGAGAAGTGACAGCTCCAGGTGTATGGGTTAACTGCACTTATCTCGTGCCCCCCCCCCCCTCCCCTCCACACACACCCTCATCACTCAATTATGTCAATAGCTAGCTTTCTAACTGTGATCTTCAATAAATATGTACAACCATGCTAAGAACATAAATATAATCTATGATACAAACTTTTTTTTCCAGAACACCTATAAGACAGGCAGAATGATCATCTACAAATACCAGCATTATGTAACATTAATGAAATCTTATAAAGGAGACAGATTATGAAAAAGTACAAAACATATGATAAAAGGATATGATGTACATGTAAAAGACAAGAGGGAGAGATATAAGAGACTGTGTGAGTGGATACATATTTCTAAGTGTGTGTGTGAGTTAGCACATGTGCATATCTATATGCATGTGTGTGCATGTTTGATTTTTTATTTTGTAATCAGATACTGTTGTTCTAGTTTATGTAATGGTCATAAATGTTCAATTTGTTAGAAAAACATTTTAGTAAAAAACACTTCTTTTTTACTTGTATTCTTTGAAACAATTGAACATCACAAGTTAGATGGCATCTACTTTTTGAGACCTCATACAAATAAAAAAAAAGATGATAAACAAATAACACAAACAAAACAAAAACATAAAAAAAGAAGAAAGAAAATGCCACTCTCTCTGTAATCATAATTTGGGAGGATCATGTAAAAAGGTGCCAAGACATATCATCTAAACTTGCTCCTTCCAGTGCAAAAGTTAACTCAGAAATATAGGCACTATCTCCGCGGGAGAGGAACGTTCCCATAAAATTTACATACACTATGACACTCATCCACTCATTCTCCTTCATTTCATCTCCTTCTCTTTCTTCCTCACTTCTATCCCCAGCCTCTCCTCCCTCCTTACCCCATCATTTACTCACTCACTCACACTCACCCACATACAAACTGCCATTCACCCACCGAATATAAGCTCACTCCCTCACCATTCACTCTCCTATTTCCTCTTCATAGTTAAAAAAAAAAAAAAAAAACAATGAATGAATAATGGGAGGATGAATAAACGAACATCTATGGAGAGGAGCAGCACATAAGTAATGGAGAAAGCATTAACGGCCAGTAATAAAAGTGTTAATCACACGAGCCTCTAACAGTCCTTGTGGGGGGCTAAAAAACATTTTTTTTTTTAAACAAGAATAGCAAAGATATAAAAAGAGGACACACCACTATTATTGAACACACTGATTCTCTTGTAAAATAAGATAAATATTAAGAATAACAAATTACAAAGAGTTAATTAAATAAAACAGACTAGAAATAACATTGCAAAAAGGGGGTGGGGGGAATCTACGCGTCACTCACAAACACCGATCTAAATAAGCACCTTTAGCCTGTGCCCTTTTTTTCTTTTCGACCTTTAAGATGCCATTAATAATGCCCGAGGTTTTCTGGGCTTCTGCTTTTCCTTTGGATTTTGGGCCTGCTGTGAAAAATATAAAATGAAAAATATTTCAAATTCATGTTCATCTGTGTGTGTTTGAGTGCATGTGTGTCACAGGAGAGAGAAAAAAAGGTTAAGAGATTTTTTTTTCATGTATAACAAACTTGAAAGAAATTAAATAAATGTGCTTGGATACACATGTTTTGTTACTTGTGAACTGTGAGACAGATTTACAATTTTTTTAAAACAAGTAATAGAAATATAGAAATATTACTTTTTGTTTATTTTTGCTGTTTTGTGTGTATGTGTATGTGTATGTGTATGTGTATGTGTGTGGTTAGAGAAATCAAGAGATAGAGAGAGAGTACATGTGCGTGTGTGTGTGTGTATGTGTGTGTAAAAAGTGTCCTTGTAGACACTTTGAGAAAGAAAAGACAGAACTCAAGGCACAGTCAATCAAGGACTATCCTCTGAAGCAATGAATATACCAAACCCTTAACTAAAGAAAAATATCTGAATGGTTCTTAGGCAATACAGAAGCACAAAGCTGTCACATACAGGAGACAATATCAGGCATATAAAAACTGTTTCTTACTTGCTCTTCCCACTTAATGGTATCATGCTAAAATTATGTATACCATTTTACTGTAATATGGCATTAGGGAATGCCAATATTTAGATATATTTCTTAATTTCTAAACAGTCATATCCTGAACTATCTAATGTTTTGCACTTGCATTTTGAGATTATTTACCTGAGCCAAGGAGAGATTTCAGAAAACAAAATACTCCACAAATAAAATTAATTTTTGGCTGAATATTTTTGGGATCATATTAATGTGAAATATATGAGTATATGTATATCAGTCATTGCTAAAAGAAGAAGAAGAAAAAAAATACTGAATGTCTCCTTTCTTCCTTCCCGTAACAAGTGCAAAAGACTAGAAGAACAATTTGTCACTTAAAAATACTTTATCTATGACAGCTTTAAAGGAGCTTCCTTTTAGTTATCCTAGAAAATGTCCAGACTTTAGCTTATCAGCTTAAGGTAAAATCTAAACATTGCAGACATCTGAAACAAGATCTGCATAACTGTAACAAGTCCCTGACATGAAAAGAGGAAGACACACTAATTCAAAATGCATCACAAAGCAATCTTAACTTTATCTTAAATTCTATAGATATGTCACATCTGTTTTCTTATAATAAATTCTTAAATGATTTCACATACAGCTAGAAAAATTACGTCTACCCTAAGGGAATCGTACTTACCGCTGTTGGCAGCTTGGGGTGTGTTCCGGGGGAGGGAGGAGGACTTTTTCTTGCCTCCGGCCTCCTCTCCAACCGAACTGCGGGCAAGGGATGCCGCCATTTCCCTCACCGACCTCACTGGGGCACTGGTTTGCTCGTCTTCTGTGGCATCACTGGACTCGTATTCCCCTACAGTAACATAAATATTAGTAAATAAAGATTGAATATAAATGAGAGAGAGAGAGAGAGAGAGAGAGAGAACAAATAAACAGGAATTGTGACTTGAATTTGTTTTGTCGATTTTAACAATCTGCAGATATTCTGTCTGTCACATTGCACTAAGCCAACAGCTTTCTTAAGCATAATCAAAGCTTCAAGTGTATGTGTATGTGTAATGTATGCATATGCAGTTTGTATTTATTTAAGTATCTCTTTCTCTACAATATGTATGTTTGTATTTGTGTATACTTCTCAGCATCATTAAAAGCTTTAAACATAAGCAAAAAATGGACCAAAGTACACCAACAATGGAAATATTACCCATGAATAAAAATACTTCTATGCAGCTGCTTCTCATAAGTTGTCAAAGAGGTGAAACGGAGACCTGAAGTGCCTTGACATTTCTTGCATGAATATTTCTTTGTCACCAACAATTAGAACAATAAATCTTAACTAGTGCAAAAACATTGACTGCTTCCATTGTCTTCTTAATTAACCAAAACAGGGAGGTAATACATTAACACCAATAAGTAAGTTCGTATCAACAATTAAGAATTACATTAACCCACTCACGACAGGGGCATTCCAGCCTTGAATGTCACAATGCCGGGGCTTTCGTGCGCTTAGGCCTAAATCAATTAAATGGCTGGCACAATATTGTGCCGCCCGGCCACTGGGCTTTTGAATGAGCGGTACAGAAGTGTACCACCTGTCCAGAGAGGGTTAAATGACAAAGAACATGAACACAATTATATAAACAAAGACATAATATAAAGTAGTACAGTTATTACACCGTGGCTATATACCAGGTTAAAACATCCGACCATGTCTCTATGGATATAATACATTATTAATCAAATTTTATCTTCTACACTTCCATGCAAATAAGCACAGAGGGAGTAGCATGATGATAAAGATGCACAACTGCAAAACAACTCACTACACATCAACTTCTACAATTCTACATGCAGAATGCAACCTTAATAATCAAAACATTAAGTAAAAATCAAGCTTACATTAAGCAATTTGGTAATCCCTTTCCTTATATGGAGTTGATTACTACAGCATCAACAAAACACAGTAGATTACAGTCTTCCCATTAAATCATGTCAATTTAACCCTTTATATCCTTGGCACCCTGCAATATCATGGCATCTGGGACCTTTCATGGTCTCCTTGGATATAAAGGGTTAAACAGGGTCTGAATATTTGCTATCATCAAAACTTTCTTCTCAGCTTTGTTCTGAACATTTCGAAATTCGAGAAAATAAACGCGAGCAAATATCAGTCTCGATGATGCCATGTACTACTGACTGAGTAAATGGAAGAATGAGATTGGGCAAAGAAGAAAAGAAAGGAATGAATGAGAAAGAAAGGAAGGAAGGAAGGAAAGAAGGAAGGAAGGAAGGAAGGAAGGAAGAAAGGAAGGAAGGGAAGGAAGAAAAAAAGGACAGGAGGGATGAAGACAAGTGGGTTGGGGAGTGAGAAGCTAGGAGGAACAATAAAGAAGGATGGAAGGATGAAAACATTGAAGGTTGGAAGGTTGGAAGGAAGGATAGAAGGAAGGAAAGAAGGAAGGGAAGAAGAAGAAACAGCTGAGTGCTAGAAAAAGAAAAGAAGAGAAGGAATGAGAGAAAAAGAAGGAAAGTGAAGACAGATAATCAGTTAGGAAAAAAGCCAATAAGTGGGAATACATAAATCCAATCAATCTCGAACATGCCAAACAAAAACAAACCCAAATCAACAACTCATTTGGAACTTGCTCAGTACAGAGAACATAAGATGCAGCAGTAATATAAACATTTTCAGATTATGATCAACAATCATGGTGGGCATTTCTTCTATAAATCATAAAAAAATTGACATCCCATTTAAAAGAATATCTTTGAATGTTGTCAAAGCTTTGTGATAGGGTCTTGGGTTAATTTAGAGGTGAAAAAAGAGAACAAACACAAATAAGGATAAAAAAGACAAGGTTATAACAACACAGGTTAGTTAAAGGATAAATAGACTATCCCAGATAACGTTAGATATAAAAGAGGATTAGGGATAAGATAAAATAGGTTAAAATATAGGTATGACTGGGTATATTATGGAGATGTTCAGGTTAGAGCAAGGTTAACCAGCTGTTCCCCCAGCTGAGCTAATACAGGAATCTCTGAGCATGTGCTTTGGGAATAGTATGAATACTGCTACACTGATAGAATCCCATCAGTACATCCATATTAACAGCAACTCTTCTTTAGAAGAAGAAGAAGAAGAAAAAAAAAAAAAAAAAGATAAAGACAAGACAAAAAAATATATAATGCAATCCAGATACTATATATATATAATAAAAATGTGTATATATCCGTGTGTGTATGCAAATGTACGCATATTCACACACACACACACATATACATTTAGAATTACACAAATCCAATCCATCTTTGGTTCCTACACACTGAACAAGCCCCCCGGACGCAATGTTTACCTGCTCTCTGGTCTCCTCCAATGACAGACTTGGGACGCGGTTTGGGTGCAAGAGGGGGAGGGGGCTTAGGTTTCAGGGCGGCGATCACAGGCTTGGTGTTCGGGCTGGGTCCTGGAGAGAGCCCCACACATATGCATACGGTCAAATAAAACAGAGAAGCCAGGCAGTACAAATGACAAGAGAGTGCGTTAAACCAGTCTGAGCTCAGTCAGTTTTGATGGTTTGCTGAACTCTTTGTGTATCGAGTTGGAAAAAAAAAGTGAGGAGGTGGGTTACAGATGAGTGAATGATTAGATGAATCAGTGAGTGGACTGTGTGGGTGAGCATGAGAATGCAATCATGAGTGAATGAATGAACATGTGTATACATGCAAGTATACATGCCTCTCTCAAACTTTTTATTAGATAGGTAACAATTTTGCTTTCACATCAAAACTGACCAAACTGTGTTTCTCCAGACCTGAATGTATTACATAACATATCATTAATTAAATGGTTTATATTTTCATAACAGAGGGAATTCACTAGTTCTCAAGCTTCAGACAAATGCATACGATGAGTTTGCGGCACTTTGCTCCCCTCATTGGGGCAATTTCATTTTGGTTGAGTCCTACTGCTGCTATTTCATTGCAAAGAGGAAACAATATCATTAACTTGAACTCTAGGTAATTATCAAAAGCATAAAAAAATACAAAAGTAAAAGAAAATCAATGAGAGAATAACCAAGGTGCCACAAGCAACTTTCTGCTCAATTGACATGTCTGTATAATCAGCCCATGCTCAAATTGAGTCAGGAAGGTGCATATCTTATCATCAAAGGCATTTAATTCTCAATCCAGTTGCTTTGAAAGAAAAACTAATCACAATTGTAAAAGTCTATCATAAAACAAAAGAATTCTATCCAGCACTAACTGACATATAAAAAATATAATTTTTTTTTACTTTCCAAGATTGTGAAAAGGAAAAGAAATCAAACATCATTCCAACTCAAGTGCGCAAATCTCAGAAGCTCTTAGGACAATGGCCAGGCAACTCAGCAAGACAAAGCAACTTAAAATTTTAAGATGCGCAACAAAGCTAACAAAGTCAACAGTTCTCGAAAGGCTCTAATTCACATTCCTTCTGTAATCCCTTTAAATTGTATGACCTTGCTAGCTATTAAAGGTGTTAAATGAGACAAAAAAAAAAGACAAAAAAAGAAAAAAAAAAAAAAAAAAAAAAAAATATATATATATATATATATATATTATATATAATTATATATATATATATTATATATATATATTATATTTATATATATATATATATATATATATATATATCTATATATATATATATCATATATAATATATACATATTCTTATATAACTGTTTTTGCTAGCAAGGTAATCAGTTCCCTTTTACTACTGTGAATTTACTGCTTTCTTGAACTGCCAACAGTTTATCTGCATTACTATTCTATACTAGACTCTGCTTATTTATCATTCAGGATATCATTAACTTTACAAAAATCTTTTAAACTATAAGAATAAATCAATGAAGGTCAGTTGAAAGGGACTTTAAAGCTCTCAATCATCAATCAATCACGAACATAGTTGCAGAGAAGACAACAAAGTCACCCATACCTGCGTTTTCAATAACCGAGTCCCTATTACAGTTTGGAGATTTGCTGCCACTGGATCCTCTTGGGAAGCCATTGGTGGGAGACTTCAGGCTGTCCGCAAGGCCTGTGGACCTAAGCCGTACACCAGCTAGCAAGCTGCTCGAAGGGTTTTCCTTTCTTTCGTCGCGGTCCTTGTCTTCATCCTGTGGGGACAGGCAGTTGGGTTTTGAGTTTTCTATAAAAATCACTAAGGGTTTGATCACGAGCTCACTCACATACACATATACACATACACTCACACACATGCATCAGCACTCATTCACTCACACTCTCTCTCTCACACTCACACTCACACTCACACTCACACACACACACACGCACTCGCACACGCACTCGCACACGCACTCGCACTACACTCTCACTCACACTCACACTCACACGCACACTACACTCACACCTATGTTACCTCATCTTTTTGAGATGTAAGTAACC
>NW_028234444.1:18621787-18624287 GCF_977035675.1 Penaeus japonicus | reverse complement strand
AGAAAATATTACATAAAACTGATTAGCTTACTGTACAACCAGTAATTAAACAGAAGAAAATCATATTTTATAATGTACGTGTGCATATGACATAATCAATAAGCCTCTATTCAACTTTATGTTAAAGTGCACTTCATATGCATTGTTGACATTCAAAACAAATAATTTAAGCTTTCACTTGCCTACATCTTCTGCAACAATTTCAATCTACGGAGACATAACTGGATTTATGTTTCAGTTCAGATTACCATATTATTCACTCTCCTCAAGACAAACCTCTTTACCCTTCATCATCCACCGTTTAACACCCTTTATAAAGATTGCACGACACGAGCAGAGAGAGAGACAGACAAGCAGGGAACGTCTTAAGGTCCCATATAGAGTAAACCATGCACACTCAGTATATGAAATTTCTTTCAGGAATTTTATTAAAAAGGGGGGTAGGGGGGAAGGGGGGAATAAACAATCAATCAATCATGCAAACTGAAGAAGAAAAAAAAGAAGACTTACTCTAAATATTTTCCCTGAAACTATGCACACCTATTCTAAACTCTCCAACCTTCCTTTTTTTTTTTTTTTTGTAAATCATTGTCATGTTACTGTTTTGGATCATTAAAATTATTATTAAAGTGACTATAAAAAAACAAAAAATCATTATGTTCAAAATACTACTATACACTTCATATGTACAAACATCAAGTATCTTTGATTACTCAATCCTCCTCAAGTTATATATACATTTTGCAGTGACTGAAGATGGGCAAGTTCTAATACCAAAGCCTGGATCTAAAATTAAGCCAATACAGGTGATGAGAATGTCAAAAGTTAGTGCAATTTTCTAACAATAAGGCTAATGTGATAACAGCAATATGTAATATATTCACCTATGAGAGAGAGCTATATTTTAGGTCGCACACACTAAGCCACACCAGTCCCATACTAGACCAAGGCCCATAATGCAAGAAGTGTGAGCTGGCCTCCGATTAATCCTCTATTCGACCTTGGAGAGCCATATTTGGAAATTAGCAGTTTTGCTGACAGCTAGTTATTCATGCATGATTAGCTCATAAAAACAAACCACCAATACCACAAAACTTAGGACAATGCCCTTTTCTGTGACAGATGATGTTAAAGTCACAATCTATAAAGATTACAAATTGTCAAAACATCAAGCTTTTTTTTAAAGTTGGCACCTCTTCATAACTTGCTAACGCACCCAGGTAGAATATCACTTTGAGGCAAGCCCACAACAGTCCTACAACAAGAACCCAAGGGTGCAGCTCCATGAATAAGAACGATCAGCTAATCCCCTGGAAGCCACAATATTGAGACCACTGCCAGCACCTACAGGCTTCTAAGTGTAATACTCAGTATAAGATACTTTAATATAATTGAAAATAAAAATTTATTACATACATAATTAGATGGAAATAATCCTATGTCGTATAAAGTGGTGGCCAAAATTTGTGAGAGACCAATAATTGATATGTAACCAAAAAAACAACATATGACTGACATCACTGTGGGTAACTAAAGTCTTCTTAAAGTTATTCCATATATGTTTATCTACATAGAGAACTGATATGTACACAAGGATATATACCACAGAATTGCTTTCAGTGTCACATATATCTTAATCAGTGCAACTACCAGATAACACCAAGTTCCAAAATACAAATCTTGACCTCAGTTCAGTGCAGGATTGGTGTGGGCCTGACGTATGCAACCTAGAATATGACTGAAATACTCCTGTCATATTTAATCAGATATGCTAGCTTCAAATCTTCCATCCTAGTATTTTTACAACTGTAAGAAAGGGATAATTAGTCCTTTCTTCCATTCTTGTTTATTTTTCATTACCATCCTTCTTTCCAAAATCGATCTTTTATTAATAAGAAATCTGGTTGTGTGAATTACTCTACTCTTCTCTAGAATAGTGCAACAGCCATAAACGACATCTCTTTGGAAGCCATTCCTATAATCACTGCTACAGACTAGTCCAGTAAACGACTAGATGACGTACCCTTTGACATACATTCTTTGTGTGGCGAGTCCTGTGACCTGTGACCAATATTGGGCAGGGACGACTGAGGACGAGGCATTGGCAGCTCCTCTCTGTAGGTCAGAATGTCTTCCTTGCCCCAGTGTATGATTGTGTCCATACCTAAACTCTCTGATGACCTACATAAAATTTCTAAGCTATCAGTACTATTTCCTTCACTTAAAAAGTTTTCTGCGCTAGATCGACCGACTGAAGTTCGGTGTTTCAAGGCCGCGTGTACGTCAGCATAATCTGGAAGGACAGGAGGAATCCAAGGTGTCAGCATGCATTTGGATGAGGAAAAAAGCCTTGTCACTTTAAGCGACCTTTTTGTACCTTGGGTTCATGCAAATTCTATGATTAGTGGTATATGGGAATCAGGCAAATTAAGAATGTATATCTACAAGCTCTACCATTGCTTCCAGAGATAAAACACTGAAATCAAGTGAAAAGCATAAA
>NW_028234444.1:18600955-18603455 GCF_977035675.1 Penaeus japonicus | reverse complement strand
TAAATACTGCAATTTATACCCCCTACCCCCTCCCCCTCCCCCTCTCCCTCCTCCCTTCCCCCCTCCCCCCCTGTTGTTGTTGTTGATGTTTTTCCTAGTTGCTCCACACATCCTGCATTCACACGGGACACTCGCACGGAACTTTCACACGTCGAAAGGCCGCCCACAGGAGGGCCAAGGAAGCCATCCTTCAAGGTCTTGGGGAAGGAAGCTCCTGTGACGCAATATCCTACAGGAGGAGATGTGGGAGGGGAAAAAAAGGGAGGGAGGGAGGGAGGGAGGGAGGGAAGGAGGGAGGGGAGGAGGAGGGAGGAGGAGGAGAGGAGGGAGGGAGGGAGGGAGGGAGGGTGGAGGAGGGAGGGAGGGAGGGTGGAGGGAGGAAAGGGAGGGAAGGGGGAGGGATTAGGGAGAGGGAGGGAGGAAAGGAAGGAGGAGAAGGGAAAAAAGGAAGGAGGAGGGAAAGAGAGGGAGGGAGGGAGGGTGGGGAGTAAAGAGGGAGGGAGTAAGAACAGAAAGAGAGAGAAGAAGGAAAAGGGAGGGAGGGAGGGAGGGTGGGGAGTAAAGAGGGAGGGGGAGAGAAGGTATAGATACAGACAGAGATATAAAGGTAGGTGAGTGGGTGGGTGGGTGGGTAGGTAGGTAGGTAGGTAGGTAGGTAGGTAGGTAGGTAGGTAGGTAGGTAGGTAGGTAGGTAGGTAGGTAGGTAGGTAGGTAGGTAGGTAGGTAGGTAGGTAGGTAGGTAGGTAGGTAGGTAGATAGGTAGGTAGATAGGTAGGTAGATAGGTAGAGAGAGAGAGAGAGAGAGAGAGAGAGAGAGAGAGAGAGAGAGAGAGAGAGAGAGAGAGAGAGAGAGAGAGAGAGAGAGAGAGAGAGAGAGAGAATAAAACCCACATCCTCGTCATTCGCACATTAATAAAAGTACTCCCAAACACGTGCGTCCTTCCCCAGGCTAATCTCTCCCCATCACAATGGATCTAATAATAACAGACGCATTCCCACAACCACATAAATAAAAAAAAATAAAAATAAAAAAAAATATATATATAAAAAATAAACGCCCCGTCAGCATTTTTCTCGCCCGCTCGCTCTCTCGCTCTCTCTCTCATTTAGTACTCTCAATGACGTTGCATTTTTATGGTTTCCCTCATTTCTCTTTGTCTCTCATTCTCTTGTGGCTCCTTCCTTGTTTTCTTGGATCGGACTATGATCCTCCTTCCCTTTTTATTCTTGAGGTATTTGTTTCTTTCTTTTTAGCCTTCATTCTTTTCATCTTTTTTTCCCTCTTTCTGAATCCCGATCTTCGTCTATGTCAGTCTTCTCTCTTTTCCTTCCCTCTCCCTCTCCCTCTCCCTCTCCCTCTCCCTCTCCCTCTCCCTCTCCCTCTCCCTCTCCCTCTCCCTCTCCCTCTCCCTCTCCCTCTCCCTCTCCCTCTCCCTCTCCCTATCCCTCTCTCCTCACTCCATCCCCCCCATTCTTCCATCCCTCCACCCCATCCTCTTCCCTCCACCCCCCCTCCGCCCCCTTCACGCCCCCGTCCGGGCCGCGGGCGTGCGTGCTCCCTCGCCCATTACGCAGACACGCGGAAGAAGAAGAAGAAGAAGCAAACGGGCGATAATGGCCGGTAATAATCAACAGGGTTGCGGACTGACAAAATTTCCGGGTCGGATTCGCCAACTGAAGAAAAAAGGGGAGAGGAGAGTGGGAGGAGGGGGGAGGGAGGGAGGGAGGGAGGGAGGGAGGGAGGGAGGGAGGGAGGGGGGGGGGGGGGGGGAGGGAGGGAGGGAGGGAGGGAGGGAGGGAGGGAGGGAGGAAGGGAGGGAGGGGGAGAGGGAGGGAGGGAGGGAGGGAGGGAGGGGGAGGGAGGGAGGGAGGGAGGGAGGGAGGGAGGGAGAAGGGAGGGAGGGAAGGGAGAGGGAGTGGGAGGAAAGGAGAAGAGGAGGAAGAAAGAGGAGGCGAGAGGAGGAAAAGACAGGAGAAGAAGGATGGAAGGAGGAAGGAAGGAAGAAGGTGATGTAAAATAGAGAGCCGAGGAGAGTAAGAAGGGTGGGGGAGGAGAAGAGGAGGGAGGAAGAGGCAAAGAGAGAGGGAGAGGGATAACAGAAGAAAAAGGTGAAAAGAAACTGGAAAAAAAAGGAAATGTGAGATAGAAAGAGACAAGATAAGAAAGGCAGCATAAAGAAACCCATCCTGTGCCATTCAAACAAGGCTGAAGGTAACAAGAAGGTAAAATTATAATAATAATAATAATAATAATAATAATAATAATAATAACAATAATAATAATAATAATAATAATGATGATGATGATGATGATAATAACAATTATGATAATAATAATAAAAACAGAAATAATAATAATAATAATAATAATAATAATAATAATAATAATAATAATAATAATAATAATAATAATGATGATAATAATAATAATAATAACAACAATAACAATTATAACAATAATAAAGGTCGAACCTCGAAGCGAACCGATAAACAATGAGCA
>NW_028234444.1:18590955-18595955 GCF_977035675.1 Penaeus japonicus | reverse complement strand
GACATGGATTTTTCCATGCGTGGAACTGTGGAAGGGCGAGAGAGAGAGAGAGAGAGAGATTGAGAGAGAGAGAGAGAGAGAGAGAGAGAGAGAGAGAGAGAGAGAGAGAGAGATTGAGAGAGAGAGAGAGAGAGAGAGAGAGAGAGAGAGAGAGAGAGAGAGAGAGAGAGAGAGAGAGAGAGAGAGGAGAGAGAGAGAGAGAGAGAGGAGAGTGGGAGGAGGGAGAGGAGAGAGAGGAGAGAGAGAGGAGAATGGGGAGAGGGAGGGAGGGAGGGAGGGAGGGAGGGAGGGAGGGAGGGAGGGAGAGAGAGAATAGGGAGGGAGGGAGGGAGGGAGGGAGGGAGGGAGGGAAAGGGGAGCGAGGAGGGAGGGGAGGGGAGGGGAGGTCACGGGAAGGTGGCACTGGGATGGATGGATGGAGAGATGGATGGATGGATGAAACGATGGAGAGACAGACCACGACAAAATAAAAAAAGAAACACAGAAACCAACCGTTCGAGCACCTACAGAACCCCTAAACCAAACACCTTTACAAGGCCACCACACTTCCGCCCGCATCCGCATCCACAACAAACAGAAAACAATCCGAAGGCTACACTTATCCTTCCCTTCCCCGTCATTCATCCTCCTTCGCTCCTTCGCTCCTTCGCTCCATCCTTCCTACCTCCCGCCCTACATCTTTTCCAAGCCTGGCATCCTTTGCATCCTCCCTATCCCTCGTCACCCCCCCCTCCCAACCCCTTTGCTCCCAAGGCTTCTTATCTATATCTATCTATCTATCTATCTATCTATCTATCTATCTATCGATCTATCCATCTATCCATCCATCCATCCGTCCATCCATCGCGCCCATCCTTCGGCCAGCTGGTGACCATTACGTAATTCCGAATTCGCGCCCCTGGCTCGGAAATCCCCGAGCTATGGGCGTCCGGCCTAGGGAAAGGCTATGGGCGTGAAGGTAAACATCCACGTGAAAGGACAGGATGTGGTAAACACACTCTAGATAGGTGTGGGCGGGAGGGTGTGATGTGTGTGTGTGTGTGTGTGTGTGTGTGTGTGTGTGTGTGTGTGTGTGTGTGTGTGTGTGTGTGTGTGTGTGTGTGTGTGTGTGTGTGTATGTGTATGTGTATGTGTATGTGTGTGCGTGTGCGTGTGCGTGTGCGTGTGCGTGTGCGTGTGCGTGTGCGTGTGCGTGTGCGCGCGAGTGCATGTGCGTGTGTGTTTGTGTAGGTGTATAAATGCGCGTAAGAGAGTTCGCGCGCGTGCTTGTGCATACGGACGTGCATGCACACGTTTGTACAAGTCGCATCGTCCGTGTGCGCGTGCGTAAAAAAAACATCAGATCCCCCCTCCCCCCCCCACCCCTCCTCTCCCCCCGCCTGAGCCCGTCACCCCCCCTGGGAGGCTCGGCCCCTCGATGCCAACGCCAACGCCCTCGGAGGAGCCCGGCCGAGGATGCCACCCGCATGAGAGAGGAGTCCTTCACGTGGCACCGGCCGGCGGTCAGCTGCAGGATGGCGGCTGGCGGCTGGTAATTCAGGGTTACTATGCTAATTAGGGGTTGCGTGGGCCCACTAATGAGCTTAATTAAGCTCATCGCCGGCATGCCTGCACGCGATCGCTGCCGTTAATGGCACGCTGGGACCTCGAGGCTCTGAGGCCTATTCACACGCCCGGGCGGGAGGGGCGTAAGGGAAGCAACGGGCAACAGGAGCAAACGGCAAAGACAAGGGACCAAACAAACGGCAAAGACACAAACAAATGTGGATGATGAGACGCGTATTCATGTCTGCCAACGGGCATATGTATGTATGTATGTATGTATGTATGTATGTATGTATGTATGTATGTATGTATGTATGTAGTATGTATGTTTGTATGTATGTATGTATGTACTCGTACTAATAAGATTAGTTCCGTCAGCATCATTTTCTTCTCTTTTTTGTCTCTGTTTCTCTTCCATTTCTCATTTACCCCCCCCCCCTCTCTCTCTCTCTCTCTCTCTCTCTCTCTCTCTCTCTCTCTCTCTCTCTCTCTCTCTCTCTCTCTCTCTCTCTCTCTCTCTCTCTCTCAACACACGTCAAACACCAAATACCCCGCGTCACAACAACACATCCGGGTAGCCATACAAGACCACAGCTGTGCAATGGGGAGGAAAGGGGGGGGGGGGTAGGAGGTGGGACGATGGGGGGAAGGGAGGGTGAAGAGGGTGAGGAGAAGAGGAGGTGGCGAAGGGAGAGGCAGAGGAGGAGGAGGAGGAAGAGGGGAAGGGAAGAAAGTAGTAGAGAAGAAACAGGGGGGAAAAGAGGAGAAAGAGGAAATACAAGAGAGGAGAGAAAGTTCGAAGTTGGAAACAGAGAGGAGACAATGTGGAGCAAGGAATAAAGAAGAAGAAGAGAGCGGCGATAGTATTCGAACGCAATTAAAAAAAGAGAAGGAAGGGAACAAACAAACAAAAACAAACGAATCCTCCTCAAAAAAAGAGAAAAAATAATAATAATAAAACAAAAGCAGAAACACCACACACGCTTTTAAAAAAAAAACGAAAAAAAAAGTGAAACAAAGACGGCAATAAAACAAGAGATACGAAACAAACATACGAAAAAAAAGGGGGAAACACATTAACGAAGAGAAACCACACCGCCGCCTTCTCCAGCGCGTGGATAAAGGGCGGAGGAGAGCCCACACACAGTAAACGGCGGCGAAGGAGTTCCGGATAGGAATTCAGGATGCTGGTCGCCAGAGATCTGCTCCGAGACGCCACACTGGGGGGGGGGGGGGCGATCTCCCTCGCTTTCTTTGCTTTTCCTTTGTTCTTCTTTGTTTTATATGGTTGGTTGTATTCTTCTATTCCATTATCATTATTATATTATATCGTATATCAAACTTTAAAAGAAAAAAAAACATAAAAAAACAACAAGGAATAATACAATATACAACCTTAAAAAACATTACGAAATCTATAGAGAAGAAAACAAAACAAGAACAACAACCAAAGAATCCCACTACCCCCCGCAACCAATGAACCACAAGACGCCAGTGAAGACAAAAGCCAATCGCATT
Source organism: Penaeus japonicus (assembly GCF_977035675.1). Taxonomy (NCBI): domain Eukaryota; kingdom Metazoa; phylum Arthropoda; class Malacostraca; order Decapoda; family Penaeidae; genus Penaeus; species Penaeus japonicus. The sequence goes on along the minus strand of NW_028234444.1, from coordinate 18,592,892 downwards.
CGCACTTCCGACCGACCACCAATCGCTACCATTACCTGAAGACATTCTGGTAGTGACGTCACGCGCACTCTCGCGGTTACGTCATAGTTGTCTCCGTCACGTGTTCGAGCCATAGGTTTTTTTTTTTTTTTTTAACTTATAAACTCAAACTTACTCACTCACTCACTCACTCACTCACTCACTCACTCACTCTGCCTCTCGTACTTCTTCTGTTTTTATACATGTCTGTCTGTCTGTCTGTCTGTCTGTCTGTCTGTCTGTCTGTCTGTCTGTCTGTCTGTCTGTCTGTCTGTCTGTCTGTCTGTCTGTCTGTCTGTCTGTCTGTCTGCCTGCCTGCCTGTCGATCCATCAGTCCTCTCTCACTCTCCCTCCCTTTTTCTCTGCATTTCTCTCCAATAACACCCACTCCTCCTCCTCCAAACAAGAACAGCGCCGCCTCTTACCTTGCCGTTATCATTGTTGTTGTTGTTGTTATTGTTGCCACTTAGGTCGTTGTTGTTCTTGTTGTTGTTGTCGTCGTCGCCCCCAGCCAGCGGCCTCTGGTTGAGGTTGACCTCGGTGGCGGCCGACATGACCTCGTTGGCGTTCATGGCGAGTTCTCCAAGGGCTTCGGCGGGGAGATAGAGATAGAGAGAGAGGAAGACCCTCACACGGCGAAGCGGTGAGGTTCCGGAGGGCGTCTCGTCTCTCCCGGGTTCCGTAATCGCCTTCTTTCTCTATTTCCCTTTTTTTCTATTCCCCACTTTTCCGCTTGGATCCTGCGGTCTTGTCTTCCTCTTATTCTTTTTTTTAATGTTTCTTTTAATTTGTTTTGTTCGTCGGTTTTCTTGTTTGGATTCGGTTTTCTTTGTATTTTTTGTTCTTTATATGATATATATTTTTGTTTGTTTCTTTCTGCGTTATGATGTATCCTTTATGCTTCTCTATTATGTCCTTTCTCCTCTCCTTTCTCTCTTATTCTTTCTTCCACCTTCGCTTCCGACAACTCTTCTAATTCTTCTCTCTCCTTTTCTCCCCCTTCCTTCCTTCCTTCCCCTTACCTCCCTTCTTTCCTTCCTTCTCACACAATATACCATCGAACCACTCGAGAAGAGAAAAAAAAGTCACCTCGTTTTCCAAAAACAAAAAACTGGAAAAAATATATCGAAAATCAACACTCGACCGTGACTCGACCGACCGACCGACTACTCGACACGACAGCGCGCCCGACCAGCCAGAGGTTCGATCCGTGTCTGCGTCGACGACCCTTCGACGGGCTTGTCATATATGCACATGGACTTACACACGTACTCACGTTCGGGCGCATACATACACACACACACACACACACTCACACATACTCGGTTCGCACACTGCTTACTTTATATCGCTGCCTCCGTTACTGTGGGAGCTTCTACTTCCTTCTCTTTATTTATCATGTTTGTTTTTCCTTATTTCTTTGCGTCTCTTTCATGTTCTTTATCTTCTTCCTTGTCACTTTTTTTTACATTGGCCTTTTGTCTGTTTCCTAGCCCTTATTTTCTATTATTTTCATCATTTCTGCAAAAGTACCATAATTGCTATGATCATTTTTCCCTCTCCCCTCCCCTCCCTCCGCTCCTGTCCTTTCCTACCCCCTCCCTCTCCTTAGCTTTTTCACCCCCTCCTTTACTCTCCCCTCTCCTTTCTTCTCCCCCACCCCTCACCCTTTCTTTTTCTGTCCTCTCCCCTTCCTTTCCTACCCCACTTTCCTCTCTTTTGATTTCCTCTCTTCCACCCCCTCTTTCCTTTCCCCCCCCGTCCCCCTCCCCCACGTTTCCTACCCCAACTCCCTCTCCTTCGCTTTCCTCTTTCCCGCCCTTCTTTTCCTTTCCCCCTTACCCCTTTCTTCCCCCTCCCCCCCCCCCTTCCTCCCTCCTCCGTCACGTCCTTGATCCAGTCGCCGCTTGACATGACGG
>NW_028234444.1:18583455-18588455 GCF_977035675.1 Penaeus japonicus | reverse complement strand
TCATCATCACTACCATCCCTTTGCGGTGTGGTGACAACGCCCTCTAAAAGTCCCTCCGTCACCTGAAGGCGCTCACCCCCCCCCCCACTCCCCCGCCCTTTGCACCCTCCCCTACTCCCCCCCCGCCTCCTCCTCCTCCTCCTCCTCCTCATACCTCCCCCCCCCCGTCCCCACACTCATCTCTCTCTCATAGGCGACTCCCGCCCCCACCCCCACCCCACCCCTCGCCCATAGGTGGAGGGACTCATCATCCGGGTCCTCTCCTTGTTGATCATCACATCACATCACATCACATCACATCAAATTAAATCACAGCACATCACTTCATCACCATCGATACTATCATGTTCACCTTCATCTCCACTGTCATAACTATCAGCATCATTATCGTAATCATCACTACCACCATCATCATCATCACCACAATCGCCCCATCGTCACCACCATCACCACCACCAACCTTCACCACAATCACCACACGTCTCCGTAGCCGATACACCGCCACGTCTCGACATTTCTCACTGCTATTCCTGTCACTGCTATCGACCTACACCCCTTCCCCTCTCCCCCCCCAAAAAAAAAAATCCGACCCGCCTATGAATTATATATCGGCGTTCTTATCAATATCCATCATCTGTAGCATCATCACTGTTATCAACATTTGCATTATTACCGTTACGACGGCCGCTATTTCTCATTGTTCCTATTCCTTTGTGAACGGGTGCCATCATTTTCATTTTCATTTCCATAATACAAGATCCGTTTTTTTTCTTCTTCTCCTTCTTTTCTTTTTCTTTTTCTTTTCCTTTTTAATCTTTCAAGACGCCATCTCGGAATCCATTTCGAAACTATTTCACCGCCGATGCAATCGAGTATGTGCGCACATCGACCATCAACACGTGTCACGCGCGATGAACACTCGCGCGGGGAAATCACGCCTTCGCCACCCGCTCTCTATATAGTAATCTCTCTCTCTCTTTCTTACTCTCTTTGACTTTCTCAGTCTGTGAGTGTGAGTGTGTGTGTGCGAGTGTGTGTGTGTGAATGTGTGTGTGAGTATATGTATGAGTGTGAATGTGTGTGCGTCCGTGTGTGTGTGTGGGGGGGGGGATGGGGGGTGCGCGTGCTTGTGCCCCCCCCCCTTCTCTCTCTCTCTCTCTCTCTCTCTCTCTCTCTCTCTCTCTCTCTCTCTCTCTCTCTCTCTCTCACTCTCCCCTCCCTCCCTCCCTCCCTCCCTCCCTTCCACGCGCGTGTTACCACCACGGCTGCACGTCCTACACTGACTCCATACCATTCATCCTGCTGCAATCATGTGCTGGGATCCCGGGTGCGTCTCCCCCCCCCCCCTCCCCCTGCCCTTCTCCACCCCACCCCTTTCACCCGCCCAATCTCTTCGTGATCTCTCCCTCTCCCCCTCCAGCCCTCCCGCCCTCCCTCCCTCCCTCTCTCCCTCCCGCCCTCCCTCCCTCCCTCTCTCCCTTACCTCGCGCGCTCTAAACGTTTATGTTTTTCCCACCTTCCTTGGTCTCTCTTATTTTCTTGTATTGCAACATTTACCCAACATAACCAAACTCGCATGACGTCACACAAGAAAGTAAAATAAATAAAATAAACGCAAATGGCCGTTTTTCTCATGAGACATAACGACAAAAAAAAAATTAAAAAAATCAAATTAATTTTCCCGTAACCACGACATCAAAAACACCAAGTTATCCTTTTAAGATCAGAAAAAAATAATTCGACCAGCTGACATTTCGCCTCAAGTATCGATGCTGACATGTATAAACTCCATTGTGCGCAAGAATTCTTATTTTTTCTGATCGTTTTTCCATTTCCTTTTTTCATGTGGCATAACGAACGACCCTTTACGTGTTTGTTTGTTTCAAAAATCTCTGGTGGAAGAATATCTTTCAAGTCTGCTTGCATAGCAGAAAATAGGGGGTCCTAAACCATCTTCCATTTCCGAATTCGACTAAAAGTACCAATACCGGGTCATAAAAAATACAATAATCATTAACTTACCTTGGCGGAGGTCTTTCTGGCAAATCACTCTCTGCATTACTCTATACAGTTTTATAAAAGGACAACTGACAAGCCAAAACAAGATTGAAGAACATGTACATTCACAAATTGTACTGGTTGACTATCTGCATCTACAAAGTTTTTGCAGAGATTTTAATTTGTTAGTGAGGAATGGTTCTTCACTTAAAAGCTGACTTTCTAATTAATAATTTTCAAAATAACATGAAACATATTCTCAATGGTCTTTCCAAATCAAATGAGTATCATCTCCAACCTTGCAAATGAATAAAAGACGCAAATCTCCCTCTATTACATTTCCTCTAAAAAAAAAAAAAAAAAAAAAAAAGTAAATACAATATATACAGAGAATCCCCTTGAACTCTTCCAGCCAATCCAATCTCATGGCAAAGAGATCCTATTCATATACGCAACATCTGGGACACCGAAATGGATCTCCATATTTAAACTCTAGCCTGCATTCTTAGCCATGATAGAGAGAACATCACACTTGAACTCTGACCTTATCCCTGCCTGACCACAACAACAATAGTTATTTAGCTGAATGGGGATCAAAGGCCAGGAATAGACCAGCTGATAAGACCTACTTCACAGGCTGGGACATATAATGTAATGCAGTACCAATATCAAAAGTTGGACTGGCCTTTTTATCTGTCTCTTCAATATCTACTGTCATCTCATTCAGGGGCCAAATCTATGAAACCTTATGAAGAGCACAAAGAAATAACTATAAATATATAAACATGAGTTTCTCAAAGACAGCACAATCAGAAATGCAAAGAGGATGTCTGTAAATAAACAGTGCTTTAGGGTACATGGCCACTTCACAAACAGTACTTCACTGTGGCATTTAATCATTCTTTCTTTAAGAGTTTATTTACCCTTTTTTCTGTGTATTGGTATCGTCTTACGATGTTCTCTATACTTGTACAAAAATTAATTGATTTCTATCTAGGTAATCAAAATACACTACAAACAATTGGAGCCCAGGTGAACCTCATTGTACAGGATGCCAGATGATAAACATTCACATGTAAACACTTGAGAGACAGAGATTTCTGAGTGCCTTGATAAACTCTTTCAATATATAGAATCTCTTGCAATACTAACTTGACAGGAGAGGCTTTTTAATGGGAATGGTATGGACCAATATTACAGGTAAGGCTGATAAGTCAAGAACCATTTAACATATGATGAACCAAAAAAAAATATACAATTGGATGCACATATTCTTTGGAAATAAAACCCTTAACCTTTAAATAAAAATGGTACTTGGCATGTATACAGGTATGCATATATGTAGCCAACTTACACACACACACACACACACACACATATACTTATACAAAGATACACAAACACATACATACATGCATACATACATACCAAGAAACCATTCCAAACAAGAGACCAAAGAATAGAAGCAGCAGTCTCCTGCCCTACCTGCTTGGAGCTGTCTGCATCCGTGATGAGCCCCTCAGCCCACTGCAGCGAGTTTGCACCAACGAGGTCGCTGCCTGACCGTCGCAAGGTCCTCACTGCTTCCCCCGTCTGTAGCACCAGCCTGTCTACCTGCTGCTGAGTTGAACTTAAGAGGAATCCCTGATGATAGTTCAAAGGAAGAGAGGAAGAAAGAGAAGATTAAAACCATTATATGAATTGCAAAACCAAATGATAAATTCTAGAAAATTTACAAGAAAGAAATATCTTTTTCTCAGTTCAGCATCCTGCTATGCATTTTGGAGGATGGTGTGCCTGCCTTATCGAGAATTCTCTTCTATCTCTTCCGTCAACTAAAACTTTTCAGGGTCGATTTCAACTTGAAGACCAAATGAAAATGCCCACATTCATTCCCCAAAATTGAAATACATTTCAGAAGATAAAAGCGACAGAAGAAAATCCACAAAAAACATATGTTGCTAAGCTTCTTTTTGGATCTATTTCATATTCCTTTCATCAAAGGGAACCGCACACAAGACACTACAAACCTGTTGTAATCTGAACGCCTGTCCGTTGGAATACTTCATGGGCGACACATTTCTATAGAGGGTGTCCTGTATCCTGCGCATGAGGTTTTCTGTCCGCTCTGGCGCTGTCTTCATGCACAACAAGGCATCATGAACAGGGAATGGCAGAAACTTGACACTGTAGTTGCTGTGATTGCGGAAGGAAAACATGCAAGGTTTTTATTCATTTCACTGTTATGGCCACGGAAAGAAAGGATGAGGAAGACGAAGATAGTGGAGGGTCAAGATGAGTAGGGTAGATGGAGGAGGAGGAGGAGGAGATGGAGGAGGAGGAGGAGGAGGAGGAGGAGGAGGAGGAGGAGGAGGAGGAGGAGGAGGAGGAGGAGGAGGAGGAGGAGGAGGAGGAGCAAGAGGAGGAGGAGGAGGAGGAGGAGGAGGAGCAAGAGGAGGAGGAGGAGCAAGAGGAGGAGGAGGAGGAGCAAGAGGAGGAGGAGCAAGAGGAGGAGGAGCAAGAGGAGGAGGAGCAAGAGGAGGAGGAGCAGGAGGAGGAGCAAGAGGAGGAGGAGGAGAAGGGGGGAGGAAGAGGAGGAGGAGGAGGAGGAGGAGGAGGAGGAGGAGGAGGGGGAGGAGGAGGAGGAGGAGGAGGAGGAGGAGGAGGAGGAGCAAGAGGAGGAGGAGCAAGAGGAGGAGGAGGAGGAGGAGGAGGAGGAGGAGGAGGAGGAGGAGGAGGAGGAGGAGGAGGAGGAGGAGGAGGAGGAGGAGGAGGAGGAGGAGGAGCAAGTGTAAAATACAGAACATTAACCAATATGATACCAAATAGTATTGTTTTACCTTAATTTTATTAGACAACTTTTTAGTTTCCAAACTTACAGAGCAACTTTCACACTCACCAATGACATTTTAAATATTCTAAATATAGAATTATCTGGAAAATAAGGGAACTTCTACACAGGCAACACTCACCTTTGTAATGCATATGCAATATCACTATAC
>NW_028234444.1:18568455-18570955 GCF_977035675.1 Penaeus japonicus | reverse complement strand
TAAAATGATTTTAAAATTACCCTAAAAGACATTCACAGCAAGAAACCAATATAAAAAGTGACAAACATAGCACTCCACTCCACATGGCTACACCTACTTCTGCTCTAAGTAATCGAAGTCATGCAGGTAGAGCTCTCGCGTGTCGTGGGAGAGGTAGATGGTGTCGACGTCCCACGCCACCTCTTCTCTGTAGGGCAGGGCGTGGTAGTCGCACATGCACATGTACTGCGTGGAGAAGCCTCCACACGGCCCCATGTCCCTGGTGCCCCCCAAGGTTGCCCGCTCCAGCTCGTCCAGCTGCTGCATCCGCTTCGGGGGCTGGATGTCCACCTTGCGGATGATGTGCCTGCAACGCGAAGCGGAAGAGGGAATCAGAAGGCCAGGTTAGTCTCGTCTTCCCCGTTCTTGTCTCCTCTCTTTTCGTAAATCCTTTACCCACCAAAAAAAAAAAAAAAAAAAAAGTCTAAAGAGAGACTTACTAGATCCCAAAAGATAACTGAAGCAAGATACAGAGGATATCATGAATGTATCTCACATACTCATCTTGAAAGAAAAGGCTAATCATCCATTAACCAATTCAACAGCAGTAACTACATCATTTCACACACAAATGCTGGAGATTTCAATGCAAACAGACACTTCAAATACAAAGGATAATCAAAGTGGTCTTATCTGGTATAGGAAAATTAGCAACCACTGAGGAGGAGGAGGAGGAGGAGGAGGAGGAGGAGGAGGAGGAGGAGGAGGAGGAGGAGGAGGAGGAGGAGGAGGAGGGGGAGAGGGGGGGGGGGGGGGAGGAGGAGGAGGAGAGGAGGAGGAGGGAGGAGGAGGAGGGGAGGAGGAGGAGGAGGAGGGGAAGGGGGAGGGGAGGAGGAGGAAGAGGAGGGGAGGAGGAGGAGGAGGAGGGAGGAGGAGGAGGAGGAGGAGGAGGAGGAGGAGGAGGAGGAGGAGGAGGAGGAGGAGGAGGAGGAGGAGGAGAAGAAGAAGAAAAAGAAAAAAAAAGGAGAAGCAATCTTCCCTCCAAACAACTCCCCCTCAACACCCCCTCAACACCCCCCCCCACCTCCCACCCACCCCACCACACCCCTACCCTCCCCCACCCTCCCTCCCTCACCCCCCACCAGGCGGCCAGCCCGATTCGAAACTCACGTGAGCGGGACGGCGGGGAAGATGTTCTTGAGCGCCGTGCCGAGGCTGAGCACCATCGTGTCCACCTCATGACTGCTGTTCTCCTCGTGTGTGGTGTAGTAGGTGTACACGCGGTCGCACACCGTCAGACACAACTGCGGGACGGAAGGAGAAAACGGGGTTAATTAATAGGAGTCGCAAGAATCATACGAACACAGACTGACGTGCGGACACAGGCCTGCAATTTGCACACCATCAGCCACGCAGCAACAGAAAAAAAAAATTTAGTTCTATATCAAATTATTTTTTTATTCCATGCTCAATGACCCATAATAATAGCATATATAAAAATCTTACACAATAAACACAATACACAGAATCACACTGAAAAGAGCCCACCTACAAAATAACCATAACCATAATATATATATATATATATATATATATATATATATATATATATATATATATATATATATATAGAGAGAGAGAGAGAGAGAGAGAGAGAGAGAGAGAGAGAGAGAGAGAGAGAGAGAGAGAGAGAGAGAGAGAGAAACGTGTACTATCAGGTAGGGTTAAAATCCTACATCCATTAATAGTTAATATCGAGGAATAAACTTCATATTGAATCGAAGACGCCCTTGACATGTCTGAGTTTATAACGCATCATATTTCGAATAATCACCGCCGCCACCCTGTCCGCGATCAATTAATCAGCATCAACCAGTCAATTATCAACTATCACCACCGACCTGTCAACTGCATCTTCGCTTTAATGAAAAATTAAGGAGTATAGAAATAAAACTTCAGTGAGAAGTTGCATAACAAATGAAACTAAATAGACGTATATGAATCCTGCACAGCCTCAAAGATACAAGTTTAATGAAAAAATATATATATATAAAAAAACATCCTTGGATTTTTTTCTTTATCTTTTTTTGTACCGTAGAAACAATAATAAAGATAACCTTGTTTTTTCCGTTTTGTCAAATGGGAAGGTGCTACCCACACAAAAAAGAACGCTAAAAAAAAACAATAATGACCAGCCTCACTATAACACAATAAGAAATACAGCGTCCAAGGTCTACTATCTACACGCCCACTGAAACGTCAAGGCAAAACCCGTCCACGAGGACGCCGCTGCTACTCACCCCCATCCTGAAGTCACATACGCGTGCACGCACAAACGCACGCACACACGCACGCGGTCAAAACGCTCACTAAATGTTCAGATTCTTCCACCAAATCAGGTTCACAAGTTTGAGTCCCATCACTGTTCTTTTCAATCTGTCCTTTCTTTATATTTTTCAGTATCTCTCTCTAACGTAACACTTCCTTTTCTTTATGTAACAAGACAAACAACTGATCCATG
>NW_028234444.1:18540955-18543455 GCF_977035675.1 Penaeus japonicus | reverse complement strand
CACACACGACTCTTCCTCACGCACAAAGCACGATCCACACGAACGATCTTTCACGAATCATACGCAATTTACGCAATGAATATAATAGAAAAAAAAAATAAATATCACACGTGACCTGTATCAAGATCACACACATACACACACACAAAGAAGGTCACGCCTTTGTTTCCGTTGCATCTTTTGCAACAAAGTACGGACTTATGACGCAATTCACACTTGTCTGACTCTTGTTCAACTTTGTTTTTGTTTTTTCTTCTTCTCTTTGCAACAAATACTTTTTTTCTATCCAATAACACCACACTCATCTTCCCTCAACATCAAACATCACCAATAAAAATAAGACACCAAGACTCATCCACCGACCGAGCAAATACGAAACGCGCGTGCGCAAGCAAACACGCACAAAAGCAAACGCGCGGACGGAACGCGAGCACAAGCAAGCGCAAGCACGTGGCCCAGGCGGGGAACGGAGCGCCGAAACGTGAGGTGCTCGCTATAACGCCGCCCGTTCGAGACTGACGCCGCCGCGACATGCCGACCGATGTGACGCACGGAGAAGGGGGAGGGGGAGGGTGGAAGGGGAAAAAGAATGGGGGGAAGGGGTGGATGGGGTTATAAGAGGAAGGGGAGGGGGGCGTGACCAGGTGAGAGTGGATGAGGAAAGGGGAAGGAGGAAGAAAGGGAAAGCGAAGGAGGGAGGGAATGAGAGAGAGGGAGAGAGGGCGAGAAAGGCAGGAGAGAAAGGGAGGGAGGGAGAGAAAGGGAGGGGGGAGGGAGGGGGAGGGAGGGAGAGAAAGGGAGAGAGGGAGGGAGGGAGGGAGGGATAGAGAGAAAGGGAGAGTGAGGAGGAGGCGATAGATAAATATAGATAAATAAATAGATAGATTGAAAGAGAAAGAGAGAGAGAGAGAAACAGAAAGAGAGAGAAACAGAGAGAGAGAGAGCAACAGAGAGAGAGAGAGAAACAGAGAGAAACAGACAATGAGAGAAACCCCTCTACAACGCAATAAGAAAAAAAAAGAAGGAACCCAGCCTCCCAAAAGCGGGAACAAGGCCAATCCCAGATAAACGGGGAGACGGAGTCGAGAGAGAGAAAGAGAAAAACGGCGAGGAAATGAGGAGGCCACCGGGCGGAGATTGACTGCTTCGGAATTGAACAAAAATGAACGCGCTTCAGGCCACCGCCAGCTACGGCGACGCCCACTGAACATGGCCAATGGCGTGGGAATTAATGGATGGATGGTGATGAGATATGAAGAGTTGAGAATGAAGTGGGAAAAATGTATAATGTATGGTAAATAACGTAAAATAACGTAAAAGTGATATAATGTAAAATAACGCAAAAATGATATAATATAAAATAACGTAAAAATGATAGAATGTAAAATAACGTAAAATGATATAATGAACAATATAATGTATACTATAATGTGTACTATGTATAATATCATGTAAATAAATGTATAACAACGGATAAGAAGTTCCTTGACAATAAAATAAGAATTAAAAAGAAAGATGCACAACGGAACAAGAACATTTATGAAGACGTAAATGGAATAATGACAATGACAATGACAAGACCACGTGCGGAAATGTTGACAAAAATAATAAATAACTTGTTGTTATGCAAGAAGTAAACAACAATCCGGAGAAGAAAAAAAAACGAAACCGAGTCGAGATTCCACATAAAGAGGATAAACCGGAATAAAAGGGAATAGGAAGTAGTGGATAAACATTGGAAGTAAACGAGAGAGTACAGTCAGTGACAAATATAATACGACGAAATGCAAGGCGACACGACACAAAATATTACATCAACTTCATTGCAGGAATCAATTGCACATGAATGGAGGATAACGCAGCGCCTAAGTGAATAGGTGAAAACAAATTAAAGTATATGAGAAAGAATGAATGCACAAGTGAGTAAATGTGCGCCGTGATGACTGAATGAGTGAGTGAGTGCAGGTGTCACGTGTGTTGGGCGGGCGTGCGCGTGCGTGCGTGCGTGCGTGTGTGTGTGCGTGTGCGTGTGCGTGTGCGTGTGCGTGTGCGTGTGCGTGTGCGTGTGCGTGTGCGTGTGTGTGTGTGTGTGTGTGTGTGTGCGTGTGCGTGTGCGTGTGCGTGTGCGTGTGCGTGTGCGTGTGTGTGTGTGTGTGTGTGTGTGTGCGTATGCGTGTGTGCGTATGCGTGTGTGTGTGTGCGTGCGTATGCGTGTGTGTATGAGTGCGTGTGCGTGACTGGCTGTGAGGATACCCAACCAACCCCACTGCGGCAGCGTCGATTGACCCGTGAATCAGACTCGCGCATTAAAGACACGCGACCCAACCGCAGAGATCATAAACAACAAGTAAAAAAAACACAACAAACAAGCAAATGACCTTCCGAGAATCCCAGTGTTGTGACGCCTCGCGGAAGGCAGGCGAGGGGTGGGTGGGTAGGAGGGAGGGGAGGGGGGCGGATCGTGACTATTTGGGGAAGTTTTTTGAGGAGAGGGAGGAGA
>NW_028234444.1:18525955-18528455 GCF_977035675.1 Penaeus japonicus | reverse complement strand
TAAATTACAATGGTTATTCTTAATACATATATACAATACATCTGTTTAATATGATGTCACAACTGACAATTTAGGAAATATTCTTTTAATTTTGTTTTGAATTTATTTAGGTTGGTAATGTCTTTAACATTGTGAGGTATGTAGGTTCCAGGCCATGGGTCCACGTATTAAGCACTTTGTCGTTTGTCCCTATTTCTGTGTGTGGATCTCTTGACATATAGAGAATTTAGCTTGTCGAGTTTCGAACGACCTGATGTGTTCGCCCACAGTTTGTAAAAGGCAGGATTCCCATTGTGGTATAATTCCCATGGATTAATTTTTTAAATGAATAAAATCACATGTATCATAACTGCATTTGGCCTTGAATTTTTTAAAACCCATTTAAGTTGAAATAATGTGTGGGTGGTATGTGATCGACTTTCTAACATTGACCAATGCAACGCTCTGCAGCAAAGTATTTGCGCAGTCTTTGTTGCTTTCTGCATTAGGGTTTTGTTTAGGTTACGGAGCCCCAAATATTTAAACAATAATTAATGATGCTTTATGTGCTAGAGTTTAACAAACCATGATTCTTGTTTCTGTAAGGTATTTGATTTTTTATTATGATTAAGAATATTTAAAGTTCCCATTACCTTTCTATGTATATTTATCAACATGGGATTCAAACCGTTCAATATATCTGTCGGGCAAATGTAACTCCTAGATTTTTTAACTGAAGTGCATTGGTTTAATTTGGTAGCCTTCGGCAAATCTATGGTTTGTGTCTATGGTGAATTTTTAAGCTAAATTTTGCCGACTACCTATGAAGATACATTACATTGCGTTACGTTTTTTTTGTGGATTTATTTTAAGACCGGCTTGTTATCAAAATATCGTTTTGAGGTATCTTGTCACGCTAGAACATTGGATGCGTGGGGAAGTGATCTTGTGGGGTGATTTTCTTATCAATGCCTCTAAAGTTTGTTCACATGACGGTCACTGTGGAGGAAATTGAGAATCATCGCGCCGTATTTTGTTATTAGGAATGGCATTATGAGACTTATATGTGTTGATAAATCATTAATGAAAATTGTGGAGATAGGATCTGGCCTAATATAGATCCTTGTGGAACACCGAAATAAAACTGGTTGTGCTGATGATATATTTTCATTAATTTTTACCGATTGGGTTCTTGTATTTAAAATAGCTATTCAAACCAATGGGTATCAAAATTCTATGGTTTCTTAATTTGTTATGAAGAATTTTTGTGATGGACGCTGTCCAAAAAGCGTTTAGAAAGAATCGCAACAAAGTGAGTTAAATTTACCTTATTGTTTGTCCATGTTATATATAAATTTGGTCAAGTAATCTGTTAGCAACGCTGTGTTCAGTGGATAACCTATTTCTAAAGCCATGTTGATTTTAAGATAATAAGTTATTGAGTCTCCAGGAAATTCATCAATTGAATTGCCACTGATTAGCTTTTTCAAGTACCTTAGATAATACTGGAAGTTATTGTGATAGGGCGAGTAATTCTTCATGTCGTCTATATTCCCCAGACTTGAAAATTTGGTGTTAACTCAATTCCATGTTCCCAAAGCGACGGGAAAACACCAGTTACCCAGTGAGGTGTTAATGAATGATCGTTATATAAAAATGCGGATTACCGGTAAGACTATCCTTAATAAAGCGCCAAAAGCAATACCGTCTGCTCCCCACCGCATTTGTTTTCGCGAAGTTGTTTTATATATTTAGGATGATAGTTTCCTTACGTCTACTGGTTGACGGTCTGAAATCATCAGTTATGAGCCTTTTTTGCCTGATCTGTGTTTTGATGTTAATGTGGTGCCAATTGTTTGTTTCATAAGTAAGTTTTCCAATTTGTGCAAAGTAAGTTATTGAAATGGTCGGTGTTATGTGTACGAATTTGTTGTAATTATCTGTGTATTTGTTTGTTAGGGTACTAATGTTTTTTAAAAAACAATTTTCCAAGTTTTATTAGAGTTTTGTTTTTTATTTTCCTGCTGCGAATTTATTTCTGAAATAATTAGTCTTTGCCAATTGAATTGATGACTTAAACATTTTTCTTTTTTGCTTTATAAATTGCCTGAATGGCGGGCTCAAATCTTTGTTTCTTTTGGAGCGCTTGTTTGGGAATTATTTCTTCGGCATATAGCTCTCTTTGATGGTCCGTCATTCATCCATGGAGGCAGTGGGGACGTCTGACGATTCTTGTCACATAGGGAGAAGCAGAGCATCATGCTGCTTTTTATAATCACTTTCCCGTAAGGATGTTACCTGGGTATCTACATTGTCTGTCAGAATAAAATATCTAATAGAGTTGGTTCTTTAATAATGATTACCTTCGCATAAATGACTGAGGGTCCATAGTGATGAAGTCAACGAAAAGTTTTTTTGGGGGTTAAAACCGGTGGTCGCTTTGGTTTCTTTACATTTCAACGTCACCTCGTAAAAGTTCATGCTCAGCAACAGACATGGAATGACGTCTGTATGGAGTGTG
>NW_028234444.1:18515592-18520855 GCF_977035675.1 Penaeus japonicus | reverse complement strand
TGGGGTGAAGCTCGGCATTTTGAATTCTGTAAAGAAACATCGGAAAACGTGCTAATGCGATCGCCTTTTGTCTTCTCGCTCCCTGATGTGCTGATGAAGATGAGAGAACTCATCATATTTTTTTTCATTAGTATAAAGAAGTATTTTCAAATATTTTCTTTGTTTTCATTGCAGTGAATATTAATTTGATCAAGGCCAGCGCTCGGGGTGAGCGAGCGGATAGCCCAGGCTTGCGGCCCGTGCGCCCGAGAATCTCGAAGCGTTCTGATGATACGTTTGAAAACCTCGGTACTGCGACCTTTCAAAGCTGGAATCGCCCCGGTATGAATGGGTTAAAATATAATTTTCGGGTCAATAGCTGAAACTGATAATCGTCATTCCACGTACTCATTAACACCACTCTTATGCCAACCTCATTCCACCATTCTCAGGCATTCAACAATTTTCTCAAAATGTTTTAATTTAATCCGAGTTTATGTGATCAGAGGCCCCGAGTTCAAGTCACGGCCAGGGAGGTATATTTCTATTTCTATGTTAAAAATGCGTTACTGCATTCTTCCATCTTTCAAACATTCGTGGTTCACTACTAAATAATATCTTTTGTAGGATCTGTTTAAAATAGTGGTATAAAAATAACAAAAAATACAATTAAAAGAACACAAATGTACACAGGTTACACTGGAACATTAGTGAATGCTTGAATACAATATGCTATAACCCATGGTATATACTAAACACAGAACTTATCTTTGTGTTCTCTCTTTATTTCAACACTAGTGAAAAGGGTGTATAAAATGTATGCTTTTATGATTTTGTCCTTTCTGCTACCTAAAGGATATATATGGCCCCAGGCAGAAACACAATGTAACAAAAAAAATATTCAGCTTCACACACGCTGCCTTGTTGGTTGGGTAAGAGAGTAAAAAAAAGGATAAAACAAAAAGAAAAAAATAATACATTTTACAATCCTGACTAGGCGACATGCTGTCCATATTCTTAACAAAAGAACTTAAGAAGGCTTATTCACCATCCTCCTCACACTTACACACTCCTCGTTTTAACTAACATCCTAATACAGTAGAAATACAAGAGAGAACAGGGATCATGTTGTGGGGCCCACCGGCAGCTTCACACACGCTGCCTTGTTGGTTGGGTAAGAGAGTAAAAAAAAGGATAAAACAAAAAGAAAAAAATAATACATTTTACAATCCTGACTAGGGCGACATTCTGTCAATTATTCCTACCCAAAAGAACTTAAGAAGGCTTATTCACCATCCTCCTCACACTTACACACTCTCGTTTTAATAAATCTAATACAGGAGATAAAATACTAGCAGAGAACAGGGATCTGTTGTGGGGCCCCCCCGGCAGCTTCACACACGCTGCCTTGTTGGTTGGGTAAGAGAGTAAAAAAAAGGATTAAACAAAAGAAAAAAATAATACATTTTACAACCGATAGGCGGAATGCAGTATATTCTAACAAAAAGCCTTAAGAGGCTTATTCACCATCTATCCCACTTACAATCCTCGTTTTAACTAACATCCTAATACAGTAGAAATACAAGAGCGAAAGGGATCATGTTGTGGGGCCCAGGCAGATTCTTTACACACCGTGCCTTTGTTGGTTGGGGTAAGAGAGTAAAAAAAAGGATAAAACAAAAAGAAAAATATAATACATTTTTCCAATCTGATAGGGACTGCTGTATTATTCCTAACAACAGAACTTAGAAGGTTATTCACCATCCTTCACACTTACACATTCGTTTTACCTAACATCCAAATCCGTAGAATACAAGCGAGAACAGGGATCATGTTGTGGGGCCCACCGGCAGCTTCACACACGCTGCCTTGTTGGTTTGGTAAGAGAGAAAAAAAGGGGATAACACAAAGAGAAAAAAATAATACATTTTACATCCTGACTAGGCGACATGCTGTCCATATTCCTAACAAAAGAACTTAAAGATCCGTATACCCCCTCCTCCTCACACTTACACACTCCTCGTTTTAACTAACATCCTAATACAGTAGAAATACAAGAGAGAACAGGGATCATGTTGTGGGGCCCACCGGCAGCTTCACACACGCTGCCTTGTTGGTTGGGTAAGAGTAAAAAAAAGGATAAAACAAAAAGAAAAAAATAATACATTTTACAATCCTGACTAGGCGACATGCTGTCAATATTCCTAACAAAAGAACTTAAGAAGGCTTATTCACCATCCTCCTCACACTTACACACTCCTCGTTTTAACTAACATCCTAATACAGTAGAAATACAAGAGAGAACAGGGATCATGTTGTGGGGCCCACCGGCAGCTTCACACACGCTGCCTTGTTGGTTGGGTAAGAGAGTAAAAAAAAGGATAAAACAAAAAGAAAAAAATAATACATTTTACAATCCTGACTAGGCGACATGCTGTCCATATTCCTAACAAAAGAACTTAAGAAGGCTTATTCACCATCCTCCTCACACTTACACACTCCTCGTTTTAACTAACATCCTAATACAGTAGAAATACAAGAGAGAACAGGGATCATGTTGTGACCCCACGGCAGCTTCACACACGCTGCCTTGTTGGTTGGGTAAGAGAGTAAAAAAAAGGATAAAACAAAAAGAAAAAAATAATACATTTTACAATCCTGACTAGGCGACATGCTGTCAATATTCCTAACAAAAGAACTTAAGAAGGCTTATTCACCATCCTCCTCACACTTACACACTCCTCGTTTTAACTAACATCCTAATACAGTAGAAATACAAGAGAGAACAGGGATCATGTTGTGGGGCCCACCGGCAGCTTCACACACGCTGCCTTGTTGGTTGGGTAAGAGAGTAAAAAAAAGGATAAAACAAAAAGAAAAAAATAATACATTTTACAATCCTGACTAGGCGACATGCTGTCCATATTCCTAACAAAAGAACTTAAGAAGGCTTATTCACCATCCTCCTCACACTTACACACTCCTCGTTTTAACTAACATCCTAATACAGTAGAAATACAAGAGAGAACAGGGATCATGTTGTGGGGCCCACCGGCAGCTTCACACACGCTGCCTTGTTGGTTGGGTAAGAGAGTAAAAAAAGGATAAAACAAAAAGAAAAAAATAATACATTTTACAATCCTGACTAGGCGACATGCTGTCAATATTCCTAACAAAAGAACTTAAGAAGGCTTATTCACCATCCTCCTCACACTTACACACTCCTCGTTTTAACTAACATCCTAATACAGTAGAAATACAAGAGAGAACAGGGATCATGTTGTGGGGCCCACCGGCAGCTTCACACACGCTGCCTTGTTGGTTGGGTAAGAGAGTAAAAAAAAGGATAAAACAAAAAGAAAAAAATAATACATTTTACAATCCTGACTAGGCGACATGCTGTCCATATTCCTAACAAAAGAACTTAAGAAGGCTTATTCACCATCCTCCTCACACTTACACACTCCTCGTTTTAACTAACATCCTAATACAGTAGAAATACAAGAGAGAACAGGGATCATGTTGTGGGGCCCACCGGCAGCTTCACACACGCTGCCTTGTTGGTTGGGTAAGAGAGTAAAAAAAAGGATAAAACAAAAAGAAAAAAATAATACATTTTACAATCCTGACTAGGCGACATGCTGTCAATATTCCTAACAAAAGAACTTAAGAAGGCTTATTCACCATCCTCCTCACACTTACACACTCCTCGTTTTAACTAACATCCTAATACAGTAGAAATACAAGAGAGAACAGGGATCATGTTGTGGGGCCCACCGGCAGCTTCACACACGCTGCCTTGTTGGTTGGGTAAGAGAGTAAAAAAAAAGGATAAAACAAAAAGAAAAAAATAATACATTTTACAATCCTGACTAGGCGACATGCTGTCAATATTCCTAACAAAAGAACTTAAGAAGGCTTATTCACCATCCTCCTCACACTTACACACTCCTCGTTTTAACTAACATCCTAATACAGTAGAAATACAAGAGAGAACAGGGATCATGTTGTCGGCCCACCGGCAGGTTCACACACGCTGCCTTGGTGGTTGTGTAAGAGAGTAAAAAAAAGGATTAAAACAAAAAGAAAAAAATATTACATTTTACAATCCTGACTAGGCGACATGCTGTCATATTCCTAACAAAAGAACTTAAGAGGCTTATTCACCATCCTCCTCACACTTACACACTCCTCGTTTTAACTAACATCCTAATACAGTAGAAATACAAGAGAGAACAGGGATCATGTTGTGGGGCCCACCGGCAGCTTCACACACGTGCCTTGTTGGTTGGGTAAGAGAGTAAAAAAAGGATAAAACAAAAAGAAAAAAATAATACATTTTACAATCTGACTAGGCGACATGCTGTCAATATCCTAACAAAAGAACTTAAGAAGGCTTATTCACCATCCTCCTCACACTTACAAAATCCTAGTTTTAACTAACATCCTAATAGAGTAGAAATAGAAGAGAGCACAGGGATCATGTTGTGGGGCCACGGCAGCTTCACACACGCTGCCTTGTTGGTTGGGTAAGAGAGTAAAAAAAAGGATAAAACAAAAAGAAAAAAATAATACATTTTACAATCCTGACTAGGCGACATGCTGTCCATATTCCTAACAAAAGAACTTAAGAAGGCTTATTCACCATCCTCCTCACACTTACACACTCCTCGTTTTAACTAACATCCTAATACAGTAAGAAATACAAGAGAGAACAGGGATCATGTTGTGGGGCCACAGGCAGCTTCACACACGCTGCCTTGTTGGTTGGGTAAGAGAGTAAAAAAAACGGATAAACTAAAAAGAAAAAAATAATACATTTTACAATCCTGACTAGGCGACATGCTGTCAATATTCTAACAAAAAACTTAAGAAGGCATTCACCATCCTCCTCACACTTACACACTCCTCGTTTTAACGAACATCCTAATACAGTAGAAATACAAGAGAGAACAGGGATCATGTTGTGGGGCCCACCAGCAGCTTCACACACACTGCCTTGTTGGTTGGGTAAGAGAGAAAAAAAAAGGATAAAACAAAAAGAAAAAAATAATACATTTTACAATCCTGACTAGGCGACATGCTGTCCATATATTCTAACAAAAGAACTTAAGAAGGCTTATTCACCATCCTCCTCACACTTACACACTCCTCGGTTTAACAAACATCCTAGTACAGTAGAAATACAAGAGAGAACAGGGATCATGTTGTGGGGCCACCGCAGCTTACACACGCTGCCTTGTTGGTTGGTAAGAGGATAAAACAAAAAGAAAAACAGGGATCA
>NW_028234444.1:18505592-18508092 GCF_977035675.1 Penaeus japonicus | reverse complement strand
AGGTGCTCCAGTTGCCAGGGAGCAAGTGACAGGCATAGCCGTTTAACCAGCCCGGCGGCTGTCGTCTCTGGGCCCTGCCTGAGGAAGCGAGTGTGCTCGCATTCCATCACGTAGTGCTCTAATTTGGCGTCCAGCGTGCCACAATGCTCACAGCATCGCTCGTCTTGCCCAATAGTGGGGATGATTTGCCACGCACAAGGGTAGCCTATTCTCAGTCTGTGCAGACTGACTTCAGCACACCTTGATATTCTAGGAGAGTTTATCAGCGACTCATACCCTGTGGCGTCTGAGTACCAGCTGGCCGAGAGGGAGGTTCTCGCTTCCTCTTTATGTCACTGCAGGGCACCGACCTGGGGCTGGATTCATTAACACACTTACCATGATAAATATGCTGGTAACTACAATTATGATGGTAAACAGACCGCATCGGTATTCATGAACAACTTACCATGATAGAATACAATGCTAAATTTACCAGTGGTTGGAGCACTGGTATGTCCACTGGCAACTACAGCGACGACTTACTCCTCAGGCTTTATCTCAGCAAAAATCAACTTTTAAGGCGACACTTTAGTTTTGATGTACACCTATTATGATCAGAATGATAGCAACTGATCATTTTCACAAGAACATGACAAAAATAAATAAATTTCACAGGAAATAAGCGAGAATAATGTACATCCAGCCTCGTCATAGGCCTTCAATAACTGAAAATAATACATGGAATTAATAATTTGACAAATTCAAACATTTTATTTTAATGACATAGTTGAAAAACAGTAAACATATAAATATATAAATTATTTTTGTGTTTGCATTAATTTACATACAATTATTCATAATCTTATTCATTTGAAGGATATGATTGGCATTTCTTTTTGGAAAATGTTGATACAAATAACCATTGCGTAGAGCCATTGCCTTTCTTTTGATTGCAATCTATAAAAAAGAAAAATAGTATGTTTTTGAAAACCATTACATTATATATGACCCATAAGATCATGCAATAGAATATGCTTTAGAGGAAATTAATTTCTATAGAAATAATTTAACTCAAATATTTATCATTTCTTTCTAGAAACAAAAATATCTCGCTGTTGGATCAGGTTTTGTTTACATGTTACGGGATTAGTCAAAGGAGCCTAAAGAATCATGTAAGGCGTTCGCTGATTGGCAGAATCAATTTACCAGAGTTGCCATCAAATTACGGTGATAAAGTCTATATACCCTTACCAGGTGACTTATCATCGCTTGATAAATCCCACTTTGCCATGACTGGTAAACGCGCTGGTAGTTGACAGCTGGTAAATGTCTTACCATCGTATGTTAGTGAATCCAGCCCCTGCCCTGCAACCATTGTTTTACGGCTTAGCAGTTCCCGGCTAGGATGCACCACAAGATCACTCAAGGGTTTCTTCCTGCCTTCCTCCGCTAACCTGTCAGCTACATCATTCCCTTCAGTACCAAGATGGCTTGGGATCCAGTTGATGATGATGTGTCTTCCCTGATCCAGGATTCTCTGAGCAATGGTGAGAATTGTGGTTACCAGGTAAACGTTATCAAGGGGCGTGCTTTGTTGCAGGCTGTCAATGGCGGCCCTAGAGTCTGTATGTATGACAACATGCCCGTCCGTCTGGGCTGCATGGGCTAGGGCTCCCATAATAGCTACTGCCTCTGCCTGGAGCGAGGAGGCATTGTCAGATACCCGCATAGCTTTCTCTATGCCCCTTGCTGCAAAACCGGCGCCTGCAGTGTGGGTGATGGGGTCTGCAGAACCATCTGTGAAGTAGGTTTTACTATTCAGTGGCGTGATTGCTGTAATGTTCCTCTCTGCCTCGGCCTTCAATAGAGGCGGTGAGTACTGTTTTTCTTCTTGATAGACTCATGACAGAAAACTCTATCAAAGATCATGCCCACGGCGGGGTTGTGACATAGTCAGGTTGGGGAAGGTCCATGCTCTTAATCAGTAGTATCTCTTTGAGCTCAAAGCGTTTCAGCACTCTGGTTGTGTGAGACAGACAGGTGTTGTTAGCAAAGAGCTCTTGGTTCTGTGCAAGCCGACGCTGCACTCTCTGTCTTAGCTGCGAGTCCAGTGGGGACTGTAGGACATTGGCAAGGAACTGGGCTGCCATCTGATCAATCCGGGTGTCCAGGGGAAAGAGTTTGGCCTCCAAGAGGAGCTTAGTAACCTTAGCCCACCCAGGGGCACTCAGAATAATCCTGGCGGCTTCATTTTGTATGATGTCGAGCTTTTTCCTGAGTCCAGGCTTGATTGTGATCAAGGCGACGTATATATACATATATCTAGAGAGATAGAGAGAGATAGAGAGAAATATTCATATAGAATTATATATAAAATAATATATATATATACATATATACATATATTCATATACTTATACATATATTGATATAGATATGAATATATATACATATATTCATATAAATAAATAAATATATATATATATTATATATATATATATATATATATATATATAGA
>NW_028234444.1:18500592-18503092 GCF_977035675.1 Penaeus japonicus | reverse complement strand
ATAAATAATATATGTATATGTATGTTTTAATATATATGCATCATCATATATATATATATATGTATTATGTATGTTTATATATATGGCATATCATATATATATATATGGTATATGTATGAGTTTGTATGGTTTAATATATGCCATGCAAATCATTGATATATATATATATATATATCAGATATGTTATATATATATGCATATCATATATATATATATATATATATATATATATATATATATATTTATTATATATATATATATATTTATTTATATTTATTTATTAAATACATACACATACATATAAATATATATGTACATATACGTATATATTAAATTATATATATATATATAATATATATATATACATAAATATATATATATCTATATCTATCTATATATATATATAAATATTTACATAGAAATACATATTAACCCACAGCGGACGGGTGTCATGACATACATGACGTAGGAGCTTTGGCCTGACGACGGGCGTCATGACGTACGTTTGCAATATTGTAATTCACTGTTCCTATGGCTGACAGAATAGGTCTAAGAGGAGTATTCTCCTTATGGATCTTGGGCAAGCCATACTCCTCTTAGACCTATTCTGTCAGCCATAGGAACAGTGAATTACAATATTGCAAAATTTCTTGTGCCCAAACTAAAGTGTTTAACAACCA
Organism: Penaeus japonicus; assembly: GCF_977035675.1. NCBI lineage: Eukaryota > Metazoa > Arthropoda > Malacostraca > Decapoda > Penaeidae > Penaeus > Penaeus japonicus. Next base: position 18,502,412 of record NW_028234444.1, on the reverse strand, counting down.
ATGTACATACTATACATGATACTTTTTCTTTTGTAAATACTATTTCTAACATTCCTAATGCTGATCAATATTTCAGGGCCAGTCTTGATGTGACCAATTTTGTTCACAAACGTTCCATTGCAAGAAACTTCCAATATAATTTTAGAAGCATTATTCAATAATGATTCCACAGATACATGGTATCAACAAAAGACAGTTTAAGAACCTATTAGAACATTGCAACAAAGGCCCATACTCTTCATGTTTAATGATCAAACTTTTAAACAAATGATGGGGTAGCTATGGAGTAGCCCTTTAGGCCCTACACCTTAGCTAATATCTTTATGTCTCATTTTGAAGAAACTGGCTAAGAGAATGTCCTTCTGAATTCAAGCCAGCTTTCTATTACAGATATGTTGATGATTGACATTTCTCCTATTTTACCTCCAAAGAACAAGTTACCAAATTTTCATGAATATTTCAATTCAAAACCATGATAGCATTAAATTTACAAGTTTGAAATCGAAAGGGAAGGACACATTCCTTTCTTAGATATAGACATTAAAAGATACAATGGAACTTTTGTTACTTCAGTTATAGGAAGCCACTTATACTTGGTCTTACTTTACACAGTTATTTGACAGCCTCATTCCCCCAAAAGATACAAAACAAAATCTAGTTCCAAACTCTAGTCATGAGAGCATATAAAATTTCTAAAAACTTATCATATATTTTTGTGAAGAAATAGAGTTCATTAAGAACACACTGAGAAAAAAATGGTTTTCCGAATTTTGTTCTAAGACAACACTATCAGGAAAACATTCTAGATAAGATCTTTAGCAAAAAAAGATCCTGTGCTCACTGTCCCAAAAGAGACATCTTTATTCATCTATCCTATATTGGCCAACCTTCCCATGCACTTGCCAGAAAGTTGACTTATGTAATAAACCATATTTACAAACACAGGTCACTCTTAGACCCATTTTCTAGCAAGCAACTAAATTACATTAGCAGTTTTTTCAAAACCAAAGATTAAGGTTATAGCAGACTCCCTAAACTCGTCTACTGTATATAAATCTGTATGTGGTAGCTGTAATGCTGTCTATGATGGAAAATAGGACCCACACACCCAATCTTTCCATTAGAAGGTAGACAGAAACACAAAGGAATCTCTTTCCGGACAAAATCCAGATTGAATAAACCCAATGTTTTTCACATCAGAGATCATAGTGAAAGAGAATGATCACCCAATTCAATAATGCAATTTTTCCATTATTGTACTCTGCTACCTGTGATTTAGATTTATGTATTTTTAGAAAGCATTTGGATATGGAAACTAAAACCTGAATTAAATGAATAATTTCATCAACCAACCTTTGAAATATTAAAATAATACAGTCACCCCTCGTATATCCATTTTCCTTCATTTCTTGGCACGGGTTGTTGTGCTCTTATTTCTTGACACTTTTACTCGGTGTATAACCAACGCAAAACATAAAGCAAGTATGTATGGTATTTTATGAACCTGTGTTTTACCTTTTTGATGCTTTTGTATTATTCTTAATTATGTTTACTTTTACTATTTTATTACTTTTAACATGTATGTTTTTATTCTTATATTAGTCACTGATGATGAGTATTGTAATACTCAAAACGTTTGAAATAAATAATGTTCCCTGCTGCCCTGGCTGTTAACTTCCTTATTAAGGCCCGCTTCCCAGCTGGAAGATCTATTGTACAAGTATACATTTATATATATACATTTATATATATATACATATATTTATATTTATATATATATATATATACATTCATATATATATATTCATATATATATATAT
>NW_028234444.1:18485592-18493092 GCF_977035675.1 Penaeus japonicus | reverse complement strand
TATTATACAATATATAATATAATATATATAATTAATAATATTTATATACATTTATATATATACATACATATATATATATATACATACATATATATACATACATATATATATACATACACACACATACATATTTATATACATTCATATATATATACATACATATATATACATACACACAATATATATACATATACATATATATACATATACATATATATACATATACATATATATACATATACATATACATATATATATACATATACTTACATATATATACATATACTTACATATATATACATACATATATATACATACATACATATACATACATACATATACATATACACATACATATATATACATACACATACATATATATACATATACACATACATATATATACATACACATACATATATATACATATACACATACATATATATACATACACATACATATATATACATACACATACATATATATACATACATACATATGTATACATATACATACATATGTATACATATACATACATATGTATACATATACATACATATGTATACATATACATACATATGTATACATATACATACATATGTATACATATACATACATATGTATACATATACATACATATGTATTCATATATACATATGCATACATATATAAACATATGCATACATATATATACATATGCATACATATATACATATGCATACATATATATACATATGCATACATATATATACATATGCATACATATACTATAATAATATCTATATCATATACATACATATATATACATATACATACATATATATACATATACATACATATATAATAATTATATATAATATACATAAAATATAATTATTACATATACATAAATATATATACATATATATACAATCATATATATACATATACATACATATATATACACATACATACATACATATATACACATATACATACATATACACACATATAATACATATTAAATTCCATACATACATATACATACATATATATGCATTATACATATAATATTATAATACATATATAACTATATAATACATATGAGTTATATATAACAAACAAACCATATACATATTTATATATAAAAAAACATTCATTACATATATATAACATATATACATATATATATATATATACATACTATACATATATATACATACATATATATACAAACCTTATATATACATATAATACATAATATATAATTAAAACATACATATAATAATATATATATACATACATATTATATATATACATATACATACATATACATACATATATATACATAAATTATATACATATACTTATATATTAATATATATATACATACATATATATATAAAAACATACATACACACATATATACATATATATATATATAAATACATACATAATATATATACATATATATTATTATATAGTATATACATACATACATATTATATATACATATACATACATATATAAATAATATTTATATAATATATATCTTATATATACATACATATATATATATACTATAATATATATATATAATACTTATATATATATATATATATATATATATATCTTTATATATATATATCATATATTAATTATATTATATATATATTTATTATATATATAATTATTTATATATTCATACATATATATATACATTATATATATTATATAATATATATACATATATATAAATATTCTTATATATATAATATATTTATATATATATACTTATATATATATTAATATATATATATATTCTTATATATTATATTCTTATATATATATATCTTATAATTATATATATTATATATATATATCTTATATTTATATATATTTATATATTATATTCTTATATATATATAAATATTCTTATATATATATTATATATCTATAATGTATATCTTATATAATATATATATTTATATTTATATATATATATATTTATTCTTATATATATATATATATCTTATATATAATATTCTTATATATATATATTCTTATATATATATATATTCTTATATATATATATTCGTATCTTCTTATATATATATTTTCTTATTCATATATATATATATTTTCTTATTTATATATATATATATATATTTATATACATATATATTCTTATATATATATATATTCTTATATATATTCTTATATATATATATATATCTATATACATATATATTCTTATATATATATATTCTTATATATATTCTTATATATATATATATTCTTATATAGTTAAGAATATGTAATATATATAAGAATATATATATATACATATATATATTAGAATATGTATATATATAAGAATATATATATATACATATATATATTAGAATATATATATACATATATATATATAGATATATATACACACATATATTTATATATATATATACATATATATATATACACACACATATATATATATACATATACATATATATATATACACACATATATATATATTAGAATATATATATATATACATATATATACATATATATATACATATATATACATATATATAATATATATACATATATATATACATATATATTAGAATATATATATACATATATATATACATACATATATATTAGAATATATATATATATGTATATATAGATGTACATATATGTACATATTCATTTTTTTACATATGTATTCTTATATATATATATATATGTATATACATACATACATACATATAAATATACATATAGTTAAATTTTCCGAACGCCTAAGTACCACAAAAGTGGTACCGATGGATTCCTCTCAACTTTTACTATTCATATATAGGCCTAGTGATTTTAATGAGCGCTTCCACCCCTGGAGCCCACAATCTGGGTCCCGATAGTAGGGGAGGGCATGAAGTAGATCTGGGAAATTGCGGGGTAAAATATGAATTCCAGTCATATTTCGTATGCTAAATCTTAACCAATTACCTACCTAACTTTGCTTAGGTTTGAAGTTTGCCCTAGCCAAGGGCTTTGCCCCCCCCCCCCCTTTATAAGACACTTCGTGCTACCTCGTGCTACTTCGGTATCACAAACCTAAACCCAACTACCTACCTCACTTTTCCTAGTTTTAAAGTCAGCCTTTGCGAAGAGGGAGCTACGCCCCCCGGTGGATCTCCCCTATTCAGGGCACTTCGTGATACTTATGATGCGTAATTAGTTCTGTAGATGAAAATGCCGCGACCACGGACAACATTCACACTGCGCCATGATGACGGCAACTGAGTCTTCGTCTCATATATTCCTCAGGATAGGAAACTGGGACCGATAATGACGCGACCACTCAACAGAGGGCCCTCTATAATTATACTGTAAACAATGGGGAATATTGCGCTATCTATTGAGAGAACAGAACAGCGCATGCAGGTAATTCATTGGGAGTTTCCAGTCCACAGCTTGTCGCTAGCCGTAAATACGTAAACACAACCATGTTTGAATTTCCGGCCGAGGATGGTGGTCATCGCGGTATTTTGCACAAGAAATGTTGCACGAAATGACCTGAATAGGCGGGGGGTCCAAGGGGGGCAAAGCTCCACTTTGGCCAGGGCTAACTGCAAGACTAGGCAAAATTAGGTAGGTAATTGGGTTCAGATTTTGCACACGAAATATGCCCCGAAGTAACACGAGGTAGCACGAAATGCCTTGAAAAAGGGGGATCCAGGGGGAATCGCGCATTATATCCACTATAAATGAATAGTAGAAAATGAGAGGAATCCATCGATACCACTTTTGTGGTATTTAGTAACGCGGAAAATTCGGAAAATTTACCTGAAGTTTAAATGTATAAAGAAACAATAGATGTGATGTAAGTTCCTAAATGAGTGAAAAATGTGTTATTAGCCAAAAGAGACTAGGATTTTTTTTTTTGTTTTTTGTTTGTTCGATTTCAGTTCTTACGAGCGAAGTAAGGGGAAGATTGGAACGAGGGGATAATTTATATAGGAGTAAAAGTAGAAATGGGGAACAGAGAAGACACCAGAGTAGAAAGTAGAGATACTACAGTAGTAACAAGTACATTATGTAGACCCCGTTATAGAAGAGCAGTCCAAACAACCGAAGTCCGTGACACCAAGGCTGGCGCCACGTGCTCCACAAGAGGCCACATGAATCCCCAACCATCATTGAAGGAAGACCAGATTACTTCTATCTGGTCGTGGCATGATTGTCCACTCTCTCTCTTTCTCTCTCTCTCTCTCTCTCTCTCTCTCTCTCTCTCTCTCTCTCTCTCTCTCTCTCTCTCTCTCTCTCTCTCTCTCTCTCTCTCTCTCTCTCTCTCTCTCTCTCTCTCTCTCTCTCTCTCTCTCTCTCTCTCTCTCTCTCTCTCTCTCTCTCTCTCTCTCTTTCTCCCTCTTCCTCCCTCTCATTCTCCCTCCCTCTCCCTCTCCCTCTCCCTCCCTTTCATTCTCTCTCTCTTTCTCTTTCTTTCCCTCTCCCTCCCTCTCATTCTCTCTCTCTCTCTCTTTCCCTCTCCCTCTCCCTCCCTTTCATTCTCTTTCTCTCTCTCTCTCTCTCTTTCCCCTCTCCTTCTCCCTCTTCCTCCCTCTCTATCTATCGCTCTTTCCCTCTCTCTCTCCTTCCCTCTCATTCTCTTTCTTTCTCTCCCCTCTCTCTCTCTTCCTTCTTCTCTTCCTTCCCCCTCTCTCTGACTCGATATTTCTCTAAAGATAAATGTTGTCTAAAAGAAGAAAGAAAGAAAGGCATCAATTTTAGCATTAATGTATGATATAAAACCCATTAAATTAAAGTGAAATAGAAAGACGAAAATTATATTAAGAAAGAGAAATTCGTTAATAACGAGAAAAGCAAAAAGGAATTCAGCCGCAGCATTAATGGCAAAACTGGAAAGAAGTTCGAGATTATAAGAATGAGAAAAGAAATTAGAGAAAATAGAAAGGAATAGCGATAAACATTAATGAGGATGTAAATATGTGTTCGTAAAAGAGCATGTGTGTGGCCGTCTGCGTGTGTACAAACTGTGCATGTAAATTAAGTGTTCATGGTCCTGAATAATCGGATATCCATGAGGACCTCCGTGTGCATGAACATATATGCATGTGCGTTTTTGTGGACATGGAGCGAGAAAAAGAGAGAGAGAGAGAGACAAAGCGTTCAAAAGGGCAATATGAGTGTGTGCGTGTGTGTGTGTACTCCATTGCATTACATTCTTTTCGACTAAAGCTTTTGAAAACTCTCTTGCACGAAAGGATTTCCTCGTGGTGATTTAACGACATACATTGCAAGAAAAAAAATTAATGGGATTAGTTTGAGGCCATTGCCCTATCAATTTCGTTTTTACATAATATTAAAAGCCAGAGTGCAAAACACTAGAATAAATGTGTAAATTGACGCGCCGCAGATACACATAGAGAGATGTCATTAGCATAAGATAAAGAGTAACGGCAAAGTCCATAAACAAAAAGTTTAATCAAGTGAAGAGCGTGCACTTAAGTAGGGAAGCAGGATGTGATATGAATGTATTGCAATCTCCCTCTCTGATGAGCCGACATCTTATTTTCACTTTCATTAAATCCTATGTCGTTCTGAAGAAAGAATATGATATTCTCCATTTAAAGGAACTGTGACAATGAGTGTGAATGGAAAAGTTTACACAATACCTTTTGTGCCGTGATCATGGATAGTTTGTCTGTTCTCTAACTACAGAGCGATTTAGAAATATGCTCATGTATCCTTGTCGAAAGGCATATCTCCCAAAGTCACAGGACGAGTCGCAGGGAGGGACACCACCGAACACCTTACCGGGACCGCTGGGAACGTGCCACCGCCTCGGGCGCTTTAGGTATCACCAAAGACGCCTCTACTTTAACGGTTGTCTTTTCTGATGGTTGCAACAATCTTGCTAAAAGTTTTATGCTAACACTCTGTGACCTAAATGTCTTTGTCACTACCTTTTTTGTATTTAACATATCGTGCCACACACACACACACACACACACAGGTGACTCCTTCTCTTTTTCAGTGTATAGAAAACCCATGCACAGCGGGATGTATATACACTTCTCCTACCACCCTCTCCATGTTAAGAGAGGTGTCGCCACCTCTCTCTTTCTCCGTGCTCTCCGCATATGTGACCCACAGCACCTGGATGAAGAGATCGATTTTCTACGTCGATCCTTCGGCAAGCTGGGGTACTGTTGCTTCGTCCTTGACGCCGCGCTCTCCAACGCCCGCCGTACCTTCTACCAGGATCCTCTCCCCAGAGAGACTTCTCACCTGCCCGTCCTCCTTATACCGAGGAAATCCACTCTCTTCGTCGCTCGCTGCACCCTCTCAACTGCAGGCTTACCTTTCGCCAGGTTAACACTCTCCGCCGCAACCTGGTCCACACCCGTCCTCCTTCGTCTGCCAAGATAGGCACCTATGCTATCCCCTGCTCCTCCTGTGAAAAGCAATACTTCGGGGAGACCGGCGCTTGTCTCAACAAACGTGTGTCCCAACACAGGTACGCCGTTTCCAGGGGACACACCAACAACGCTCTCTTCTGCCACCAATGGGACACAGGACATCGCATAGATTGGTCAGCTGCCCGCATTCTGTTCCCTTCCGCTGATGTCCATGCCCGCAGATTGGTGGAATCTTCTCTCATCAACAGGCTGCCGAATTTCAATCTTAACAGTGGTTTTTCTCCTGCTGACGGTCTTCTATCCTCCCACATTCTCCGCTTGTTACCTTACCCCGGACACCCTTCACATAGACCGCCGGACCCTATGACCTGACATGACCTGCCCCGGTTCCGTTCGCTGTTCCGCCGCCGCCTCCGTTTCCGTTCTCCTGTCCTCGCTTGACCTTCTTGCACCGTGTTTCTCCCCCCTTTAGCTTTTTATATACCCTCTTGTTCTCTTCCTCCTCAGACCTGAAGATGGGATCCAGATGGATCTTGAAACTGTCGTCTCATTTTCAATAAAACTGTTTTTTGTGTATTGGGTTTATCTGCCATTTATCAACACGGAAGAGTGTTTTGCTAGTCAGGCATATATATATATATATATATATATATATATATATATATATATATATATATATATGTGTGTGTGTGTGTGTGTACATGTATGTATATACATTCATATAGATACATATATATATATATATATATATATATATATATATATATATATATATATAAATTCATATATATTTTTCGCTTTTTATAATAACTCCAGAGACATGACATGACACTTTAAAAGTTAGATGGCAGATTTCCGTCTAGTCATTGAGTGTTTGATACTAGATGATTAAAGTAATCGATAAAAGAGTAATGAATTAATCTCAGTAATACAGAAATAATGAAGTGGTGATGTACAGTGGGATAAACTCTAAGGGAAAATCCACACCACATTTAAGTCTTCCCTTAAAAATAATAGTTTAATTAAGGAAATCAATAATTTGGAATTAATAAGATTTCAAGTATATCGTT
>NW_028234444.1:18460592-18465592 GCF_977035675.1 Penaeus japonicus | reverse complement strand
AGTGTGTGTGTGTGTGGGGGGGGGTCATTTATCTGTCTGCTGGATAATGGGAACGTTGCCATCTTATGCTATTTTTAACTGCTGATTTTGCGGGAAAGATTTGTGAGTGATGACGGGGCGATGGAGTGATGCGCTGAAAGAAATTTAAAGATAACATAGATTAGAATGATATATAGAACAAGAACATTAATGATAATAATAATAGTAATGATAATGACAATGATAATTTTTTATGATAGTAACATTATTATCGTAAATGATAATTGTGATTTTGATAATGGTAATTATATAAATGATAATCAAAATACTGAAATAAAAATAGTCATGAAAATAATTGCAATAGTAAATACAACGATAACAGAATAAATGCCGTTGGAACTTTTTTGTCTTATTATTATTTTATTTATTTATTTAATGAATCCATATCATAATCCATTTCATACATGTACCCTTAAATGAAACCCAAGAACATAGTAAGTTGATGAACAAACCAAAGACGAAGGTAGACCAAAATGTAGGCCGACGAAGGAGAGTAAGAAGGAAGGAAGGAGTAGGAGGTGAGAAAGAGAGTAAAGAGTGTGGGAGCGAGTGATTGAGAGCACCTGTGGCCGGATGTACTCCCCCCCTCCCCCCTCCCCTCCCCCAGGAAGTGCCTCGTAGGATCTTCGTTAAAGTTATCCTAAGACGTAGCCCTTGGTCTGGTGCTCCTCTTCTCTCTTTCTCTCATTCTTGTCTTTTCTTTTTCTCTTGTCTTCTCTCTCTCTTCTATTCTATATTCTCTATTCTCTCTCTCTTTCTCTTTCCTCTTTCCTCTCTCTCTCTATCTATCTATCTCTCTTCTATTCTCTCTTATCTCTCTTTTATTCTCTTCTATTCTCTCTTATATCTCTCTCTCTCTCTCTCTCTCTCTCTCTCTCTCTCTCTCTCTCTCTCTCTCTCTCTCTCTCTCTCTCTCTCTCTCTCTCTCTCTCTCTCTCTCTCTCTCTCTCTCTCTCTCTTCCTCCCTCCCTCCCTCCCTCTATTCGTTTTTCAAATATTATTTATATTATTTTGTGTTTCTCTTTCTGTATTTTGATTGCAAAATGTGCCAATTGTTAAAGAGATGCTAAATGTAATAATATTGTTGCATTCTGATAGCTTGCTGTGTTGCAGTTATTAACATTATTATTGTTGTTAGTTTTATTATTCTATTGTCATTGATATTATTATTCTTGATTTTTTATCATTATCAGTATTATTGGTTTTTCATTCCTCTTGTCAAGATAACAGTGGAAATGACAATGATGATTTTATCATTATCATTATCATTATTTTGTTGCCATCATTATTATCACTTATTGTTATAGTTTTACTTCTGTTGATATTGAGATTATATTAGTTTTTGCTCTTGTACTTGTTTTGTATTTTTGGTGTTTTTGCTGCTATTATTGTTGCAATCCTTGTTATAGTTGTTATTACTCGTATCATCACAAATATTGGTATTATTGTTGCTGTTTTCATTTTGTATAATTTTTATTCAAGATTATTATCATCGGTGCTTTCATTGTTATTATCATCAATATTGTTATCATTATCTTAATTATTATCATTGTCATAATTATTATCGTCATTGATATTACTGTTCATATTATTACTATTATGATATTGTTACCATTATGATCATTATAAGTAGATGCTGCATCATTGCAAATGATATTGTTATTGTAATAGTCATTCTTGTTGTAATCATCTCACCATCATTAATACATGAACATCATTATCACCATCATCAACCTCATCATCATCATCATCATCATCACCATCATCAACCTCATCATCATCACTATCACCACGATCACCATCATACCTGACAACACCATCACCATACCCAGCACTTATTAACTTGTTATCACCATCATTATCATTAATGTTATTGTTTTTCTTCATGTGTCCAACCGCGGTGACCTATTACTTGTCGGTCACTGATAACGCGTATGAAGATAACAAGTTGTGTGTAACAGTCATTGGTAAGAAACTGTCCCGTTACGTTGGCAGTTTTCTTGATTTTTTTTTTTTTTCAGTCTTTGAGTTTTGGGTTTATTTTTTTTCTGTTTTTAGCTGGTTCTCTTTTTTTGTGTTTGGTGTATCCTTTTGTCTCTCGTTTTTTTTTTTCTCTCTCTCTCTCTCTCTCTCTCTTTCTATCCCTCTCCCTCTCCCTCTCCCTCTCCCTCTTCCTCCCTTTCCCTCCCTCCCCCTCCCTCTCTCCCTTCCTCTCTCCCTCTCTCCCTCTCTCTCTCTCTCCCTCTCTCCCTCTCTCTCTCTCTCTCTCTCTCTCTCTCTCTCTCTCTCTCTCTCTCTCTCTCTCTCTCTCTCTCTCTCTCTCTCTCTCTCTCTCTCAGTCAGTCATATCCTCTGCACCCTAACTCCTCCCGTCAGCCCCGTACTCCACAATTTCTCCACCCCCTCCCTTTAACACCTAGCCACCTCCCCATTACCCACTCCCCCCCTCCCCACAACCCCCTAGCTCCTTTTCCCTCTTCCATCAACCCCTCTACACCTCTCCCCTCTTCCTGTCCTTCTTTGCTCCTACCTCCACCCCCCTCTTTACCCCTTCCCTCTTCTTCCCCCTCCCCTCCCCACCCTCTTTGCTCCTACCCTCTCTCTCCACCCCTCCCCTCCCTTCCACCACTTCCCTTAGCCCCTCTTCACCCCTCTCCCCCCTCCCCACCCTCTTTGCTCCTACCCTCTCTCTCCTCCCCCACTTCCCTTAGCCCCTCTTCACCCCTCCCCCTCCCCCCCCCCCTCTCCCCGTTATCATCACCACCTCACCACACTCGCCCAGCCTCCTCTCACGCGCTATCGCTGCTCACTCGGTGTCAGGTGCCTTTCGACTAGGTGGGGAGGGGAGGGGGGTAGAGGGGAAGAGGGGATGGTGGGGGGAGAGGGGAAGAGGGGCAGGAGGGGATGGTGGGGGGTAGAGGGTAAGAGGGGCAGGAGAGGATGGTGGGGGGGTAGAGGGGAAGAGGGGATGGTGGGGGTAGGAAGGGAAGAGGGGATGGTGGGGGAGGGGGGTAGGAGGGGATGGTGGGGAGGCTGGTGGAAGAGGTTTGTCGGGACGGGGTGGGGGAGGGGGAGGGATTTGGGGTAGGGGTGTGGGGAGGTAATGGGGTCAGGGGATCTAGGGAGAGGGAGGTTAGTTGGGGTAGAGGGGGGGGGGGAGATAGAGGGGTTAGGGATGAGGGGGAGATAAAGTACAGGTAGGGGATAGAGGGGTCACGGGTTGAGGGTGAGGGTGATGGGGGAGTTAGTGGGGTCACAGGTTGGGGGTAGGGGTGGTGGGGGAGTTAGTGGGGTCACAGGTTGGGGGTAGGAATGATGGGGAAGTCAGTGGGGTCACAGGTTGGGGGTAGGGGTGATAGGGAGGTTAGTGGGGTCACGGGTTGGGGATAGGAATGATGGGGAAGTTAGTGGGGTAGGATGGGGTTGAGAGCGGGGGGGTGGGGGTTGAGTGAGGTCGGTTAGTCGCCCAGCGAAACCACAAGCCGCCGCCACTGCGACCACTACACACGCGCGTGCGCCTGCTGTCGGGAGTCGAGTGGGGGGAAAGGGTGGATGTGGCACTGTTGGCACATGGTGGGGGGAGGGGGAGGGAGAGGGAGAGAGAGATAAGGAGAAGGAGAGGAAGAGAGAGAGAGAGATAATGAGAAGGAGAGGAAGAGAGAGAGAAAGATAAGGAGAGGGAGAGGAAGTGAGGGAGGGAGGGAGAGAAAGAGGAAAAGGAGGGAGAGGAAGAGAAAAGAAGGGAGGGAGATGGAGAAGGAGAGGGAGGGATTGAGGGAGAGAAAAGGGGAGAAAGGGAGGGAGTGGTAATGCGAGAGGGGGAGATGAAGGGAGAAAGAAGGGGAAGGAGAGAAAGAGAGGGAGGAAAGAAGAGGTGAGAACACAAAAACAAACAAACAAACACATTCGCTATCTCTTTCTTCTTTTATTTCTTTCACACAGACAAAAATCAGAGAGCGAGAAAGAGAAAGAAAGAAAGAGAAACCTAAAGACAGATAGACAGACAGACAGAAGAGTAAGAGAGAAAGAGAAACAAAGAGAGATAGCAGTAATCGTAATATCTATTAATTCCCATTTGCCACCTGTGTCCGGGATCACCGCTGGTCGCATTTGCCTCCGATCACAATATTGGAGCCACGTGCGGCCGGGTGTCTGGTTGTTTGTTTGCTTGTTTGTTTGTTTGTGCGCGGGTGGCGTTGATTGGTTGTGGGTTCTTCTCTCGCGCTCTCTCTCTCTCGTTCTTTCTTTCTTTCTCTTTATCTCTCTTTTTCTTTCTTTCTCTCTCTTTTCTCACTCTCTCTTTCTTTCTCTCTCTCTCTCTCTCTCTTTCTTTCTCTCTCCCCCCCCTCTTTCTTTTCCCTCCTCTCTCTCAATCCCTCTCTCACCCTCCCTCTCTCTTCCTTCCTCCCTCTCCCTCCCTCCCTCCCTCCCTCTATCTCTTTCACACACACACACACACGCAACTCCTTCCCTCCCTCCCTCCTACCCTCCCCCCTCCCCATATCTTTCTCTATTATACTTGCACGAATGTATCGGGGGTGGGTGGGTGGGTGGGGTAAGGGGGAGGGGTGGCTTCACGCACGTGTATCTGCATAATGTACTTGTTTTATATAAAATTTGAACACTTGCGGATGTGTTCATTTAAATGATTAAGAGGAAGTTGCTGCTACCCCCCCCCCACTCTCCCCTCTCCTCTCGCCCCTCGCCCCCTCTCCCTTCCCCCGCCTCCTCCATTCAGCCACCTGGGAGTATAATTCCCTACCCTTCCCTCCCTCCCTCCCTCCCCCTCCCTCTCTCTCTCCCTACCCTTCCCTCCCTCCCTCCCTCTCTCCCTTCACCCCTTCCTCCCTCTCTCCCTTCCCGTACCTCCTCCCTCTCTCCCTACCCTTCCCTCCCCTCCCTATCTCCCTACTCTTCCCTCCCCTCCCCTTCTCCCTTCCCTTACCTCCCCTCCCTCTCTC
>NW_028234444.1:18440592-18443092 GCF_977035675.1 Penaeus japonicus | reverse complement strand
AGGGAGAGGGAAAGGAGGGGAGAGAGGGAGGGAGGGAGGAGAGAGGGAAGGGGAGTGAGGGAGAGGAAGGAGTGAGGGGAGGGGGAAGGGATAGAGGGAGAGGGAAGGGGAGGGGATAGAGGGAAGGGAGAGAGAGAGAGGGAAGAAGAGAGAGAGAGAGAGAGAGAGAGAGAGAGAGAGAGAGAGAGAGAGACAGACAGAAAGAGAAACAGAGAAAGAAAAAAAGAAAGAGAAGGAAAGTCCTAACAAACTTCCTCTCCTATCCAGCGAGCATCAACGACTAAACCCCACCCAACCTCACTCAACCCCACCCAGCCCCATTTAACCCCACCCAACCTCACCCAACCCCACCCAATCCCACTCACCCCTACCCAACGCCACTCAACCTCACCCAACGCCACCCAACCCCACCCAATCTCACCCAACCCCACCCAATCTCACCCAACGCCACCCAACCCCACCCAATCTCACCCAACCCCACCCAACGCCACCCAACCCCACCCAATCTCACCCAACGCCACCCAACCCCACCCAGCCCCATTTAACCCCACCCAACCTCACCCAACCCCACCCAATCCCACTCACCCCTACCCAACGCCACTCAACCTCACCCAACCCCACCCAACGCCACCCAACCTCACCCAACCCCACCCAACCCCACCCAACCCCACCCAACCTCACTCCACCTCTCCCACAGGGACCACCACGCCCCCGCTGCTGTTCGTCCGAGCCGTGGTCAGCGGGAGGGAGAGGTATACTTGCTTCAGCAGTACGTCCGCCTCCAACACCACTCGCCAGTCACTCACTCTGTAAGCAACAGCTGTTTTATGGATGTGGATATATGTATATGTATATATAGATATATTTTTCTTTTCTTTTCTTTTCTCTTTCTTTCTTTCTTTCTTTTTTTTATTTTTATTTATAATTTTCTTTTTATCTTTATTTTTTTTTTTTTTTCCTTTTTCTTTATTCTTGTTTTTTTTTTCTTTTTAATTTTAATTTTCATTTTCATTTTATTTTTATTTTTTCTTGTTTTTCTCCCATTTTCTTCTTTCTTTTTTTCCCTTTCTTTCTTTTATCTGTTTATTTATCTATATATCTGGCATTATTATCAATACGTTGTTATCTTATTTGAGTTGACTTAGGATCCGCGGTAGTGATGTCATATTCATTATCATCATTATCATTCTGTTATCTATCAGTATCTATCGTTATCACCAACAGCAGTGATATGAATAATGGGAGTGTTAGCTAGAGCTCTGAAATATTAGTTACAATTGCAATAAATCCAACTTGGGTTATGAAATTGCATGTTGATTTGAAGAACGTAGGTTAGCAATCATTAATAATATTGGATAACAAGATAGAAAGTAAGAGAGAGACGAGGTAATTAGAGGAGAGAGGGAGAGAGATAGATCGGAAGAAATTAGAAATAGGTAGAAGGTAATGGAAATTGGAAAATAAAGAGAGAGAGAGAGAGAGATAGATAGAAGAAGAAGAAGAAGAAGAAGAAGAAGAAGAAATATAAATAGACAGAGAAAATAAGAAAACATATATATATATATATATATATATATATATATATATATATATATATATATGTGTGTGTGTGTGTGTGTGTGTGTGTGTGTGTGTGTGTGTGTGTGTGTGTGTGTGTGTGTATGTGTATGTATGTATATACGTAGGTGGAGAAGAAGGAAGAAATAGGATAGAATGAGAAAAAAATAATAAAATTAGTTGGACAGAAAAATAACAAGAAAGAGGAAATACATATAAATTACATAACATAGATAAACAATACGAAGACAAAATGAAAAAAATAAATAAGGAAAACCATAAAAATAATAAACAAAGGAATAGCAAAGACAGAAAGAATAAAAACAGAAAGAGAAAGAAAGAAAAAAAAACAGTAACAGGGAGGCAGGAATAGATAGAGAGAACAAGACAGATGGAAATAGAAATAAAAGAAAATAAATAGGAAGAGGGGAAAGGGAGAAGAAGGGGAATAAAAAGAGGAAAAAAGCGAAACATAGATATGGAAAAAAAAACATCAAAAAGAGAAAATAGGATCAAGAAAATGAGATAAATTAGAAATTAATAAATAAAGATGGATAGACATATAAATAGGATGAATACAAAAGAGAAAATTAATTAATAATCGCTAAAGAGATAGATTGAATTAACAATGTCTTCCTTTTATCTTTCAGAACGGTGAATAATATGTATAAAGAGATGCTGGTAATGGAGGTGTGGTGAGTACAAACTTCGTTTATTCATTTATTCACTCATAACCTCATTCATTCATTCACTTTCCCTCTCTTTCTCTTTCTCTCTCTTTCTCTCTCTTTCTTTCTCTCTCTCTCTCTCTCTCTCTCTCTCTCTCTCTCTCTCTCTCTCTCTCTCTCTCTCTCTCTCTCTCTCTCTCTCTCTCTCTCTCTCTCTCTCTCTCTCTCTCTCTCTCTCTCTCTCTCTCTCTCTCTCTCTCTCTCTCTCTCTCTCT
>NW_028234444.1:18423092-18438092 GCF_977035675.1 Penaeus japonicus | reverse complement strand
CCTCAAGGACGACCCAAACGACCACGAGAAGAACGAAGACGACCAGCAGCAGCAGCAGCAGAATGGAGACGAGCCGAGGGCGTGGAACGGCGCCCCGGCCGACCAGAGCGTCCTCGACACGACCTCCATCGGCTCCAACCACTCGGCCGAGCGCTTGCGCACGAGCACGCCGGCAGGAGCGGGAGCAGGGAGGTCGTCCAGCCTGCAGCACCTCGAGCTCTCCAACGTGGCGGACGAGGACTTCCCTTTTGCCTCCCAGAAGAAGAAGCCCAAGAGCCGCGGCCTCAAGAGCATGGGCGCCACCCTGCGCTCCAGCTTCCGCAAGGGCCTCAACCAAAACCACGACCCCCCCGCCTCGCCGGCACTGCAGAGAGCCGCCGCCGCCGACACCAACTCGATCCGCTCGGAAACGAGCGAGATGTCCTACAGCGCCTCCCCCTTCGACGAGGACGACGAGCGGGCGCGGCACAACCAGACGCTGGGCGACGAAGGCAAGAGCAAGAGCAAGAGCAAGTTGCAGAGGTCGCTGAGCTCGCTGAGCATCGCCTCCATCACCAAGCGCAGCATGAGCATGCGCCTCGCCTCCAGCAAAGCCACCGAGGTCTTCCGGAGGATCGGGAGCATGAAGGAGCGCGGCTACAAGAAGGGCAGCTACTCCCTGGAGGACGCGGCCTCCTCGGGGAAGCTCTCCCGACAGGGCCTCGACGACGACGTGTCCCACAAGAGCTACACCGGGGACCACAATACCTTCGACGAGCACGAGCACGACCTCGACGACACCGCAGACGGCGACGGGCCGCAGAAGGAGAGCCCCGAGCCGGAAGCGGAAGCGGAAACGGAGTCGCCGCGCCTCGAGAGGGTGCTGGCGGCGTCCTCCATCACCGTCCCGAGGAGCATCTTCACCAAGTGGAAGGATCAGAGGACTCTGAGAGCCTTTAGGAACTTGAGGGACAGGAGCAACAGCAGCAAGAAGGCGATGGAGGAGGACTCTGAGGGATGGAGTCCGGAGAACGGAAGGGCGTCCCCCGTCGCCGACAACCCCGACGGCATCCGAGAGTACCTGGCGTCCATCGGCAAGGCGAACCTGAAGGCGGACCTCCTTGGCCACGTCAAAATCCCCATCAAGGTAACGTGGTCCGCGTATGAGATGAGTATGAGGCACACGCACAACCGTGTACTCACTGACTCATTCACTTATTAATTTACTCGCTCAGCCGAAAACAATAATCATACTGAACGGTATTTCAAGTTCACTGTGTATATCCTATCGTCTTTGTTTTTATTGTGTGCATTCATGTATCTAACTCATGTCTGGAAGCATGGATACATATATTTCTTTAATACATAAACGCACTCGTAGGCTTATTCACTCACTCACCCACCCACCCACTCACTCACTCACTCACTCACTCACTCACTCACTCACTCACTCACTCACTCACTCACTCACTCACTCACTCACTCACTCACTCACTCACTCACTCCCACCTATTACCCTTCCTCCCTCCCTCCCCTTCCACCACCCACCCGCTCACCCCCGTCCCTCTCCCCACAGGACGTCGTGGGTACCTGGACGACCGAGCGCTGGTTCCCCATGACCCTGCTTCGACCCAGCGGCGAGAGCCCGAAGCACAAGGGGAAATCCAAGGGCGGCGCCATTGCAGATGCAACTGGCGCGGCGGCGAAGGGGAGGAGAGCGAGGTGCGTCTGCAAGTTGCACGTGCGCGTTACTCTCCCTTCGCCCCCGAGCACGGAGCTGAGCAAGACCGCCTACGACACCTACAGCATCGCCTACAGGAAGCTCGTGGACTTGCAAGTCGAAAATACGGTAGGTGGGGCTTGGCGAGGGAACGTAGGGGCGCGGCTACAAGAACGGCTGCTGCGCCCGCGAAGCTCTCGGCTAGAGAAATAACAGAAGGGATATTGATAATGATGATGATAAGAATAGTAATGATGATAAGAGGAATAGACGTTGCCACAACACAAACCAAACGAATCAGGACAAGTCACAATAAACTCAACCAAACCAACACAAAATAAAGCACATCAAAACAAACGAATACAAAACAAATCAAAACAAAACAAATGAAGACAACACAACCCCACCCCACCCCAACCCCCAACCCCAACTCCAACCCCAACCCCAACCTAATCCCAACCCAACCACAACCTCACCCCAACCCAACTCAACCTAACCCAACCCCAACTCAACCTCACCCCATCCCAACTCCAACCACAACCCCAACCCCAATCCCAACTTCTACCCAATCCCAACCTCAACCCAACCACAACCCAACCTCACTCCAACCCAACCACAACCTCACCCCACCCCAACCTCAACCCCAACCACAACCTCACCCAACCCAATCCCACCTCCATCCAAGGAACTAATCACCCCCTCCCCTCTCCCCTCCCTCCCCCGCCACCACGCAGAAGGACCTAAAGCAGTACCGAGGCGAAGTGGGGTCCGTGGGCGAGGTGGTCCTGCAACAGCTGACCTTCTTCTCGCGGATCGAGGAATCCCACAAGACTCTGGTCACGTGGCTTGTCCTGACGAGGGTCAAGCCACTCGACCCCGCCCTGCTCTTGCCGCTGCTCAGGAGAGTCAAGGAGAGTCTCGAAGACAGGAAGTATGTGACGACGCAGGTGAGGGCCAGGAGAGTGACTTCGTGTTTGTTGTCTTTGTGTCGTGTCTTTTGTCTTCCCTAAATCACTTTTTTTTTCGTTGGAATTTGTTTGTTAGGAAATGAATGAAAAGTAAAACAAAAGAAGAGCAAAGAACGTAAATAAGACTGTATTTAGTCTAGTTTACGGTTATTTGCATATACAGTTTTAATTTGTAGGCTAATATTGAATGTCTGATAAAGAAAAGGGAGTCTTTTATGCAATTAACTTGTAGATCTTTATCAATTGGCGAAAAGTTATAAACAAAAAATCAGCAAAGGAGAAATTTGGAAATGTTTCTTTTTTACATTTGGGTCCTTTTTTAAACTCCAATTACTAACCAATGTAGCTTGAACGGAATAACCTAATGTGGTTTTTACTGTTCTCCGTTTTTTTTTTTTTTTTTAGGCAAATAATCGAACCGGCGCGAACGGGTTAATAACAGTTCTAACGATAAGAATAGGAACGCAAAAAAAAAAAAAACGAAACAACCCCAATAAATTTACCTAACCGACTCAAAAAAAAAAAAAAAAACATTTACCTAACCGACTCAAAAAAGAAAAAGAGAAAAAAGACGAAACAACACCAATAAATTTACCTAACCGACTCAAAAAAAAAAACTAACCGACTCACTGACTTCTCTCGACTTTCCAGAGACGAGAGATCTGCACGACGCTGTCTACTTGGGTGAGACACGTGCTGACGGAAGAGTTCGAAATGCTGCACACGTCCTTCCCAAGCACGTCCTTGCTGGTCGAATTGCCTAGGCTGGAAAACTACCTCAGGTGATGATCATATTGGCTGTTTGTTTGCTGATCGTTTCATGTTTGATGTGGATTGGTATTCTTTGCTTAATTGATGAGGAGGAGTTCATTTCCTTTCGTTTGATCTTTTGTTGTGTCTCATGTTATGCGCTGTGTTTTGTTTTAGGGAAATGGATTGGTTGTTCATGATGAAATGCCAAGGTGGGTTTATCCTCATTGAGTAGATGGTTTCTGTTTGCCCCCCCCCCCCTCCCCCTACACCACCACTGTCACTGTTATCAGTATTATCATTAACAAAACCGTTACTACTACTACTGTCTATACCACTAACCACACCACAACACCATCACTACCACTATCACACCATCACCACTACCACTACACCACACTTCCACCACTACCACACCACCACTCCCACCACCACCACAACAACAATTCCACCATCTCCACAGCACCAACACCATGTTACCACCATACCATCACCACCACCACTATCACTACTACACCACAGCTACTACCACACCACCATCACAACCACCACTCCCACCACCACCAGACTTAATGAGGATCGAACCTAAATATATATATATATATATATATATATATATATATATATATATATATATATATATATATATATATATATTCATTATCGTTTGCATGTTCCGTAAATCACAGTACAAAAATGTCTGACTGACGGCACTTCAATTCTCAAAACCTACACATTCCAGAAACGAACTAACTAACTAACACTCCTTCGAATTCTCCTCACAGATGTTTCCACACAGTCGAGAACTGTTACGAACTTCGAAAACCTTTTGAGCGTGAGTTGGCGACCCAGGGACTGCCAGCCTGTGTTGCGGACTTGCTTCTGGGGGCGCTCAGCAAACACGTGGATACTTGGTTAGTTGTGAGTGGTTTGTTTGTTTGTATGTAGAGGCGAAGGTCTGAGGTGATTGTGGGCTAAGTTTTGGGTGATTGTGGGCTAAGTTTGGGGTGATTGTGAGCTAAGTTTGGGGTGATTGTGGGCTAAGTTTGGGGAGATTGTGGGCTAAGTTTGGGGAGATTGTGGGCTAAGTTTGGGGAGATTGTGGGCTAAGTTTGGGGAGATTGTGGGCTAAGTTTGGGGAGATTGTGGGCTAAGTTGGGGGTGATTGTGGGCTAAGTTTGGGGAGATTGTGGGCTAAGTTTGGGGTGATTGTGGGCTAAGTTTGGGGTGATTGTGGGCTAAGTTGGGGGTGATTGTGGGCTAAGTTTGGGGTGATTGTGGGCTAAGTTTGGGGAGATTGTGGGCTAAGTTTGGGGTGATTGTGGGCTAAGTTTGGGGTGATTGTGGGCTAAGTTTGGGGAGATTGTGGGCTAAGTTTGGGGTGATTGTGGGCTAAGTTTGGGGAGATTGTGGGCTAAAAGTTTTGGGTGATTGTGGGCTAAGTTTGGGGTGATTGTGAGCTAAAAGTCTGGGGTGATTGTGGGCTAAGTTTGGGGTGATTGTGAGCTAAGTTTGGGGTGATTGTGGGCTAAGTTTGGGGTGATTGTGGGCTAAGTTTGGGGTGATTGTGGGCTAAGTTTGGGGTGATTGTGAGCTAAAAGTCTGGGGTGATTGTGGGCTAAGTTTGGGGAGATTGTGGGCTAAGTTTGGGGTGATTGTGGGCTAAAAGTCTGGGGTGATTGTGGGCTAAGTTTGGGGTGATTGTGGGCTAAGTTTGGGGTGATTGTGAGCTAAGTTTGTGGTGATTGTGAGCTAAGTTTGGGGAGATTGTGGGCTAAAAGTCTGGGGTGATTGTGGGCTAAAAGTCTGGGGTGATTGTGAGCTAAGTTTGGGGTGATTGTGGGCTAAGTTTGGGGAGATTGTGGGCTAAAAGTCTGGGGTGATTGTGGGCTAAAAGTCTGGGGTGATTGTGAGCTAAGTTTGGGGTGATTGTGGGCTAAGTTTGGGGAGATTGTGGGCTAAAAGTCTGGGGTGATTGTGGGCTAAAAGTCTGAGGTGATTGTGGGCTAAGTTTGGGGAGATTGTGGGCTAAAAGTCTGGGGTGATTGTGGGCTAAGTTTGGGGTGATTGTGAGCTAAGTTTGGGGAGATTGTGGGCTAAAAGTCTGGGGTGATTGTGGGCTAAAAGTCTGGGGTGATTGTGGGCTAAGTTGGGGGTGATTGTGGGCTAAGTTTGGGGAGATTGTGGGCTAAAAGTCTGAGGTGATTGTGGGCTAAGTTTGGGGTGATTGTGAGCTAAGTTTGGGGAGATTGTGGGCTAAAAGTCTGGGGTGATTGTGAGCTAAAAGTCTGGGGTGATTGTGGGCTAAGTTGGGGGTGATTGTGGGCTAAGTTTGGGGAGATTGTGGGCTAAAAGTCTGAGGTGATTGTGGGCTAAGTTTGGGGTGATTGTGAGCTAAGTTTGGGGAGATTGTGGGCTAAAAGTCTGGGGTGATTGTGGGCTAAAAGTCTGGGGTGATTGTGGGCTAAGTTGGGGGTGATTGTGGGCTAAGTTTGGGGAGATTGTGGGCTAAGTTTGGGGAGATTGTGGGCTAAAAGTCTGGGGTGATTGTGGGCTAAGTTTGGGGAGATTGTGAGCTAAGTTTGGGGTGATTGTGGGCTAAGAGTTTGGACTAGTATTGGTATTGATTGGTGCATAGTGGTGATGAAATGGGAACAGGGATATAGATAGGATAATGATGATGATAATAATGATACTAATGAAGTTTTTTTTATAGGATAATGGTGATGATAATGATACTAATGAAGTTTTAGTTTGTTTGTTTTTTGTAGTTGTATGATAGTAATAATTGTAAAGATATTAGTAATTGTGATGATAATCATTATTTGTATAAACTTCTATTCACAAGTTTTGTTAATCATTCTATCACACCCTAACCGGGTTAACCCACCCACCTTCCCCTCCGGCCTCATCTTGACCTCCTCTGACCTCATCTAGGATCGAAGCCCTATACATGGAGGAGTTGAAAGGTCCTTCCAGCGTCCAGGACTCCAGCCCGAGGGAAGACCTGGTGGTGGAGGTTCCTACAGAGTGGCAGGTGTGGCAGGAGTCCCTAAGGAGAGCAGGACTCCTCACCAACCCTATCCTGAACTTCCTGGCTATTTCCATGCACACGTACCAGCCTATCCTCATGATGTGAGTATTCGAGTTAGAAAGAGGAATGGCTTACTCATGATGTGAGTATTCGAGTTAGAAAGAGGAAGGACTTACTCTCTTGATGTGAGTATTCGAGTTAGAAAGAGGAAGGACTTACTCTCTTGATGTGAGTATTTGAGTTAGAAAGAGGAAGGGCTTACTCATGATGTGAGTATTCGAGTTAGAAAGAGGAAGGACTTACTCTCATGATGTGAGTATTCGAGTTAGAAAGAGGAATGGCTTACTCATGATGTGAGTATTCGAGTTAGAAAGAGGAAGGACTTACTCTCTTGATGTGAGTATTCGAGTTAGAAAGAGGAAGGACTTACTCTCTTGATGTGAGTATTTGAGTTAGAAAGAGGAAGGACTTACTCTCTTGATGTGAGTATTCGAGTTAGAAAGAGGAAGGGCTTACTCATGATGTGAGTATTCGAGTTAGAAAGAGGAAGGGCTTACTCATGATGTGAGTATTCGAGTTAGAAAGAGGAAGGACTTACTCTCTTGATGTGAGTATTCGAGTTAGAAAGAGGAAGGGCTTACTCATGATGTGAGTATTCGAGTTAGAAAGAGGAAGGGCTTACTCATGATGTGAGTATTCGAGTTAGAAAGAGGAAGGGCTTACTCATGATGTGAGTATTCGAGTTAGAGAGAGGAAGGGCTTACTCATGATGTGAGTATTCGAGTTAGAGAGAGGAAGGGCTTACTCATGATGTGAGTATTCGAGTTAGAAAGAGGAAGGGCTTACTCATGATGTGAGTATTCGAGTTAGAAAGAGGAAGGGCTTACTCATGATGTGAGTATTCGAGTTAGAGAGAGGAAGGGCTTACTCATGATGTGAGTATTCGAGTTAGAAAGAGGAACGGCTTACTCTCTTAATATGAGTATTCGAGTTAGAAAGAGGAAGGGCTTACTCTTGATGTGAGTATTCGAGTTAGAAAGAGGAACGGCTTACTCTCTTAATATGAGTATTCGAGTTAGAAAGAGGAAGGGCTTACTCTTGATGTGAGTATTCGAGTTAGAAAGAGGAACGGCTTACTCTCTTAATATGAGTATTCGAGTTAGAAAGAGGAAGGGCTTACTCATGATGTGAGTATTCGAGTTAGAAAGAGGAACGGCTTACTCTCTTAATATGAGTATTCGAGTTAGAAAGAGGAAGGGCTTACTCTTGATGTGAGTATTCGAGTTAGAAAGAGGAAGGGCTTACTCATGATGTGAGTATTCGAGTTAGAAAGAGGAAGGACTTACTCTCTTGATGTGAGTATTCGAGTTAGAAAGAGGAAGGACTTACTCTCTTGATGTGAGTATTCGAGTTAGAAAGAGGAAGGACTTACTCATGATGTGAGTATTCGAGTTAGAAAGAGGAAGGGCTTACTCATGATGTGAGTATTCGAGTTAGAAAGAGGAAGGGCTTACTCATGATGTGAGTATTCGAGTTAGAAAGAGGAAGGGCTTACTCATGATGTGAGTATTTGAGTTAGAAAGAGGAAGGGCTTACTCATGATGTGAGTATTCGAGTTAGAAAGAGGAAGGGCTTACTCATGATGTGAGTATTCGAGTTAGAGAGAGGAAGGGCTTACTCATGATGTGAGTATTCGAGTTAGAGGAAGGGCTTACTCATGATGTGAGTATTCGAGTTAGAGAGAGGAAGGGCTTACTCATGATGTGAGTATTCGAGTTAGAAAGAGGAAGGGCTTACTCATGATGTGAGTATTCGAGTTAGAGAGAGGAAGGGCTTACTCATGATGTGAGTATTCGAGTTAGAAAGAGGAAGGGCTTACTCATGATGTGAGTATTCGAGTTAGAGAGAGGAAGGGCTTACTCTCTTAATATGAGTATTCGAGTTAGAAAGAGGAAGGGCTTACTCTTGATGTGAGTATTTGAGTTAGAAATAGGAAGGGCTTACTCATGATGTGAGTATTCGAGTTAGAAAGAGGAAGGACTTACTCTCATGATGTGAGTATTCGAGTTAGAAAGAGGAAGGGCTTACTCTCATGATGTGAGTATTCGAGTTAGAAAGAGGAAGGACTTACTCTCTTGATGTGAGTATTCGAGTTAGAAAGAGGAAGGACTTACTCTCATGATGTGAGTATTCGAGTTAGAAAGAGGAAGGACTTACTCTCTTGATGTGAGTATTCGAGTTAGAAAGAGGAAGGACTTACTCTCTTGATGTGAGTATTCGAGTTAGAAAGAGGAAGGACTTACTCTCTTGATGTGAGTATTCGAGTTAGAAAGAGGAAGGACTTACTCTCTTGATGTGAGTATTCGAGTTAGAAAGAGGAAGGACTTACTCTCTTGATGTGAGTATTCGAGTTAGAAATAGGAAGGGCTTACTCATGATGTGAGTATTCGAGTTAGAAAGAGGAAGGGCTTACTCATGATGTGAGTATTCGAGTTAGAAAGAGGAATGGCTTACTCATGATGTGAGTATTCGAGTTAGAAATAGGAAGGGCTTACTCATGATGTGAGTATTCGAGTTAGAAAGAGGAAGGGCTTACTCATGATGTGAGTATTCGAGTTAGAAAGAGGAATGGCTTACTCTTGATGTGAGTATTCGAGTTAGAAAGAGGAACGGCTTCCTCTCTTGATGTGAGTATTTGAGTTAGAAAGAGGAATGGCTTTCTCTTTATGTGAGTATTCGAGTTAGAAAGAGGAAGGCCTTACTCTCATGATGTGAGTATTCGAGTTAGAAAGAGGAAGGGCTTACTCATGATGTGAGTATTCGAGTTAGAAAGAGGAAAGGCTTACTCATGATGTGAGTATTCGAGTTAGAAATAGGAATGGCTTACTCATGATGTGAGTATTCGAGTTAGAAAGAGGAAGGGCTTCCTCTCTTGATGTGAGTATTCGAGTTAGAAAGAGGAAGGGCTTTCTCTTGATGTGAGTGTGAGTGTTCGAATAATGGATGAATTGGAATGCTTAACTGCACTATGTTGCAATTGTTGTAATGTTTGTTCTCTTTCACGTGAGTTTGTCCATGTCAGAAATCGCGAAAGAAAATTAAAACTAAGATGATGCCAGATATTCGTTTTCATTTTTACGTTTTTAGAGTTTGTGACAATGAATGAATGGGTGTTCACGTTGACTTAGATTACAATGGACGAGTGTGCGTTTGATAAAGACATGATTGGTAAAGATTTCATTCCTCTTTAACTACATTTGACACAATATTCTTTAGGTGAAACACTTGACTGAGGAATGTTTTGGAATATTTTGATGTTCTGGTGTTTTCAGATGCATGCGTGGTTGCTCGTTTGAAAAAAAAATGTAGATTGTGTAATTGAAATGGATATTGTATGTAATTTCTTTACGCATGCTGTGGTCGATTTTTTTTTTTTTTTTTTTTTTTTTTTCTTATTCAATTATATTTTTCAGTTTGATTTCTTTTTCATGTTGGGTGTAGTTAGGGATAGATAGATGTATGTGGCAGAATGTTCCGGTTACTAGAATTAAATAACATGGCGGTTTATCTGTAATAAACTCCTATAACACAGATAACAACCTTTGAAAATCATTAACTTTTTTATCATTACAAAATTATAATCCTTTGCACTCTTCAAATATTTCTATGCACGACAACGTACCAGACCCACTGTCATTATTTTATTGCCATATCAGCCATATTCTAAGTCCCTAAGCGCGCCGTGTACATGACATGAACATGCCGCGATTCTTATTCTAGAAGCGCGGGTTCGCGGCAAAAGCGTGGCAAATTCGTGGCAGATGCGTGGAAAGTATTGGAACAATCGTGGAAACTCCGTGGCAAGGGGGTAGGCTTGTCACGATAGTTACACAAGTGAAAAAAATCATATTTTTACTGTACTTTTTCTTACCAATACTTCATATGTGCATACTACGTTTGAAAAGTAATACCTATATTGGTTATATTAGGCATCATTGTCCTAGACACGGATTACAAACTCTTTTAGGAAAACATGGATTCTCTGCTGATTTTGAGTTTGTTTACCTTTTGGCGGACTTTTCGAAGGAGAGTGAAGTTAAATGAATGGTAAAAGTAGTCAGGGACGTAAAATTAAAGCATATAATTATATGAAATATGTATCCATTAAATCTATATGCATGATATATTAAAAATGCGCATATATGTACAGTATATACAAAGATAAAATAAGGAAGATCTGTTCATAAACACACGGTCCCTCACATCCCGTTTTTTTGATCGAGCGTAGAGTGAATTACCAACAGCGCGTTCGTGAAATGGTTGTCAATTCTTTAACTAGGAACAAGTACAACGACTGATTCATACCAAAATTGAATTATCTTATGTTAGTGCTACCTATGATTGTAGTTTCTCTTATGAATTTGTCGTGTGGACAGTGCCATTCATCCGAAACATGTTAATAAGTGGGTTAACTTTGGAACGGTTGGTAAACCTGAAGCAGTTGACGCAAACGTGCCGCGCTTTTGCGTCCTAGAATACCGCATTCGTTACATGAACACGACATGGACATAACATGAACATGACATGGCCACGACACGCAGAAAACGTTATAGAATACGGCTGTATATGGCAAAGTGAAACATGCTTCGGATATTGTCTCGAATAGCCAAGTAACGTGAACCTTAGTTAGGTTAGGAAGGTTTCAGAGTTTCATTCCTGGATACGACTTTTGTCCCTCTCACGTGTGTGTGTGTGTGTGTGTGTGTGTGTGTGTGTGTGTGTGTGTGTGTGTGTGTGTGTGTGTGTGTGTGTGTGTGTGTGTGTGTGTGTTTTATTCAAACGTGATATTCAAACACTTTGGTCTAGACTGTGTGTATATATATTTTCCCTAGACTGTACATTTATATATATTTGACCCAGTATGTATCGAACATATTTGGCCTGGACTGTACTTGATATATATTTGCCTTAGACTCTACACATCACATATTTGGCCTACAATGTACATAATTATGCCCTTGACTATATTTAGCCTAGACTGTACACACTATATATGAGCCATAGACTGTACACATCTTATAATATCCCTAGACTATAAACACCACATCACCAAACTGCTAGTCTTAACAATCACTCTCTTTCCTTATCCCCCTACCCCTACCTCTATCCCTATCCCTACCCCCACCCCCACCCCTAACCCTAACCCTAACCCTATCCCTATCCCTAACCTACCCCAACCCCTACCCCTATCCCTAACCCTTAACCCTAACCCTATCCCTAACCCTTAACCCTAACCCTATCCCTAACCCTTAACCCTAACCCTATCCCTTAATCCCACTCCTAACCCCTACCCCTACCCATACCTTACTCCCTACCCCCTACCCCCTACCCCTAACCCTAACCCTAACCCTTAACCCTACTCCTAACCCCAACCCCTACCCCAACCCCACCCCTACCCCTACCCCTACCTCTTAACCCCTACCCTCTACCCCCTACCCCAACCCCAACCCCTTACCCCTACCCTACCCCCTACCTCTAACCCCACTCATAACCCCTTACCCCTACCCCTACCCCTTAACCCCTACCCCTACCCCTTAACCCCTACCCTACCCCCTACCCCTAACCCCACTCATAACCCCTTACCCCTACCCCTACCCCTTAACCCCTACCCTACCCCCTACCCCTACCAGCGAGATGGCGGTCGATTACCTGTACCTGGTGATGCCGAAGCTCCTGTCGGCCGCACAGATGCTGGTCAAGCCGCTCTTGGCCTTCGAGGTCGACGAAGGACTTCCGCTGAGCAAGGAGGAAGTCCTGCCGGTCGCGCTCAAGGCTGCGTGGATGCTGTGCGATAATCTGAGCGAGATTAATAAGTGAGTTGGGCGTTGGGTCTCCTTTTGCTTACTGCTGTTCGTATGTCGTTGTTATTTTTGTTGGTATATTATTATCATATAATTTGTTATTATTATTGTTTACATTATATATATGTTTTTTCTTCTTTTTCTTCCTCTTCTTCTTCGCCTCCTCCTCCTCCTCTTGCTCTTCCACCTCCTCCTCCTCCTCCTCCTCCTCCTCCTCCCTTCCCCTCCTCTTCCTCCCTCCTTCTCCTCCTCTTCCTCCCCCCTCCTCCTCCTCCTTCTCCTGTTCCTCCTCCTGCTCTTGCTCCACCTCCTCCTGCTCTTGCTCCACCTCCTCCTTCTCCTCTTCCTCCACCTCCTCCTCCTCTTCTTCCTCCCTCCTTCCCCTCCTCTTCCTCCCTCCTTCTCCTCCTCCTTCTTCTCCTCCTCCCTTCCCCTCCATCCTCCTCCCTTCCCGTCCTCTTCCTCCCTCCTCCTCCTCCTCCTCCTCCTCCTCCTCCTCCTCTTGCTCCACCTCCACTTCCTCCTCTTCCTCCCTCCTCCTCCTCCTTCTCCTCCTCCTCCTCCTCCGCCTCCTCCTCCTCTTCTTCCCTTCACCTCCTCTTCCTCCCTCCTCCTCCCTTCCTGTCCTATTCCTCCCTCCTCCTCCTTCCCCTCCTCCTCCTCCTCCTCCTCCTCCTCCTCCTCCTCCTCCTCCTCTTGCTCCACCTCCACTTCCTCCTCTTCCTCCCTCCTCCTCCTCTTCCTCTTGCTCCACCTCCACTTCCTCCTCTTCCTCCCTCCTCCTCCTCCTTCTCCTCCTCCTCCTCCTCCTCCGCCTCCTCCTCCTCTTCTTCCCTTCACCTCCTCTTCCTCCCTCCTCCTCCCTTCCTGTCCTATTCCTCCCTCCTTCTCCTTCCCCTCCTCCTCCTCCTCCTCCTCCTCCTCCTCCTCCTCCTCTTGCTCCACCTCCACTTCCTCCTCTTCTTCCCTCCTCCTCCTCCATAGCAAATTCTGCTCACACACCTCTCCCTGTCATTTTGTTTTTACATTATCGATAAAGCAGATATAAAATCCCCTAAAAAAAAACAAAAAAAAGCAAGCATTCCAATCCTCCTCCACACCTCGTCCTCCAGACTGACCATCAAGAGCGACCTGCCGCAGCACCTGATCCCGCAGGAGTACCGCCACAGCTTCTCCTCGAGCGTGACCCAGTGGCTGGCCCTCAGCAAGCACCTCGCCTTCGGGGAGGTCGAGCGCGAGGTTGACCAGGACGACTTCGTGGCCCAGGAGGACATGGAGGGCTACAGCCAGAGCGCCGTGGGCATGGTGGATCTGCTGAGGGCGGTGAGTTAGGGAGCTGGGGGCTGGGGGGTTGGAGGATGGGGGATGGGGGATGGGGCTGGGGGATGGGGGAGCTTAGGGCTGGGGGGTTGGGGCTGGGGGAGCTGGAGGTTGGGGGCTGGAGGATGGGGGTTGGGGGTTGGGGGTTGGGGGTTGGGGGTTGGGCTCTTGCTTTGGATAGCCAAGCAGTGTGACCTTTGGTTAGGTGGGGGGGGGGGGCTTCGATGTTTCGATTCTAAGTAGGTGAGGTGGGGGGGTTGAGGGGGAGGGGTTGTGCGTGTTTTTTTTTTTTCCAGACTGTCACTCGCGCTGAAAGCACACACGCACGCGCGCACGTACCCACACACGCACACGCACACACATAAATGCACGCACCCCCCCCCACACACACACACGCACACGCACACGCCCCCCCCCCCCCCACACACACACACTTTCCTCATCTCCTTTTCATCTTTTCACCTCTTGTCTCACTCTCTCTCCCTATCTCTCTCTCTCTCTCTCTCTCCTCAGCTAATGAAGCGCCTCTCCTCGCTGAGCTGGCCAGGTGGCATCGGGCCAAGCGTGGACACCCTGGACTGCATCGCGGGCCATCTGCTGCAGCTGGTGTTGCAGTACAAGTGCAAAGTTACCCATGCCTACACTCTGAGAGGAGGCTGTACGGATAAGATCTCCGTCGAGGTATGTTGGATTTTTTTTGTTTATGGTTGTTTTTTATTATTGTTGTTGTTATCATCATTATCATCATCATTATCATTATCATCAGCATCATCAATATCATCATCATCACCATCATCATCATCATCTGTCTCATTATCATTATAATCATTATTGTTTTCTTAAGAAATGTGTTATTTTCTTTCTCCATTTAACTTTATTTTTATGTGTCTATCTTCACATACCAACAAAATGCTGATCTGTTTTCTTGTTATATAGATTACAAAGAATATTCATGTGACAAAGCTTGCTATATTTGATCAGTAATAAAAAGACATGAACTTCCGCCTCATTATTTTTTATTTTTTATCTTTTTGATACATATATATCTTCGACTTATTTCATTCACTTACTGAATGTCTGTTCGCTTCATGTACACCGAGATGCAAAGTCACGTGACACGGTGTCAAGGCGACTCGCAGACCCACGCGACAAGATACTTTACTCATCAAAAATACCGCCGTGATTTTGTCTTAGAACCATTGCCCAACTCTTGCGATAGTCGTCGGAGGGTCGTGCGACGATCGAGAAACACGTCGGAGACACGATTTCGGTGGTATCTTCGGCCGTATCCCTAGAGTCCTTAGTCGTTCGTGGTCATGGTCATCGTCCCGATACGGCCGTCGGAAGTTGCGAAAGACAACGATGACG
>NW_028234444.1:18388092-18403092 GCF_977035675.1 Penaeus japonicus | reverse complement strand
ATTTCAAAAATAGAAACACTTTTTGGGGTTGTGTAACTGCTAGCACAGACAACTCTCAGTAACTGTGATTTTGGGTTTCCATTATCTCTTATTTCCTATCCCACTTAATCATTCTTGTCCCAAAATGGTAAAATGGAGAGGTTTGTTTGTTTATTTTATATATATATATATAAAAAAAGTGAATACATGTACACTAAGATCCCTGTGTACTGCAGACACTTTCATTCTGGCTCTACAGGTGGAAGGAGAATGTTCAGACCTCAGTAACGTGTACGCTTCATGTCAAAATCCTCGGCTGCAGGCTCTCTCTTGACTCCTTGCTGTGGATAGTCGTTGCTGCGTGCCGGGGTATACCGGTCCTCCTGCGAGCTTGGTGGATATCTATCGCTAGGTGCACCCTGGCTGTACCTATCCTCACTGGAGGTCGGTGGTGCCTGTTGGTATCTATCATTTGGCCGACCGCTTCCGTGGTAGTCGGAGTAACGATTCTCCTGCGAGCCTCCCATGTAACGGTCCTGGAAGGGGGTGAAGGAGAGAAAATTACACTAGGTGAAAGTCTAAAGGTCAGAGTATAGTCAATAATGTAAACTGACTAATTCTGTACCAAATATAAACATCTGTATCTGTCCTGATATCTATATGATTGGAAAAATAATAATAAAAATATGTATATTAAAAGATTAAAGGAAAAAAAATAAATAAAAAAAGTATTCACTATAAGTCTATTGATGAAATCCAGGAGGACTTCAAAAAATTGTCTCATCTTTCAATTATATGTACAGTGGGTTTTTCTGCCACTGTATCTACACATTCATATAAATATAGAATTGCTTTTAATCAGAGGCTTTCACTGTAACACAAGGCTTAAAACCTTGTTATGAATGGACATAAAACCAAGGAGAAACAAACCTGGTAATTGCTTGACTGGCGGTATCTTCCCATTTGCATTGCTTCTTGTTCACGAGCCATCAGCTCTGTAAACAAAAGGTTTAAATCATTAAATCATTGGGTAAATGTACAAAAATTGCTATATACAATATGGAAAACCATGATTCCCAAAGTCTGGAAAGGATATGGCACACAGAAAAAACAGGCCTCTAAGCAGAGGGAAAAGGAGGGAGAATGAATAGATATTAGGACAAAGAAAGAAAAGAAAAGTGAAACGGAAAAAAGAGTAGAGGAAAGGAGTCCATAGGAAAAAGAACATTCAGTAGCAAGCATGAAAAAAGCTTTATGCACGGGCCTCACCTCTTCGCAGCTTTTCCGTTTCGTGCTCATGCCTCACCAGAGCAAATCTGGCCTCCAGCTGTTCCATCTCTGCCTGGAGGTCAGACTCGAGAAGCATTTTCTTCTCCTTGTACATCTCATAGAGGCGCTTCCACCTCATTCCATATTCATATTCAAAGGAATTTCTATCTGCAAATCTAGATAGAAAAAATAACGATTATACTCATACACATATATGCCCTTAGAGAAATATATTGTATAATCAATTGTAAGTGAGTGTGTGAGTGTGAGTGTGTGAGTCAAATAATTTTAGTGGATATATAAAGACATTTATAAATGTAACGTATCGGAGGTGGAAACACGAAGGTGATTCAACAAATCCAACATCTCAATAAGACAAAAAGCTCACCTTGGGCCATCTTTGCGTTCATTTCTGTAAACTTCATTCTTGTGCATTGAGCCCTCTGGATTACCCTCTTCCTCGTCTCCAGCCTCAAGGGGTTCTACAATCACTGGACGCAGTGAGCTGTAAGGTGATAAAGGAGTGATAAATCAGACAAGAGAGAATATCTTGCAGAGTTTAATATCCAGCAAAACAAATAATTTATGGAAATGGTACGTCTCGATCAACTCTATAATTCAGCAGATTGCAATAGAAATTCATTGCTCCACTTGTAGAAGGACATGTCATAATAATGGTTCAAAGCCTAAGATATTGGAACAGTTTTAACGAAAACTGATACTCTCAAAGGGAGTATCCACTCTCCTGTTTGTATACATACAACTAAGGCACTTTTTTACAGTACTAAGATATCAACCTGCAAAGCTATATCTCTAATATTTGTGATGAAAATTCTCATCCATTTTTTATCTGAAGTATATTGATTATTGTCTCAATACTCTAACTGCACATTAACTGGTAACAATGAGCTAAAAAAAAAAAAAAAAAAAAAAAGAGTAATAAATACAAATAGTCTGAAAAATTAGAATCTATATAAAGCAGTTGAATGAATCTACTATCAACTTTTAACCCATTCACGCCGGTTGACGTGATAGCACGTATTGTGGTTTTCGCGTCAGACGCCCTGGACGAGCTATGAGGGGAAGCCGCGCGCCCAGGCTCGCGGCTTGTGCGCCCGAGAATCTCGAGGCGTTAGGCTTATGCGTTCGAGAACCCCGGTATTGCGACCGCGCAAAGCCGGAACGGCCCTGGCGTGAATGGGTTAAAGGAAAGTAGCAAGACTAACAATCCCTGTTAAATTAAGAATAATAAAGTCAGCAGATGCAACTCTGTTAACCACCCCACAAACATGGAGTGTGAAATTCCTCTCCTTGCTGACATATATCAGTTTCAGCTTGTAAACAACACTAATTTATAATGTCCCAAAATAACAAAGCATTTTCACACCCACTGACACACACCACCACCCATATTTATTTCTACTTGACTGCTACATTTTCAATGTTAACTTTAATATTTAATTAAGAAAAAAATATATAAAAACAATAATCAATGTATAAACAAATGTCTTTAATAGCAATGATAATCAGTATAAGCAATGTATCTATGACCATAAAATACAAAAATATTCTAATACAAAGATATCCTTTCTTTTGATATCTATGTTAAAAATGACCTTCTCTCTTTAACCTTGAAACCATGGCATGCTTCACGAGAGGTCCATTCAGATGTCTGCAACATAATTCTTGAAAGCCAGAAGTACATTTGAATATGACAAACAAGAGATATATTTTGGTTCGAGTTTATGCTTCCTCTGGGATATTCCATCCTTCCAACAACTACTCCCTGGCATACCCCTGGCACATCGATACCCTGTGTAGTGGCTGCCACACATGTGCCCGTTTTCTATGCGGTTTTGACAGTTAATTGGGAAATTTTGACGGCATTACCTATCGGTAATTTTTAAGACATTTTGATTCCCTTCTTAGTTAAAAGACATCCACACAGATGAGTTTTCAATGCTTCACCTGCTGCTTAGGGTTTGATCAACAATCGCTGCACAAGAAAAACGAAACTCTTTCCGTGAAAGCTAAAACTGTGGAAGCTGAAAAGAAGTGAAGAGCAGAAGTAACAATGATACACAGTATACGGCAAGAAAATATCCAATATTACTATTCTTTGCCATAGTAATGTTACTCAGATGATTTCTTGAGCCAGATGTGGTGTATTCAAGATATTGTTTAACTTGAGAATGTAAGAACTTATTCTTCCCTCTCTATTGCCCCTTTCATGTATGGCAAGCTTCACTTTTGTGTATGGTTCACTGGCAGTGCAGAACCACTCACATGCACTAACCTTGAAATTGATGATTAACAACTTCACAAAGTGATGTCTCTTTCTATTACCTTTGCCAAAATAAAGTTTTCACATTCATCCTATTTTTAAACATTTCAGTCTAGCTCCAAAGTATTTGCGCCATACATCACCCCCTAGACCCTAAATACAAGGTTCCCATCACAATACAATTTAATCCCACCCTCACCCCCAAAAAATTATACATTATAAACATTCTATCAGTGTCTTCATTTGACCAGATATTTCATGATATATTTAGTAGTGCCATTTTGTAAATACAGGATAGTCACTTGCAAGCTTGGAACAATGCAGGTTACAGAACACAACTATCTCTGTATAAAAAAAAAAAAAAGTTGGCATACAAAAAATGGATAGGATAGTTCTATGTAAAATGATGTCTACTGAATGAAAAAATAAAAAATAAAAACACAAGAGCACAATGAATGATGATATAAAGATAATAATGAACAAACAATAAATGAAAGACAATAATATGCAATATAACTATTATGATAAGCTGTCCATTCCCATATAAGATTAACCTGTTAACCCATTCGCGCCGGTTGACGTGCTGACACGTGGTCGAAAAAAGCCCCGGACCCGGGTGACGTCCTTGCACGTGCTACATTTTCGGCCCGCGCGCCGGGAGGCCAGTAGCGACGTGCTGAAACGTCCGCATTAGAATGATAGATTATTCTTAGTACAATTCGATTTTCATACTTGATTTGTCTTAGCTACTTTAGTTTATCCTTCTAAATAGTAGAAAATGGGATATAACGTAATATGAATGACGTCTCAGGTACATACGTAATCTTGATTACGGCATGGTGATTTCTGTTTCTGATTTGTTGAATATGATGATCTGAGTCGAAAGACTATCGTAAAATCAATTGTAATTGGCCGAGGAATAAAAAAAAAAAAAAAAAAAAAAAATTATATATCTTATTGTTGCCCCATAAAAGAAAATGACACTTGAAAAAACATTGCTGTTACTTGCATTCACTTGTATGCACATGTATGGTTGTTCATATTCTCTTTCTTTTCGTTTAGGAAGAAAAAAAAAATTGAAAAAAAAAACTATGTTTGTTACCTCACTAGAAGAATGCTTCCACTTCCCATTGGTATTACAACATAGGAGTAAAGAATATGGAAAAAGTTCAATAGAATAACACTAAAAAAACAGTGCTATAACATCTTTTTCGACTGATATACATCCTCTGAACATAGCACTACTTTCTACACATGATTACACTTTAGACGCAATCACGCAAACCATAAGGATAGGGTGGGTGAAAAACGCTCTGCGAGCGTCAGAGCGACCGCCCGCAGCGGGAAAACACCCCGGCACGAACGGTTGCGCGCTTGAAATCTTCCCGGCGTTATCGGGAGTAGGCGAAATTCCGCCCCGGCGTGAATGGGTTAACAACAGGTGATAAGTTATCACAACGAGTGGTGGCTGCGTCAGCCGCCGGGGATAAGATATTTCGTCATGGCTATTCTCCTGGCTGGTGCGCTGGGTGATAGGGCGTATAGCGCTTGGCCGCAGCCAGTGCGGGCAAAAATCCCAAGGTATTAGACTTACGCGTTTGAAATATCTTGGCGTTTCAGCCATCTGGAGCCAAAACAGCCCCGTCGTTGATGGGTTAAAGTTAAAGATAAATTTTTACAAATCAAAAACTAAAGCCAATGCCATACTGAAAAGAATCGACAACTGAAGTAATTTTGTTTCATTACTCTTGTTTAGCTGCTTTAACCCACTTGCACTGGCTGACTTCCCATCATGTTAACATAACATTCCGCATCCTAGAACGTCAAGATCTCTCCCTCAAAATGTATTTTAAATCATTACATATGCACATAATCATAGGTGTTCCATTTGTATAGATACATGTATGGGTACAAGCACTAACTGGCATCCCCTTACCTTCACAAGCAGCCACCCATGCTTAGTGGTATGTTGACTACAGGTGGAAATGTAATTTACAACCACTGATCCCATAATCTGAACTCCAGGCAACATCATTCTTATTAGACAGAATTCTTAACCCATTCATGACGGATGACGTCATATCACGTCATCAGAATATTTCTTACATGACGGACAAGTTCCTCTTAACCCATTCACGCCAGTTGACGTGATAGCACGTATTGTGGTTTTCGCGTCAGACGCCCTGGACGCGCTATGAGGGGAAGCCGCGAGCTCGGGTAGAGCGAGCGGGCAACCGAGGCTTGCGGCTTGTGCGCCCGAGAATCTCGAGGCGTTAGGCTTATGCGTTCGAGAACCCCGGTATTGCGACCGCGCAAAGCCGGAACTGCCCCGGCGTGAATGGGTTAAGTAATGAAGTTTTGCCATGTATACACATAGTACATAGTTCTGTTTGAATATACATATTGTAGCTGCTTTTGTAAATACACATAATTTTTGGGTTAATTAACCCATTCGCGCCAGCTGACATGCTATCACGTCTCGTGGTTTTTGGGTCAGACGCAGGCGACAAGAGTCAAGGCTGGTGCGCAGGGTGAGCGAGCGGACAGCCCAGGCTCGCAGCTAGTGCACACGAGAATCCTGAGGCATTAGGCTTATGCGTTCGAATGTCCCGGCATCTCAACCATTTAGAGCCAGAATGGCCCCGTCGTGAATGGGTTAAAGAAATAAAAACTGACAAAAAAAAAAAAAAAAAAAAAAAAAAAAAAAACTCTTTTGATCACCCCTTAGAATAGGGTGGTTGAAAATCACTCCAAGAGGATCAGCACAGCCTCGAGCCTCCGGACATCTTCCTGTGGAAAGCTGCATGCGTTTGTTATATTGCTGGCAGGAGCAAGATTAGGTGAATATCCACCCTGTCGTGAATGGGTTAAAAACATCTAATGAAGATAAATACATTTCTAGAACCTTGTTTTCTAATAGTGAGAAAAATAATGCAAGCTCACACCTTGTGATCTGGGTGGTCTGCCTAAATCAAAGGCACGAATCAAATGGTTGCACTGAACTTGCTGATTTACCCCATAAATACGAAACCTTCAATAAAGGCACGACAATTTTCCAGCAGCATTAAACTAAATAAACAGTTAAACAATCTAAAGAAATGAACAAAATGAAGCAAATAAAACTACTTCAAATCAAATCAATACTATTAACTTCTGCTCAAACCTGAATTCATATAAACCCTTCCAAAGCTTTTTACTCATAGTGGACAAAATTCTTAATGGTTTTATCAAGCATTTATAATAATGTAACCGTTTTCCTGATTCATTAATAATAATGTAACCGTTTTCCTGATTCATTACAGAGTCAATCCATGTACATATAGGCCACTTTGATCAAAATTCCCCAATAAATATAGGGAGATATAAATTTCTATTAATATGCTTAACACTTTTTCATTCCCTCTTTAAAAAAGGAGATAATAAATATGAATAAATATAAACAAACAAAGCAATGATCCTTTTATCATCAAAACAAACCCATTTCTATTAACATACAAGACCATACCTTCATTTCTTGCTGCATACCTCTCCAAGCAGTATTATAAGATGTCCATAATTAAACAAGAGACTTGGATAAACAAAAATTAATAAAAAAAAATAAAAAAGATAAAAAAACAGAAACAAGTCCATTAGATTTGTACCAAAGATTACTAATATTCACATAAGGTCCTTAGAGAACGATCTAAGCACCTTTTGTAAATGCCTATTACAGTAAATTGAAGAATCAAAATTGTTTTATCTACTAAAGCTTTGCTTTTGTAAAATCTTACATCCCAAACCAAAAGAATAGTAAACAGAAAGAAAAAGAAAAAGAAAAAAAGAAGAAAAAAAAAAAAAAAAAAAAAAAAAAAAAAAAAAAAAAAAAATATATATATATATATATATATATATATATATATATATATATATATATATATATATATATATGTGTGTGTGTGTCACCATTTCAGGTGCACAAAATTTCTGATTTGATTATGGAAACAATACTAAAGGAATGTATTTGATAATGCTGTATCTCTTCCTTGATCAGTTAGCTGTCCACAGCACCATCAACAGGCTTCCTTCTTCCCTCCTCCCCCACTACTCCCTTTGTTTTGTGACTGTATCTACTACATAATATTTGCATCAATCCTCCGAAAAGTAAGGGAAACCTACATGGGAGAAGGCCAAATGGTTTTAGATTTCTTAAACCAACAACTGATCAACTATAAGACATTTTCAAGCATCAAAATAATATAATTTTACATTTAAAAATTACCATCAAGTTTATAAGAGATAATTTTCTTGATCTGTAAATGTTAAAGATAAGAGGGGAGGGAGAGAGAGAGAGAGAGAGAGAGAGAGAGAGAGAGAGAGAGAGAGAGAGAGAGAGAGAGAGAGAGAGAGAGAGAGAGAGAGAGAGAGAGAGAGAGAGAGAGAGAGAGAGAGAGAAAAGCAAAGCAAAGCAAAGATTCCCAACTTTTAAACTTATTTAACAACTTAGCTTCCTTTATTAGCCCATTGATGGCTGGGACGTACACTATCCAGCATGGTTTTGTTTTATGATCTTTTTATTACATGTAGTTAGTAATGTTATCATCACTATTATCATCGGTACCAAAATAGTAACAACAGAATGTTTTTAATAAAAAATAAAAAAAAGTTATTGAGTGGATATGTAAGGAATGCTGTATTCAAGCGAGGGCATTCTTTGATAATTAAGTTCTTGTAGATTCATTAATGTATAAAAAAGAAAAAAAAAGAAAAAGAACACAAATCCAAATGCACTCCCGCCATCAATGGGTTAACCAAGTCTACGACACGACACATGAAATTATAATGGAAGACCAACCGAACGGGACCATATGCTAAAATTAAAAGTATTGTAGAACAGAACAGTAGTAAAGAATTTATTGAAAACTGAAATTTAGAAGAGTAGATTAGCAAAAGTAAACAAAATTAACAATTACCCTAATAGATAATCAGTAATTTCCACTTACAATATATTCCCTTTACCTCCCCATTGAAGATACTCAACTCTCATCCCAGTCTGTTTGTTTGTTTGGCCAAGATATCGAAAACAAAAAAGGAATTTCAAAAGTAAAAACAATATCTTTATATACAACCAAAGTCCAAATTATATATATATATATAACTGTAAAAGTAACTGACATAAAAGAATGTAATAAAAATAAATACATTTACAAAGAAACTTTGTGAGTAAATGTAAATAAAAAAATAAAAAAAAATGAAAATAGGTACATAAACAAATACACAACAAAATAAAAATATATACATAATTAAAAATCAACAAAAATATCAGGTAACATGCATAAATATTTTTTTCTTTTGCTAACCAAGTGAATATAAATAAAAATAAAAATAAAAAATAAAATAAAATAAAAATAAATTCAGTCTAAGTACACATCTCCTCCCTTGAGAGAGGAGGAAAACAACTGAAGAATCACCCGCAGGCGATGTTTTTGTATACTTACGCGGAAACGGAAACGATTCTTACCAGGTAGTGAAACGCCGGTACAGATCTAAAATTTCATACCTTGTGAGGAAGTAACACTCCTCTTGACACTTCTTCAAAGCTATTGTGGCACCCTTCTTATCACAAAATACTACCACACCATCGCCAGTAGTTTTCCCACGGTCATCAACAATCACGCGGCAAGATTCAATCTAAAAGTAAGAAAGGTAATTTCTAGGGGGCTTTATCCTCTCAAACTATGACATTAAAAGGAGCACTAGACTGTATTTTCCTGATGATCCCCTAGAATATTATAAATAAATAAAATAAACAATAAAAAAAAGGTATGAAAAATAGAAAAATGTAAAGAAACAAGTAAAACAAAAGTCAGCAGAGTTCCACAGGTTGACAACAGCCACCCTTTAACCATATACCAAATAAACCCCACTGCTCAGTCAAAATCACAAACAAATAAATAAATAAAATACTCAACCATTTCATGATAACATCTTAAATTCCCATGTACATATACTTCATGCTCCAAATTTTGCTTCTTCTGTATAAGTGCATATGGTAGCATTAACATGAAAGGTAAAACCATGTTGCTAAGTGACAGAAAAAAGATTACACAAGTTTATTAGAGGACGGGACAAGATCACAATACGGAATTGAGATTGTCTAGTCTTCAAATAAACTTTTGTTTTCAGTGGACCCATCTGCAGGTCTGAAAATGTACATGATTACCTTCAAAGCACTACAATTACACTAAGTATATGATAATAATAATAATAATAATAATAATAATAATAATAATAATAATAATAAAAAAAAAAGACTTCCCACATTATCACCTCACAGTTAAAGAGTTAACCACTGAAAAATATAGATAAACAAATAAACCAATACATTTATTTTCCGAGTATCAGGACACATTATATTTCATAAAGGTCTACTTCCCCTCTATGAGAAATGGAATAACCACAATCATAACGAATAACAAATGATTGCACTTAATTACACTCATTAATCATTGTACACAAAATGCTTCAAGAGAAAAAGAAGAGATACCCATCAACTATACACCGACTTAAATCTATAACAACGCTTAATGCCAACTTGTCTGTGTTCAACCCCATCCCCTTATTGATAGCCCTAAAATCCACATAGTTCATACCGATTCTCATTTCTCCATACTAAATATATCTTGAAGGCCCTTTCTCCCAAACCAGTGCTGACTTACTTTTTCACAAAAAAGAACTAATAAAGTGCCTACTTATCAAAAGTAGGATGATAAAATTAAAAGAGAAGGAAAGTGTCTTGTCTATCTGTGAGATTATGATGACAATGAATACATGATTTAGATTAGATTAACTACTAAACTGAAATTGTATATACATACAACCAAACAATTTTTCTGTAACTTCCTGTGTATTAAATAAATATCTAAATGTTTCCCATTTCACTGATACATGTCTATCTACCATAATGATTTTTTTAAACAATTTGTGATGCTTTAGGTATAAAGTGGGTGTTCAGTATTCTTTTTTTTTTTTATAGAAGCCCTACTTAATTCTGCCAGAAGACCCTGAAACCAAGTGTAAAGGAGAATCAGTAGGATCAATATATATCAAGGGAAATAGATAACACACTCAGACAGAGATGACGAGAAAAACAAAAATAAAAACAATGATAATAATAATAATAATTAATAATAATTAATAATAATAATTAATAATTAATAATAATAATAATAATAATAATAATAATAATAATAGTTATAATAACAATAACAATAATGATGATAATATTATTATCAATAATGATAACAATGATAATGGTAATAATAATAATAATAATAATAAAATAATAACAACCAAAATCATACAAGTGTAAGGGGGAAAAATCTCAATGCCTGAGGTACAAATGTAATTAAGTGATGCAGCTAACCCCTGATTTATGCCATTTTCAGATAGTTCTGAATAACAAAATAAATAAAAATATCCATTACTTTCTAAATTTAATCTTGATAATCAATATTCACGATAACTTCTGAAGGAAAGCCGTCTCGAGGAGTAGGGCTGTTAAGGCTGGTAAAAGGGCCCCAATTATGGTTAGTTTTCCTCTATGTTCTGTGTTAATTCCTCTTTCTCACCTTCCCCCAAATTCACTTTCATGCACCATTCTTTCACAATTGATATCCTTTATTCAACATTAATTTTGATTGCCCTCCATTACAATAAATAATCCTTGAATATATAATAAAAGATGATAAATTCCCTAGTATCTGCATCTGTATGTGTGTATGTGCAATACTTTTAGAATTACACAACCGATAAGAGCAGTTATTTCTAAAATTCACTAATGGTCTGTATTAACCCTCTCTGGACGGGTGGTACACTTCTGTACCGCTCATTCAAAAGCCCAGTGGCCGGGCTGCACAATATTGTGCCAGCCATTTAATTGATTTAGGCCTAAGCGCTCGAAAGCCCCGGCATTGAGACATTCAAGGCTGGAATGCCCCCGTCGTGAGTGGGTTAAGATGGTTTAGATATGAATTGCTTCCCCTCTCTCCTTTTCGCAGCAGTGGTGCCTATGCAATAGTGTCTTTCCTCTCCCATCCACTTATGCAAATATGCTCATAGACTCACCTTTGTTACTTTGGTCAACAAGAATTTCCCATTCGAGTTTACCATCAATTTACAATTGATGGCTAAGGAGGAGAGTCAAAAATGCATTTTACAGCTCAGTAAAGGCTTCCCTACACCAAACCCTTTACTCTTATAATCCAATACCTTATGTCATGCTACACCTACCTCAGACGAGATATTCCCAAATACTACTATACAGCCCAAGCAAGTATAACTGACCTCCCAGAAACAATAGAAAAAAAAAACTATAAGGATATTTCTCTTCAAAAATACAACTGACCTTATATGTCTATTATATATCTATGTTGCATTTACATAGGAAGGGGAGCAGGGTGGGTCATGTCAAAAGCATACAAACGTCATTAAATTCTACATTATACAAGTATTAAATAAGAATGATAGCTTACAAGGAGACAGATCAAAGAATAAAGCACAATATCTATTTGGAAGCCAGATAATATAAAAATTGTCAGTAAATACAGAACACTCAACCCAGCTCACCACTCCCTTATCTATATCATGAGGGTGTAAAATCTGACGGCTAAATACATCACAATGGGATATATGTCACCTATCCTAGTCACTTTCATGCACAGCCTTAGTCAACAGCATCAGTTAATCATTGCTCATTAGTTTATTCATATGGCCATCAAATATCAGCTTTGTACACATTATACCCTGACTTGATGTCCATATTATTTACTTTAGCAGAGAGCATTGGACATCAATAATTCCATGCCAATTTCTAGCCCAAATGTGGAATATCACCAATGCCCAGATTTCTTTTTTCTGCTTACTGGCAGCAAGAAATAAGCTGAAATACCGCCCCTCCCCCAATAACACTACAAATTAGCCCATATTCTTAGGTGATTAGCCCATCTTGAAAACTTAATAAAGCACTAACAGCATACAAGTTATTTCCATTTGTATACAATTGGAATTGAACTTTCAACAAGAATAACAAAGAAGGTTAAAATGTTCGTCCTC
Organism: Penaeus japonicus; assembly: GCF_977035675.1. Classification (NCBI taxonomy): domain Eukaryota; kingdom Metazoa; phylum Arthropoda; class Malacostraca; order Decapoda; family Penaeidae; genus Penaeus; species Penaeus japonicus. The sequence continues at coordinate 18,390,470 of NW_028234444.1, read as the reverse complement.
TCCAACTAAAAGATAATCGCCCATTACATAATTTTTACTAGCTTCCTCAGCTAACACATATGCCATGGGATTAAAGCAATTCTCTAAAAATACAATGGTGATAATGAATTCTGCAGAATTCATCTGGAAGAAATATGGAGTACAAAATTCATAATAGTGATAGATAAATGCAAACACCCTTATATTTTCCCTAATCACGTTCTTCATTAACCCATTCACGTCGGGTGACGTGATAGCACGTATTGTGGTTTTCGCGTCAGACGCCCTGGACGCGCTATGAGGGGAAGCCGCGCGCTCGGGTAGAGCGAGCAGGCAACCGAGGCTCGCTGTTTGTGCGCCTGAGAATCTCGAGGCGTTAGGCTTATGCGTTCGAGAACCCCGTTATTGCGACCGCGCAAAGCCGGAACTGCCCCGGCGTGAATGGGTTAATAATTATCAGCAATTTGTCGATGATTTGTATTTCTCAGTAGTGAGAGGATATGGGTTAATCCTTTTTAACCTCTGCGATCAGAAAAAATGGTACACAAAGATAGAAGAGCACCAAGCCTATTCATACTGCCTCTCCACCTATCTGACTACAGTGACAAGATTCAACTGGCACCTCCAATTCTAAAAGAAAGACTTCATGATTATCAAACCAAGAATTCAACCGGAATGCTTACTATATCAAGTTGCATGAACTAGCTATATGTATAAAAAAAAAATTAATGAATCAAAATTAAAAAATCATGACCTTTCAACTAATCCATTTCCTAAATACAATTTCAGCTTTCACTCCAAAAGCCCAGTTTCAGAAGCATAACTATGGCATAAATCAAATGTTAATGCATCTACTTAAAAAAAAAAAAAAAAAAAAAATCTGACTTTTCCCCCACACACTTATCTATTAACATGTTATAATGGTTCTTGCACCTGGCAAAACTAAGTTCTATCTGAAACGTTGACCCAAATCCAAAGCCCTATACTTATACCATGGATATAACAATAGGTGGAAGAGCAATCACAGATGCCCTGTGTTATAGGAACAAATCTAAAGACATAGCAAAGAAAACCTCAATCCCTTTCAAAACAATCTTGTAGCATGATATCTTCCAATACAAAGACTAGGTTAATTCACGATCAAGTGTTTTTTTTTTTTGTTTTTTTGTCAATTGCAAAGACCGCCACCCAAACAAAAGTCAGCATCCGCGGAGAAAATTAAGGTCAAATCCCCCCCTGCAGAACACTTACCTCTCCAAAGACCGAGAAGGACTTATGCAAGAGTTCATTAGACACACAAGGAGTAAGATTTTTTATTCTCACACCCGTCGTGACTGATGCATAGCGGATCTTCATTGGGCGGTTTCGGACCATCTTTCCTTGTAATTCCGTCTTGGCCTTTTCAGCGTTGGCCTTGTAATCCTAACAGGAAGAAAAACACTCAAATATTAAATTACAATCACAATAATGATTACTATTCTTTTATAATACAGACTTTGGTGCAAGAAACATATCATATAGAGAACACTTTACTTACAAAATTAATGAAGGCATATGCTCCATCCTTGTTGAAGTACACCTGTCCAAGTTCTCCATATTTGGTGAACATTTCCTTGAGTTCCTCATAGGGAATGTCTCGTGGTAGATTTCCAACAAACAAGCGACTCTGGGCATTAAACTTTTTCTCTGAGGTATCCAGAGGTGGAAGGTCCAATTGTGGGCAGTTCAGCTCTGTCATCACCTTTTCCTTGATCTTATCCTGCAAGGTGAAAATGAAAATAAAATCATCATTATTTGCAATTACTATTACTATATCATATGCCAACATATTTATATATAATGCAAAAATAACAGTAAGTATGCAAAAGAATTAGTATAAAGATTGTACAAACAATTACCAATTACCAGGCAACAATGTAAACAATGTAAATAAATTTCCCATGAGAGTAAACAGAAATGTGAAGAAAAAAATATGTCACTATAGAGTAGCGCAAGATGACTGGCAGTGAATGGCTGATTGCAGTTATTTTGGGTTAAACTTCCTTGAGCCGTTAAGACAATATGAACAAAATAGTGCATTTATTTTATAGAATGGACCGAGCGACATCAACATAACAAGAAACAAAATTTTCAAGAGGGTTCACAATGACTTAACCCATTCACGCCGGGGCCATTCCGGCTTTGCACGGTCGCTATACCGAGGTTTTCGAACGCATCATCCGAACGCTTCGAGATTCTCGGGCGCATGGGCTGCGAGCCTGGGCTGCCCGCTCGCTCACCCCGAGCGCCGGCCTTGGCCAGATATCTCGTCAGCGGCGTCGGACGCGAAAACCACGAAACGTGTCAGCACGTCATCCGGCGTGAGTGGGTTAATAAAGATGGCTTCCTGCATTAGGTTC
>NW_028234444.1:18365592-18368092 GCF_977035675.1 Penaeus japonicus | reverse complement strand
TCTGGGTTATTTTGTTCAGGAGACGATCAAAAGAGAGAGATAACGACCAACTACTGTGCTGTGTCAGAATGGAAAAACTTGTGTGTGCTTGTCTGTTTGTGTCTACACTGCTCGGAACGTTGGCGTTGGGACTCTCCGTTCAAGACACCAGAGGTAAGAATTAGGTGTTGGAAGGGCCTCCTCGCGGGCGGGCCGTCCTGAGCTAAAACTTAGGTGTTGGAAGGGCCTCCTCGCGTGCTGGCCCGAGGTATGAATTAAATGTTGGAAGGGACACGCGTTTTGGGCCAGGGGTTGAGGCTAGGTGTTGGCAGAACCTCGCGTGTTGTCCAGTGAGGTAAGAAATGGAAGTGTTTGGGAGGGCTTTGCCTATTGTCTAGAGGCAAGAGTAAGTTGTTGTTGGTAGTAGGGTCTCGCGTTTTCGTGTCCAGAGGTGGTGGTAAGAAGGAGGTGTTGGAAGGGACTCGCCACCGCTCCCTCATTTGGTGTTGTCCCACAGGTAGCGATGCTTCTTGTGACCTTGTCCGTGGCTCCCTGACCTTGTATGCGGAGAGGATGTCCTCGTCTTGCAGTGTCGAGGGATTTGAATGCTGGGACGGAGATTTTTTTTTCTTTTGTATCGCGGGATTTCGATGGTCAGTTTTCAAACGAGATTCGCGCATTGAAGGCATGTGTCTCCCATCGAAGGCATCTTTACGTAACGCCGCCAGAATAGGGGGGAGGGGGGATTAGCTGTTCCTAATTTGCTGAACAGCTGATGAACAGTGATGATCAAAACAAAGGCAGATGAACATTTGTCATGAAAGTAGGCTTATGAACTAAAGAGAATGAAAAAAAAAGTTTTGTACATACCCAGGTGAGATGAAACGACAATAAATGCCTTTTATATAACCAAGTGAATGTTTGTAATGCATTAAGCTTCTTGAAACGGATCAAATTGAAATGTGGATCTAATTTATTGGGAGAAAATTTCGTGTGTGGGTGTATGTTTATTAAGTAAGTAGACAGAATTATGTGACTCGTGGAGTAAGGCAGTGATGTGGCGTGCGGCTGGCTACCTCTTAATCTTTCATTTATATTTATTGTTTATGAATTAGAATTACTTGTTAATTGAACATGACTTATCTTTTTGAATAGTTTATTGATGTAGTCTATAGCAAAGTAACCTTTTAAAAGGACTATGCCTAGGTTTTGTATGTTGTAGCACTGTTACGTATACTTCACTATAGGCAGTAGACGACTTACGTATTATACTCCGGTGCCGAAATAGTTTTCGTAATAAGTCGTGGAACTGTGATAGAGAGCTCAGTGACTCGGGAACGACAGAGGAAAGCAATGCAAGTGCATTACGTAACGCTTTTCGTCATGAGAAGAAAAGAAAAAGTGTTTTGTAAGACTGTACATGAAGAAGAGGCAACCCGCAGAAATTTTTTTTGTTTTGTTTACAAAATTGCGTTGTTTTATTTTCTAATATTTTTCATTGTCGTTTTTGGTTTTGAAGACGTATGTTAATGAGAAGTACTTTTTTTTTGGTAAAGGTGTAGATTGATTCATGATAATAGGTGAGAGAAGGAGTGATGAATACCAATATTTTTCATTAACTCTTACATGATATCAATATATGGAGGACGAATTGCATGTAAATGCATATATTATATGTGGCCTACAGCAAAATGCGGCTTATTTCTAAGATATTCTCGTATCGGTAATGCTACAACAAACACAAGTAAGTAGCGATAACGAATACGTAAAATTCTAGGTTGAAACAAGAACGAGAATAAAAGAAAAACCGTGTGATATAGAGAAGAAAAAAAGTAGCAACACGTAAACAATGTAGCAAAATGAGTGAATGAATGAATGAACCAAGCGTTCTCGATACGGAACACCTGGTACGTAGGATTCATGAAGAATGATGAGGAACATGTTAGAGTTGTTTACATAGTTTATCAGATCTAGTAGAAAGAACTCGGAGATTGATGTGAAGGAAGGAATAAAGGCGAAAAAGGAGATAAGATTTTAATGTCGGGATAAATTGGGAGAGAAAGATGGAGGGAGAGCGAGAGAAAGAGAGAGAGAGAGAGAGAGAAAGAGCGAGAGAGAGAGAGAAAGAGCGAGAGAGAGAGCGAGAGAGAGCAAGAGAGAGGGAAAGACAGTGAGAGAGAGCGAAAGCAAGAGAAAGAGAGAGGGAGAGAGAAGGGAAAGGGGAAGAGAGAGAGAGAGGGAGACAATGAAAAGAAAGAAAGAGACCGAAAGAGAAAGCCGAGAGAGAAAAAAGAAAAAAAACATGGCCACATGTCCCTGCCAAAGGGAATGTTCCTGAATATTGCCTAAGATGGTTTATGCAGAGTTCGAAATCGATGGTGCAGGAAAGTCCAAGTAATTTCGTATTGATTTTTAATGTTATCAGATCGGTCTCTGATAACACCATCGCAATTATCTTAATAGCGGGAATTATCGTAATACAAACGTTCTCTACCATCCACCTTCGTTATCTCTATATTAC
>NW_028234444.1:18345592-18350592 GCF_977035675.1 Penaeus japonicus | reverse complement strand
ACTTCTTCTCGTCCCAAATATTCCATCACCCCCCCCCCCTCTATTTATAAAACCCATCGTATTGTCTCCTGAGATGCTAAGGCTTCGTCCCTCTTAGATTAAACCCGAGCGATGGACGTGAACAGCGAGATCTGTTACCTGACAGCCGTTCTCATCGCCGTCATTTGGCCAATCAACTTTACATCCTCTATGCTTGTTTTGTGTTTGTTGTTTGGTCTTCGTCTTGGGGTGGTTGGTGGGGTGTCCTGTTTTTTTGTTGTTGTTGTTGTTGTTGTTGTTGTTGTTGGTTTGTCCTGGCCTGTGGTGTTGGTTTGTTTTGTTTTGTGTTGTTGGGTTGTCTTGTTTGGTGTTTTTTTTTGGTCCTGGTTTATGCTGTTGGTTAGTCTGATTCTGTACTGGTTTGTCCTGTCCTGTGTTGTTTTGTGTTGTTGTTTTGCCTTATCTTGTGTTGTTCTGTTTCATCAGGTGTTTTTCTATCCCATCCTACTTTGTTTTGTTCCATATTATGTTGTATTATCCCCTCCTATGTCATTACCTGCCATCTGATGTTTTTTTTTTTCTAAATCCTATTTCATGTTTTATCCTATCCCATGTTGCTTTATCCTATCCCATGTTGTTTTACCCCACTTTGTGTTGCTTTGTCTCATCATGTGTTGTATCCTACCTTATATTGTTCTGTCCCATTACATGTCGTTTTATTTCACAACTTAGGTTTTTTTTTTTTTTTTTACTATCCCAGCTGAATTACTTCATACCGTCTTTTGTTGTTTAATCCCCTCTTGTGTTTTATTTTTCTCTATCTTCTGTTGCCTTTCCAATGAATCATTTTTATTTCTTGCGTCTCGGCGAAGTGTGTTGGCGGGACTGGAGATATAAGGAGGGGGTAGTGGGGGGGTGAAAAGCATTTAACACATCTGTGCAACATATCTCACGAGCCTGAACCTCACACTCTTTTTCTCCTCCTTCCCCCTCCTCTATTCTTCTTTATTATCTACTTCCTCCTCCTCCTCCACCTATTTCCTCCTCCACTTACTCCCTCCTCCTCCTTCTCACTCTTCTCCTTCTAGTTCTCCCTCCTCCTACTACTCTTCCTTCTCATCTACTTCCTCCTCCTGCTGCTCTTCTTCCTCCTCCTCCTTCTCCCTCTTGTACTTCCTCTTTATGTACTTCCTCATCCTCCTCTTCTCCTCCTACTTATCTTCCTTCTCATCTACTTCCTCCTTTTCCTTCTCCCTCTTCTACCTCCTCCTCCTTCTCTTTCTCCCCCCTTCTTCTCCTTCCTCCTCCTCCTCCTCTTTCTCTCCCTTCCCCCTTCATCTCCTTCCTCCCCCTCTACTTCCTCCTTCACCTTCTCCCCTTTTGCCCTCCTTCTCCCCCTCCTCCTCCTCCTCCTCCCCCTCCCCCTCCCCCTCCCCCTCCCCCTCCCCCTCCCCCTCCCCTTATCGCCCTCCTCCTCCTCCTTCTCCCCCTCCTCCCCCTCCTCCTCCATCTCCCCCTACTCCTTCTCCTCCTCCTCCTCCTCCTCCTCCTTCTCCTTCTCCCCCTTCTCCCCCTCCTACTCCTCCTCCTCCATCAGCCCCCTGCTCCATCTCCTCCATCTCCCCCTCCTCCTCCTCCTCCTCCTCCTCCTCCTCCTCCTCCTCCTCCTCTCGTTATCTCCCTTCTTCCACCTTCCACCCATGTAATCTGATTACTCTAATCAAGAGACGCTGTTTGCTTCAAGTTTGAAGAATCGGATGAATGCGATAGTGTTAGTGTTTGTTTGTATGTTTGTCTGTTTGTTTGTTTTGTTTGTCGTGTTTGTTTTCTCTTTCAATCCATATTTTTTTTTCCTTTGTTGATTTTGGCGCACGTTCTTTCCGCTCTTGTTGTGCCTGGCTGCAAGTTATGCGTGTTTGGTTTCTCTCTCTCTTTCTTTCTCTCTTTCTCTCTCTCTCGTTTTGCTTCGGTTGGTAACGGAGTAGGTTTTGCTTGTTTTGTTTTTTGTGTATTTCAAATGATAAGCATCACCAAGCTGTCAACATGCTAATCATCATCACCAAGCTGTCAACATGCTAATCATCATCACCAACCTGTCAACATGGTTTGAATCATTACCAATCTATCAATATGTTTGCAATCATCACCAACCTATCGGTATGCTAGCAGTCATCACCAACCTGTCAACTTGCCAATCAACATCACCAACCTATCATCATCACCGACCTATCAATCAACATGCCAATCAACATCACCAACCTATCAAGTGGATCTTTCATCTCGATAAGAACGATCGAAGGACCACGCCACCACCACACACACTACAGGTCTATTTTGACTACCGCAACACCTTTAAAGTACCGTTCATACCACACACCACCACGACACAGCTACAACCGCATTATGGCACCGCGGCACCACTACCATGTCCACAGCTACGACCCCATCACCTTACTGGCGCCACTTTGGAAAAATCGGGAAAAACGAAAGCTGATGCTCCTCTTCCTCTACTTCCTTATCTTCCTCTTCCTCCTCCTATTCCTCCTCCTTCTTCTCCTCCTCCACCTCCTCCTCCTCCTCCTCCTCCTATTCCTCCTCCTTCATCCCTCTCCCTTTCCCTTTCCCTTATCCTTCATTCCTCTCTCTAATCCCTCTCCCCTCTCCCTTCTCCCTTCTCCCTCTCCCTTCTCCCTGATCTCAACTCCCTCTCCTTTTATCCCTCCCCCCATCCCCACTACCCTCTCCCTTCATCCCTCCCCCCATCCCCACTACCCTCTCCCCTCCCCTCTCCCTCCCCTCTCCCCCTCCCTCCCCCTCCCCCACTACCCACTCCCCTCCCCTACTACCCTCTCCCTCCCCCACTCCCCTCCCCTACTACCCTCCCCCTCTCCCCCTCCCTCCCCCACTACCCCCTCCCTCCCCCACTACCCATAACCCTCTCCCTTCACCCCCCCCCCCATGACTCATCCAAGTGGCTCGGTTGGATGACCTTGAAGGCTGGCTGACCTTGGAAGCTGGTTGGGCACGACGAAGACGACGACCTTTCTTTAGCGTGACCTTGAGGTGGGTTGGGGAGGGGGAGAGGGAGGGGGAAGTGGGATGGGGTGTTGGTATGCTCGGTGGTCGTGCATGTCATCTACCAGATGAGTGTACTCTGTGTGTGTGGGGGGGGGGGTTGTGTGTGTGTGTGTGTGTGTGTGTGTATGTGTATGTGTATGTGTATGTGTATGTGTATGTGTATGTGTATGTGTATGTGTATGTGTATGTGTATGTGTATGTGTGTGTGTGTGTGTGTGCATGTGTATGTGTATGTGTGTGTGTGTGTGTGTGTGTGTGCATGTGTATGTGTATGTGTGTGTGTGTGTGTGTAGTATTCCAGTTTATTGAGGTTTGGTGATTGTTTAACATTTTATTTTTATTTATTTATTTATTTTTTTTATTCATGCCGTATAGTGATTACTTTTGATTTTTAGATTATGAGGGATATTTTTGTAAATATATATGTGTTTTTATTTGAAATTAATTTACTTATCTCATGCGTATTTGTTCAATATATATACATGCATACATATATACATGTATATATATATATATATATATATATATATATATATATATATATATAATTTATTTATTTATTTATTTATTTATCCATTTCAATTTTATTTTATTTACCTTTTTCACCCCTGAAATCGTTCATCGGATTCCATGTGTCATTTCATCCCTCATCTAAACTCGAGTATTTTATGCTAAACAAAACTAAACATTCTTAATACCATACATACACATGTGCACACGTCGCGCATATCGATACGTACACATCCTCACTTCCGCCTTTACACACACGCTTACGTACACATACACTCTTATTGCTTACAGGAAAAACTCTTAAGAACCACCCACACAGAATGGGAAAAACGAAAGAAATAAAAACGGACTTGCAATTCACTCATTGCAAGCAAAACTTTTGAAAACTTTTGAAACGCACCACCGGGACCTCATTTGACCCCGCTCGCTACGTGCTTGACCTCATGCTTGCACGCCTCCTTCTTCTCCTTCTGATTCTTGTTTTTCTTCTTTTTTACGCTGATTCTTTTGATTCTACATCTGATTCCTACTATTCCTCCTTTTCCTTTTCCCTTTATTTCTCCTTTTCCTCCTTCTCCCTCTTCCTCCTTTTCCTTTTCCCTTTATTTCTCCTTTTCCTCCTTCTCCCTCTTCCTCTTCTCCTTCTCCCTTTTCCTCTTCTCCTTCTCCCTTTTCCTCTTCTCCTTCTCCCTCTTCCTCTTCTCCTTCTCCCTTTTCCTCTTCTCCTTCTCCCTTTTCCTCTTCTCCTTCTCCCTTTTCCTCTTCTCCTTCTCATTCTCCCTCTCCTCCTCCTTCTCCTTCTGTCTCCCCCTCCCCCTCCCCCTCTCCCTCTCCCTCTCCCTCTCCCTCTTCCTTCTCCTCCCCCTCTCCCTTCTCCTCTCCCTCTCCCTTCTCCTCCCCTCCTCCTCTCCCTTCCCCTCCCCTCCCCCTCTCTCTTCTCCTCCCCCACCCCCTCCTACTCCCCTCCTTCGTCTTCCTCTTCCTCATCCTCTTCCTCCCCTCCTCCGCCTTCCTCTTCCTCTTCCTCTTCCTCTTCCATTTGTCGATGTGATTACATAGTCCTTCAACAACTTTTGGCTACAGTTGTTATGGGTGAGAAAGCTCAGTCATTATTGTCGCCGTTGATGTTATGAGAAAAAAAAATTATCATCACTATTCGTGGTGATTGATGTTTGCTTCATGTTTTGCAATATTGTGTCATATTGTGTTTTGTCTTTTTGCTGAAGGATATATATATATATATATATGTTTGTATATATATATATGTATGTATATATATATGTATATATAGGATGAGATGAAAGTAGAAGGAAAAGATAAAAAAGGAAGAAAAGGGAGAGGTGGGGAGGAGAGAAGGATAAGAAAGAGAAGGAAGAAAGTGGAAGAGAAAGAGGAGGAAGTTGTATAGGGAAAAGGCGGCCGAGAAAATGGGG
>NW_028234444.1:18325592-18330592 GCF_977035675.1 Penaeus japonicus | reverse complement strand
ATTGAGTCGTAGGTCAGTTCCTAAGTCATGTCGTAGAATGAATCGTAGGTCAGTTCGAAAGATCAGGTGGTATGTCAGTTATTAGGTCGGGTTCCGCAGGTGGTCACCATCGGTCAGGTCATCGTAGGTCAAGGCACTACGCCCGTTGAGACAGACGAATGCCGCGATCAGGGCGAGCAAGCGAGTGCGCGGGCGGGCGGGCGGGCGGTGAGCGGCGGGACCTTTCAGATATGACGCGAGTAAGTAGCTGTCAGTCAGAGGCGAGTGACAGGCTGGCGCAGAGGCCGATTGCCGCCGCCCCCGCTTCTCGCCCGCGGCTGCGCTAAGGCGGCTCGGAGGGTCGTTGGCGGGTGGTGAATTACACAAACGCACACGCGCACACGCACGCACACGCACACACACACACAAATTATTTATTCATTTGTTTACAAATACATACAATCTTTCATATATATACATACATATGTATATGCATGCATAAATACATGTATACATACACACTTGTGTACATACATGTATACATGCATACATACATAAATACATGTATACATGCTTACATACATACATGCATGCATGTTTACACACATGTAAACATGCATACACACATGTATACATGAATACTTACATAATACAAACATACATAAACACATGCATACACACATATGTACATACTTACAAACATGCATACATACATATACCTATGCATACACACATACATTTATACATACATAGATACATTATACATAATGCAGTCTTGAATGTTGTGGTATAATAATCTGTATGTCTATCACACACACACACTCGCTCGCTCGCATATGTATGTGTGTGTGTGTGTGTGTGTCTCTCTCTCTCTCTCTCTCTCTCTCTCTCTCTCTCTCTCTCTCTCTCTCTCTCTCTCTCTCTCTCTCTCTCTCTCTCTCTCTCTCTCTCTCTCTCTCTCTCCGTCTCTCTTCCTCCCTCTCCCTCCTCCCCCTCTCTTTCTCTTTCTCCTCCCCCTCCCCCTCCTCTTCCCTCCCCCTCCCCCTCCCTACCTCCCTTCCTCCCTTCCTCCCTCCCTTCCTCCCTCCCTCTCTCTCTCTCTCTCTCTCTCTCTCTCTCTCTCTCTCTCTCTCTCTTCCTCTCTCTCTCTCTCTCTCTCTCTCTCTCTCTCTCTCTCTCACTGTCTCTCTCTCTCTCTCTCTCTCCTCTCCCTCTCTCCCTCTCTCTCTCTCTCTCTCTCTCTCTCTCTCTCTCTCTCTCTCTCTCCCCCTCTCTCTCTCTCTCTCTATCTATCTATCTATCTATCTCTCTGTATGTATGTGTGTGTTTATTATCATATCCTTCAACAGCCCATAATCGGAGACCGCTTAAGCCCTTTCCTTGTACCCGTATATTTATCTTCCTTCGTTCACTGAAGACTTTTTTTCAGTGTTGATGACCCGTTTATTCGATTTTTTTTTTGTCTTTGGAGACTTATGACTTTTTTTTATGTGTTTATGAGTTTATTTATTTATTTTTTTTTTTTTTATTAAGTTCGAGGTTTAGGCTAGTTGGTTGTGATGTTTGTTATTGTTTTGTATTTTTCATCGACGTTGGGTATAATTTTTATAGTGACTGTGAATTGCCTTGTCGATTTTGTTGTCGGTATTGTTATTGGATATTGTTCTGCTTCGTGTGAATATTGATTGAGATATATATTTATATGTTTTATTTCTCTTTTCAGGTTCCTTGGCAGAAGGTAAGGAGAAAAAAAGATGAAGCTCGCTTTTGTCCTTTACTCCTCTCTTTCCGCCTAAAAAATAAGATTGTTGCCATGTCCACTTTTTCAATCGATTTTGGAAACTAAATAAAAATAGGATAGAAATTTAATTAAAAAAAGACTTTTAACAAAATTTAATAACCGGAAGGGGGGGTAGTAGACAGCCTGTTATATTTTAACAATGGTAAGGAAAGAGAAGGGACGAGAGATAAAGAGATGGAGAAAGAAAAGGAGACGGAGGAAAAGGAAAAGGAGAAAAGGAAGGAGAAGCCGGAGGTAAATTAGATTAAAGAGGAAAGGAGAAAGGTTCACTTCGCAACTGGTGACATTTACGCTAACTCTTATATCTTCCTTATCCATATTCCTATATTTTTCTTATCCTTATATCATATCAGGCTACAAATTTGCACTGGCAGAGGTTTTGTTGCACGAATAAGCAACAAAGGCATAAATGTTGCACGGTTTTATTTGTTTTGAGAATATAAGGTAAGCGAAGTTAATGCTTTTTTTTTAGAGGTTATCAAAGAATATCAGAGATTCAGAGAAATGAAACTAAGCCGAATGTTGAATGGGGAATGCGAGGAAATCAATGTCAAGGAAAGGGAAAGATGACGGGGAAAGGAGGAGGAGGAGGAGGAGGAGGAGGAGGAGGAGGAGGAGGAGGAGGAGGAGGAGGAGGAGGAGAAGAGGAAGAAGAAGAAGAAGAGGAGAAGGAGAAGGAGAAGAAAGAGGAGAAGGAGAAGGAGGAGGAGGAGGAGAAGGAGAAGGAGGAGGAGGAGGAGGAGGAGGAGGAGGAGGAGGAGGAGGAGGAGGAGGGAGAAGAAGAAGAAGAAGAAGAAGAAGAAGAAGAAGAAGAAGAAGAAGAAGAAGAAGAAGAAGAAGAAGAAGAAGAAGAAGAAGAAGAAGAAGATAAAAAAGAGAAAACGAAAACGAAAACGAAAAATACAAAGTAAAAGAAGAGCGAGAAGAAGGAGAAAGAGAATAAGAAGGAGAAGGAGAAGAAGAACGACAAGAAGAACAAAGAGACAGAGAAGAAGAAGAAGAAGGAGAAGAAGATTAAGAGGACCAGCGCGATGGTAAGACGACTCCTGAGGGGGATATTCCGCAGACATTCCTGGACGCTTAGCAGGTACCGGGGGGGAGGGAGGAAGGGAGGGGAGAAGGGAGGGAGGGAGGGGGGAAAGGAGGAAGGGAGGGGGGATGAGGGAAGGAAGGGAGGGAGGGAGGAAGGAAGGGAGGGGGGATGAGGGAAGGGAGGGAGGGAGGGGGGAAGGGAGGAAGGGAGGGGGGATGAGGGAAGGAAGGGAGGGGGAGGGAGGGAGGGGGAGGGAGGAGGTGGGAAGGGAAGGGAGGGGGGGAGGGAGGGAGGGAGGAAGGGAGGGGGGATGAGGGGAGGGAGGAGGTGGGAAGGGAGGGAGGGGGAGAAGGAAGGGAGGGGGAGGAGGGACGGAGGGAAGGGGATGGGAGGGAAGGGTGATCACCGGTCGTGGGAACTTGAAGGAGATGAAGGTGGAGGTAGTGGATAGGTAGAGGGAGTTGGGGTTGGATGTGGAGGAAGTGGAATAGCAGAAAGGAAAGGAAGGAATAAAGAAGAAGAAGATAAGATTTATGATTTATGAAAGAATGCGGACACCAAGAAGGGAAGGGAAGGGAAGTGAAGTGAAGGGTTTTGGATACAACAAGGAGGTTGAAATGTTAGGGATGCAAAATGAGGTTGAATTATTACAGTTGTTAAAAATGAGGTTGATATATTACAGGTGGAGATGTAAAAAGGAGATTGAAAAATTACAATTGTTTAAAAAAAAATATGAAATTTCAAATGTTGAGAATAAAAAAATGGATTACTGAAGAAGTAATGAATAGTTGTAATGTTAAGGGTGTAGGAAATAAGTTGAAATATCGTGGTTAAAAAATGAAATGAAATGTCAGTGTTGTTAAAAAAGTGAAATGTCAAAGTTATAAAAAGGTCGAATATCAAAGGTGTCAAAAGAAGTTGAATCCTAATGTAAAAAAGGTTAAAAAAAGGTTTAAAAAACAACTGAATATTGATGTAAAAAAAAGTTTAATATCACGGGTGTAATAAAAACGATTGAATATTGACGTTAAGAGAGAAGCTTAATATCACGGAAGTAAAAAAAAAGAAAGAAAAAAAAAAACACGAACATTAAGAATACAACAGAAAAAAGAAGTTGAATATCAAAGGTGTAAAAAATAATAAAGTTTCGCATTCCATAAAGCGAACGAGCAAATGAGTGCAATTGAAGAGAGCAACAGATTAATAGTGCAGACAAAACCCTTCCTTTAAGTCCGGGAGCAGCTAGACTACTAGGATTTTGTTGTGTTATAGAATGTTGAGACTTAGATGGCTATACGAGTGCGTAGTCTTATTGGAGGCATTTAGTAGGACTATTTGACCTTAACACCTGTGGACTATTTGGTCTTACCACCTGTGGACCATGACCTTTCCACCTGTGGACTATTTGACTTTAATAACTGTGGGCTACTTGGCCTCTCCACCTGTGGACTTAGATTATTAGATTAGATTATTACTATCATTGGTCTTATTATTGTTATTATTATTACTGATTATTTTGTTATTATTATTGTTATTATTATTATTATTATTATTAATATCATGATCATTATTATTATTATTATTATTATTGTTATCATTTTTATTATTATTAATATCATAATAATTATTTTTTATTATAGCTTGTTATTATTATTATTATTGTTATTATTATGATTAAAACGCTGTTAACAATATTGATAGTAAAAACGATTTTTTTTTTAAAGAAAATTCAAGTAATAGATAAACAGGTGAGGTCAAGTAAGCCTATTTGCTAATTAACTCCGGAACTATTAATGTAAAAAATAGATAAAAAGATAAATACAATTTAACAAAACTACATATATTTATGGACTCTCGGCTTCAACGGATTAAAGTTCGAAAATTACCTCTATATCAAGGAAGGATAAGGTTTAGAAGTGCCAGCTGGAGACATTAAATGACCGAGAGTGATTAGTGGCGTTAAAGTAGCCTTATTGCGATAGAAATAACCCCTTAGCTTGCAATCATCCAAGGAAAGAGTTGGTGAAGGAGGACGGTGATGCAATGAAGCAAGTGCAGACCCTGTGAGTCTTCGCACTTGCAAGCACTGACGAATAACTCGTCGTGCAACTTCCTGGCTGAAATCACCGCGTTGCAAGGTATTCTTCACGGTGTCGATGGTGGTGGTTGGTGGTTGATGGATTGTGG
>NW_028234444.1:18320592-18323092 GCF_977035675.1 Penaeus japonicus | reverse complement strand
TAGGTGGGAAGGGTAGGGAAGGAAGGATGAAAGAATGAATGGATGAAAGGAAGGGAGGAAGGAAGGAAGGAAGAGAGGGAGGAAGGAAGGAAGGAAGGAAGGAAGGAAGGAAGGAAGGAAGGAAGGAAGGAAGGAAGGAAGGAAGGAAGGAAGGAAGGAGGATGGGAGAAAGAAATCGTAAAGAAGTAAAGGGAGGAAGAGAGGAGGAAGTAAAGGAAGGAAGAGAGGTAGGGAGGGAGAGGTGGAGTGAGTGAATGATTAAGTGAGTATGTGAGTGAGTTGAGTGAGAGGTGAGGAAGACTGGGCGAAAGATCAAAAAATAAATTGCCGATGCAAAGGAGAAAAAATGATGAATGGAGTGGAAGGAAAAAAAGAAAAAAATACTGACTAGATCGAAAAAAGAAGAGGGAATAAAAGATTGGAAGTAAAAGATTATTGGCGGCGAGGCGATCTGTTCCCCTTACGTTGGTTAAGCCTCCCGGTGTGTGTCAGGGCACGTTTTCGCCTCCTTCTCTCCTCTCTTCTCTTTTTTCCCTCTTTTATTAGATATTTGTTTTATCTTATCCGTCTTTGCTTAATTCCATTTTTTTTTTCGTTTGTATTTTTTTTTCGTTCGTCATGTGCCTTGAGCCTCCTTGCCTGTCTCTCTCTCCTTTTCCCGTTTTCTCCACTTTCATTTATTTTTCCCATCTGTTATTCCGTCATCCTCTCTCCTTTCCCCTCTTACTTCTCACTTCCCCTCTACCCTCTCTCCTTTCACCTCTAATTCCGTATTCTTTGTCACCACTACCTCTCTCCTCTTCTTCTCCGTACTCCCCTCTCCCCACATCCGTGTCCCCTTTCCTTTCTCAGCTCCCCCCTTTCCCCACGTATCTCTCTCCGTTCTTTCTCACATTTCCCCACTCCCCTCTCCCCTCTCCCTTCTCTCTGACTTCTCCCCTCTCCCCTCTCCCCTCTCCCTTCTCTCTGACTTCTCCCCTCTCCCCTCTCCCTCCTACACACCGCTCTCCGCCTCCCCTCACCCCAATCTCCTCTCTCCCCTCCTTTCACTTCCTCTAAACAAGCAATTCGGCGGCAGTGAAACCCGGCGACAAGTGGCGAGGGGAAAAGGGCCAAAAGGGGAAGATTGCAAGTCGGGGGTGACGAGGTCTCGTAGGAATGGGCGAGAGGTCGAGGGACAATGCAACTGTGACGTCACGAGGGTCCGAAGGTGGGGAGGGGCCGTTTTTTTCAATGGGGGTGTCTTGTTTGTCTGTCTGTGTATATATGAATTTGTTTCTCTCTCTCTCTTTCTCTCATTCTCTCTCTCTCTCTCTCTCTCTCTCTCTCTCTCTCTCTCTCTCTCTCTCTCTCTCTCTCTCTCTCTCTCTCTCTCTCTCTCTCTCTCTCTCTCTCTCTCTCTCTCTGTCTGTGTGTGTGTGTGTGTGCGCGCGTGCGTTCGCGCGTGCGCAAAAGAAAGATTGAGTGAAGGTGAGAGAGGGAGAAGGAGAGGCAGACAGACGGAGAGAGAGAGAGAGAGAGAGAGAGAGAGAGAGAGAGAGAGAGAGAGAGAGAGAGAGAGAGAGAGAGAGAGAGAGAGAGAGAGAGAGAGAGAGAGAGAGAGAGGGAGGAGGGAAAGGGAGAGAGAGAGAGGAAGGAAGGGAGAAGAAGGGAGAGGGAGAAGAAGGGAGAGGGAGAGGGAGGGAGAGGAGAAGGAGGGAAGAAGGGACCAGTGTCCCTTCTCTCTAAAACGTTCCCCGTATCACATAATGAGCAAAAGGTTTAAAGTCTCATTACAATCTTGAGCCGCGACCTCTTCAAGTGCCCTCCACGCCTTCCTTCCGCCCCTCTCTCGCGCTCCCTTTTCCCCTCTTTGCCTATTTCCTTCCCTTCATTCCCTTCCCCTCCATCTACTCCTCCTCCTCCTCCTCCTCCTCCTCCTCCTCTCCTCCTCCTCCTCCTCCTCCTCCTCCTCCTCCTCCTCCTCCCCCCTCCTCCTCCTCCCCCCCTCCTCCTCCCCCCTCCTCCTCCCCCTCCCCCTCCCCCTTCCCCTCCTCTTCCTCCTCTTCTCTCCTCCTCCTCCTCCTCTTCCTCCTCCCCCCCCCCCCCCTCCTCCTCCCCCCCCCCCTCCTCCTCCTCCCCCCTCCTCCTCCCCCCCCCTCCTCCTCCTCCCCCTCCCCCTTCCCCCCCTCCTCCTCCTCCTCCTCCTCCTCCCCTCCTCCTCTCCTCTTCTTCTTCTTCTTCTTCTTCTCCTCCTCCTCCTCCTCCTCCTCCTCCTCCTCCTCCTCCTCCTTCCGCCTCTTCCTCCTATCCTTCCTCCTTCCTTCCTCCTCCGCTCCTCCTTCCTCCGCCTCCTCTTCTTTATGGGAGCCTCCTCCTCCTCCCCCCCCCCTCCCCCTCCAGTCCGGAGAGCGTAAGGGGGGTAGAGGAAAGAGGGGAGCGAGCCCTTCCGTCCATAATGCGGATGGCCCACTCACTTCACACTTCTCATAAATGCGTATGTGGGGATCGGCTCGTTTTT
>NW_028234444.1:18305592-18308092 GCF_977035675.1 Penaeus japonicus | reverse complement strand
CTGACCACTCTCTCCTTCCACTCACTAACCACCCGTTCATCACCCTTTTAACTCCTTTTCGCCCCCCCCCCCCCTCACCCGTCATCACCCTTTTCCCGTCGCACCTGAACCCCAACCGGCGGGTGCGAGGGATTCTGTGACAGCTGGGAAAACAGATTCCAGAATGTTCGTGACGGAGGGAGGGAGGGAGGGAGGGAGGGAGGGAGGGAGGGAGGAAGGGATGGGGGATGGGTGGGAGAAGGGGTGGGTGGGTGGGTGGGAGGATGGGAGGGGTGGGTGGGTGGGTAGGTGGGTGGGGGAAGGAGGAAGGGAGGGTGTTGTTTTTTTATGTCAGTTTGGTGGGTCTCGTTTTTGTTTGTTTGTTTGTTGTTTGTTTATCTGTTTTTTAGTTAGTTTTATTGTTTTTATAGTTATTGATACTTTTATTGTTATTATTGTTATCATTATTGCTATTTTATTGTTATTATATTTTTTTTACCATCATTATTATTATTATTATTATTATTATTATTATTATTATTTTATCATCATCCTCATCAAGATTATGATCATGATGATGATGGTCATCATCATAGTTATTTTTATCATTATTGATATCATTATTATCATTATTATTATTATTATTATTATTATTTTCACTATTACTATTACTACTATCATTAATATGTATTATTATTTTGATATTTTTATATTATTTTTATCATCATTATTTTTATCATTTTATTATTAGCATCTTCATCAATCATTATTATTATTATTATTATTATTATTATTATTATTGTTATTGTTATTATAATTATTATTGTCATCACCATTATTATCATTATTACTGCTACTACTACTGTTACTCTCCCTCCCTCCTTACCTCCTCCCTCCTCCGGACTCCTCCCTCCAGCCTCTCCTCACCTTACACACATCCCTCCCTCCCTCACTCTTTCCTTCCCTTCTCCGGCCTCCCTTCTTACTTTCCTTCCCTCCCCTCACCTTCCCTTCCCCCTCCACTCCCCTCTCCTCACCTTAACCCGCTACTCCCTTTCCCCCTCCCCCTCCTCCTCCCCTTCACTCCCCTCCCCTCGCCTTTACCCGCTACTCCCTTCCCCCCTCCCCTTCCCCTTCCCCTCACCTTAACCCGCTACTCCCCGCCCCCCTCCCCTTCCCCTTTCCCTTCCCCTCCCCTCACCTTAACCCGCTACTACCCTTCTCCCTCCCCCTCCCTCCCCTCTCACCTTAACCCGCTATTCCCGTTCCCCCTCCCCTTCCCCCTTCCCTAAACCCCTCCCCTTCCCATTCCCCTTCCTCTTCCTCTTACCTTAACCCGCTACTCCCTTTCCCCCTCCCCTCTCCTCACCTTCCCCTCTCCTCACCTTCCCCTCTCCTCACCTTCCCCCTCCCCTTCCCCTTCCTCTTCCTCTTACCTTAACCCCCCTTCCTCCCCTCCTCCCCCCTCCCCGATTAATCACACAGCCCTCGCTCATTGGTCTCACAAGCCCGGTCCTCATGCAAGGGTTTGAATAATTATGACCGAGTGTTGAACGGAAAGCCACAAGTCGTGTGCTTGTGCATGTGCTTGTGCTTGTGCTTGTTGCTTGTGCTTGTGTTTGTGCTTGCGCTTGCGCTTGTGTGGAACGCGATCGGGTTTATGTTTCTGTTGGTGAGGCGTTCGTAGTCTGTTTGTTTGGTTGGTTGGTTGGTTGTGTGTCTGTCAGTATGTTTGTTTACGCTTGGCTGTCTGTTATTGTTAGTCGGTTTGTCTTTCTGTCAGTCAGTCAGTCAGTCAGTCAGTCAGTCAGTCAGTCAGTCGGTCTGTCTGTCAGCATGTTAGTCTGTTTATCTGTCAGCCTGACAAATGCCCAGTAAACCAACCAGTCAGTCAGCCATCCAGAAAGCCAGTCAATCAGCCAGTGAATTATCCAACAAGCCAACCAGCCATTAGATAAACCAGTAAACCAGTCAGCCAGTCAGTCAGTCAGCCAGGTGATCGTGTGGATGCGGAAGTCAGCAATACAACGCGTCTTTTTTGTGTTTGAGCCAAAGCCGTGTCTTAGGTGAATGGGGGATTGTTGTGCAGGATTGTATGTGGGCGTATCCTTACCTCTATTTTTTATTATTATTATTATTTATTTATTTATTTATTATTATTATTTTTTTAGATCATTTGGATCTTGGTTTTGCATTTGTGATCTTATTTGTTTATTATTTGTGTTATTGTCATTGTTGTTATTATTTTGTTATAATTATTATTACTATTATTATTCATAATATTTTAATCATTTTTTATCATTATTATTATTATTATTTTTTTATAGGTAATCTTTATTTTGTTCATTTCTTTGTTTCTGTATAGTATTCATTCTTTTGTCGATACATTTATTTCTTATTAGAGAGAGAATAAGATAGAATAAGATTAAGAGGTTTAAAAGTGTGAATGATAGTAAGAGAGAAATTAAGAGTAAGAGAGAGAGTGAAAGTAAGAGAGAAAGAGTAAGATTAAGAGAGAGTG
>NW_028234444.1:18298092-18300592 GCF_977035675.1 Penaeus japonicus | reverse complement strand
TAGTGACCGGGAAAATGGAACTGGGGAAACTATGGGGAAACTCGCACGCACACAGACGTACATGGATACGCACACGTACCTGCAACTCACGCTTGCAGACATATATACACACTCTCACACCGCACACACTCGCTCTCACTCTCACGCTTACTCTCACTCTCACTTTCTCTCACTCTTTTTTCTCTCACTCACTCACTTTCTCTCACTCTCCCACTCACAAAACTCACTCACTCATTAGTATTGTAAACAAACCAACTTACTACTTCATGTATCTATAAACAAGGTTACCTATAGCCCTTTTAATAGTTATGAGACAAAGTTATAACATCTACTGTAATGTTTACGTGAATGTTAATGTGAACAAATGTTTACGTGCTCGGCATTTCTAGCATTGTGATCTGGAATTACAGAGGGAAAAGTTAGTCAATTAGCGTAGGCCTGAGTGTCCCAGCTCGCATTTTTGGAGCGAGGAAAAGGGGCAATTCGCTCTGAACATTATGGCGTATCTAACGTTAAGATTATTTTATCGCATATATCCTTACGAACGAGGTGAATGTTTTTTTCGTTTGTTTTCATTGCCAGCTTTGTTGCAAATTGAATATTTACACTGTGGGTACCTAGGACAAACTGAAAATTATGAAGTTATGAAGTATTTCTGATTTGGATTTCCAGAAAAAAATATACTAGTAATTATGGAGAATTATCATATTTTCGGGCCTTCAGATCTTGTTACTGAGGGTAAGCTAGTGTTATGCATCTAGGCCTATATAGACTTGCGTTTAGTGTTATACATATAGGCCTGTGGTCAGCGGTATTCTTTAAGACCTCTGTTGGGTGTTATAGAATCAGGCTTGTGTTTAACATTATGCTTTTAGGCCTATGGCAGATTTTAGGAGTGCGTTGGGGATGTTCATGCTGATGCCATCACGTCCATGCTGCTTGTGCTTTTATTCCTATAGGCCTATACTCCCCCCCCCCCCACACACACACACACGTCCATTAATCGTATTATCTCACCGCGTCTATCTCGCGTCCCCGCCGCTTAGCCTCTTCTTACTGTCCCTTCTCTCACCCTTTCCTCTTCTCTCTTCTCCACTTTCCCCTTTACTCTTCACTCCGTTCACTCTCTCTCTCCTTCCTTTCTCCCCTTTATCTGGCCACCCTTTTTTCAACCTTTTTCCCTTCTCCCTACCTTCCTCCTATTCAATGCCTCTTCTTTCCTCCTTCTCTTCCCTTGTCCCTTCTCTCCTCTCTCTCATTTACCCTCTTTACCCTCTCTTCCTCTTCCCCTCCCTTCTCTCCTTTCCCCGCACTCCGATTCACCCCCTCTTCATCCTCCCCTCCCACCCTTTCCCTATTCCCCCCTCCCCCCTTTCCCTATTCCCCCTTCTCCCCTCTTCCCCTATTCCCCCCTCCCCCCTTTCCCTATTCCCCCCTCCCTTCTTTCCCTATTCCCCCCTCTCCCCTCTTCCCCTCCTCCCCCTCTCCCTTTTGCTAAGACACGTCACATTGTGTCGCAAGTCAGTCGGTGTGTCGTCCACCCCCCCTACCCTCTACCCCCCTCCCGTGCTGACAACACAAGAGGGCTCCTGGCTTGCTTTGTCCGTACAGGTGCTGTCTCAGCCTGCGACGTCAGCACCGTCCGAAACGTTTGATTTTCGGGCTCGTGTTGTGTCGTCAGGAATAGTCAGTTGGCTGTATTTTTTTTTTTTTTTTTTTTTTTTTTTTTTTTTTTTTTTTTTTATCTCGGGGAAGATCCAATTGAGAGGTTGGCGATGCTTGTTTCGAATGATAGTCGTTGACAACCTGTAAATTATCAAATGATTATCATCACAACCTGTTCACAATCGTCAACAGTCATCGCCAGCTCATCATTTGCATCTTATTTTCGATGAGAAATATGTGCCTAAATCATGTCCGATTCGCCCGCCCACTTCCTCTATTTGTTCTTTGTTTTGCTTAGTGATAGGCGTTGGAGTATATGTGACGTCTAAAATCATAAGGTTTATAGCCATGCCTGAGCATCATGTAGCGAGCGACCTTAAGCGCGAGATCGGAGAGAGACAGAACCGAAGAGAAACAGCCTGTTTACACGTCCTCGGCATTTCGTGGTCAGTCTCTCCTTTGAACTCCGGAGGTTATGCAGACTACCAGCATGCCTCGTCATCGTGTGTGTACGTGTGTGTGCGTGTGCTTGAGTCACCAGTCCCTTTCCTCCCCTCCTCCCCTCCTCCTCCCCCCCACACACACACCTACCTACCTACACTACCTCCCTGGCGCATACGTAGGCCTATGCCGCCTGGTGATAAGGGTCTGATGAGGCCGAACGTGGTGGCACTTAGTACTTGTTATTCCTCACGGATAGTCAGTCATTTTTCGATTAAGCGTCACACCTTTTTTTTCTTTTCTTTTCTTTTCTTTTTTTTCTCTGTTTATAGCGTGTAGCTAATTGTACTGTCTCAGAATGTTCCTCTTCCCCCCTCCCCACCTCCCCTACATT
>NW_028234444.1:18288092-18295592 GCF_977035675.1 Penaeus japonicus | reverse complement strand
GTGTGCGTGTGTGTGTGTGTGTGTGTGTGTGTGTGTGTGTGTGTGTGTGTGTTTATGTATGTATGTATGTTTGTACTTTGTAATTATGGATTTTTTTTATATCCAGTAGCAGGTGAGAGAGAGAAAAAAAGAACAGCCCGGTAAAAATACTATTGATATAAAAAAATAAGACGAGAGAAGAAAAAGTAGAAGGAATAAAAAGTAGATTACCGAAGAGAAAGAGAGCGATAAAAAAAAAAAAAATAAGCGCAGCGCCATGCTCATGATATAATGTTTCACTCCTAAACCGAGATGGGAATTTAAGTGTCTCTTAACGCGCGGGCGTTTGTGTTACGTGGGCGTTGCACCCGCCCGGCCGCCCGCCCTCCCGCCTGACTGACTGACTGACTGGCATGCATGGGCGTGCGCGTGAACACAAGGGCGATCCGATACGATGAATAACCCGCGTTTAACGACTTGTTTGTATTGCCAGCCAGCGCGTTTCTACGAACGTCTGGGAGGGAGGGAGGGAGGGAAGGAGGGAGGGTAGGGAGGGAGGGAGGGAAGGAGGGAGAGGAGGGAGGGGGAATGGGAGGGAGAGGAGGGAGGGAGGGAGGGAGGGAGGGGGGGAGGGGGGAGGGAGGAGGGAATGGGAGGTTGGGAAGGAGGGAGGGGGAGGAGGAGGTTGTGTAAGTGAAAGAGGAGGGGAAGGAGGAAGGAGGGGAGGGGAGAGGGGAAGTCGAGGCACTAGAGAGGAGGAAGGAGGGAGGGGGAGGAGTGGGAGGAGTAGCAGGAGAATAGTGAAGGCAAGATGTTTATTCTCGTGTGATTAAGACTTTATGACGTGTTGTGGGAACGATTAAAGCCTTTATGATGTGTTGTGAGAACCGCCCTTGGGCAACATGATCATGCTCGGGGGAAGGAGGGGGGATGGGGAGGGGGAGGCGGAGGGTGGTGGGGGGATTGATTAAGATCTCGAATAGGTTGTAAAGGAAAGACGAAAAGGGGGGGAGGTGGAGGGATAGGGGGGGAGGTGAAGGGTGATCCTCCGCACCTTGTTTAAAGGGGAAATTAAGAGGGGGGGAGGGATTCGAGTGGAAGGAGAGACAGTAGGCGAGGGAGAGGGGGGGAGGAGGGGAGGGGAGGGGTATAGGAATGGCGGGTAGGACGTTGTTGCTGTATTAGAAGTGAAACTTTAGTAACCAAGGGGGAGCGGGCGGGTTGGAGGGAGGGGGGGGAAGAGGAGGAGGCTGGTTGATGGGGGGGGGGGAGGGCGTGTCTTCATAAGGTGTCTTGGAAGGAAAGGGGTGTCGGTTCCAAGAAGGGGAAGGCCGGTTCGTCAAAAGTGACACACGAGGGGAAAAAGGGGAGGTCATGTTTATGTCATTTTTTTGGGGGGGTTCTCTGGGGTTTTTCTTGGTTCTCTTTTTTCATGTTCTTCTCTCCTCTCCCTTCTTTACTTTTTTATCTTTAACGTGTTTTTCTGTGTCTCCCTTTTTTATTTCTCACCTTAACTCTCACCTTCACCTTAGACCTTTATTTCTAATTCCTTCTTTTTTTTCTTTGCTCTCTCTTTTCCTTTCTTTCTATCTTCTTTATCTTCTTCTCATTCTTTTCTTATTCTCTTCTGTTTCTCCTCCTTCTCCTTCTTATTCTCCTTCTCCTCCTCCTTCGCCCTCTTCTCCTCCTTCTCCTCCTCCTCCTCCTCCTCCTCCTCCTCCTCCTCCTCCTCCTCCTCCTCCTCCTCCTCCTTCTCCTCCTTCTTCTCCTCTTTCTCCTCCTCCTCGTTCTCCTTCTCCTTCTCCTTCTCCTTCTCCTCCTTTCTCCTCCTCGTTTCTCCTTTCTCCTCCTCCTCCCTCCTCCTCCTCCCCCTCCTCCTCCCCCTCCCCCTCCACTTTCTCCTCCTCCTCCTTTCTCCTCCTCCTCCTCCTCCTCCGCCGCCTCCGCACTCCTCCTCCTCCTCCTCCTCCACTTACTTCCCCTCTCCTCCGGCTCCTCCTCCTCCTTTCTCCTCCTCCTTCTCCTCCTCCATCGTTTCCTTGCGCGCTCCTCCTCCCTCCTCCTCCATTCCAACCTCCTCCTCACCACTCGCTCCTCCATTCCTCCTCCTCCTCCTTTCGCCGCCGCCGCCTCCGCCTTGCTCCTCCTACCTCTCGCCCACTCCTCCCCCCTCCCTCCCCCTCCCTCCTCCTCCTCCTCCTCCTCCTCCTCCTCCTCCTCCTCCTCCTCCTCTTGAGGTCTTGGGTCTTCTACGCAAAGAGGAGGAAATGCGACTGTCCAGCTGGCAAGACCGGGCAGTGAATAGATGTAAATGCTCTCATGCCGGTCTGTTTGTGTTAGTGTGAGCCAGATGGAATGCCCTTTTTTGCGTGCGGGCGGGGGGGTCGGGCGGGTGAAAGGGGAGTGGGAGGGAGGGGAAAGGAGGGGAAAGGGAGGAAGGAAGGGAGGGGAAAGGGCGGGAGTGGGAGGGAGAGGTAAGGAGGGGAGTGGGAGGGAGGGGAAAGGGAGGGGAGTGGGAGGGAGGGGAAAGGGAGGAAGGAAGGGAGGGGAAAGGAGGGGAGTGGGAGGGAGGGGTAAGGAGGGGAGTGGGAGGGAGGGGTAAGGAGGGGAATGGGAGGGAGGGGAAAGGAGGAGAGTGGGAGGGAGGGGAAAGGGAGGAAGGAAGGGAGGGGAAAGGGCGGGAGTGGGAGGGAGAGGTAAGGAGGGGAGTGGGAGGGAGGGGAAAGGAGGGGAGTGGGAGGGAGGGGAAAGGGAGGAAGGAAGGGATCGGAAAGGAGGGGAGTGGGAGGGAGGGGAAAGGAGGAGAGTGGGAGGGAGGGGAAAGGGAGGAACGAAGGGAGGGGGAAGAAGGATGAAGGAGGATGGGAAAGGGAAGGAGGGGATGGGTGGCAGGGAGGGGAAAGGGAGGAACGAAGGGAGGGGAAAGGAGGATGAAGGAGGATGGGAAAGGGAGGGAGGGATATAAAGAGGGGATGGGTGGCAGGCAGGGGAAGGGTGGGAGGGCGGGAGGAAGTGAAGTGAAGGGAGGGCGAGAGGAAGTGAAGTGAAGGGAGGGCGAGAGGAAGGGAAGGGAAGGGGATGGGGAATGGAGGAAGGGAAATTAAGGGAAAAGAGGGGAAGAAGAGGAAGAAAAAAAGAAGAGGGAAGATACGAGAGAAGACATGAGAGATATGTGCAGCGGGGGGAGAAAAATATAGCTGAGGGTAGAGAGGGAGGAAATAAGGACAGAAGAAGAAAAAGAGAATGAAGGTCAGTAGTGAAGGAGAGTGAGTAAGTGAGTGAGTGAGTGAGTGAATAAGTGTGTGTGTGTGTATGTATGTGTGTTTGCGTGCGTGTGTGTGTATGTTTGCGTGCTTGCGTGCGTGTATGTGTACATCCACAAACACACACTGACACTGCCCTCTACACACACAAACACACACACACACACACACACACACACACACACACACACACACACACACACAATACATATAACCATATACCGTCCGTTTATAAGTCTCCCCCTCCCCTCCCCTCCCCTCTCCCCCCCTCCCCTCTGCCCTCCCTCCCTCCCTCTTAAGTCTCCCTCCCCCCTTCCCCCTCTCCTCGCCTCCCTCCCCTTTCTCCGCCCCCCTTCCCCCGCCCCTCCCCACGCCCCTCTCTCTCCTCCCCCTTTCTCCTCCCCTCCCCCTATCCCCTCCCTCTCCTCTCCCCCCCTCCCCGTCTGCCTCCCCCTCCCTCCCCTCTCCTACCACACCTCCTCTCCTCTTCCCTTCCCTCCCTCCTCCTCTCTCAGCTCCCCCCCCTCCTCTCTGTCTCCTCCTCCTCCCCTCTCCCCTAAGTCTCCTCCTCCCTCTTCTTTCCCCCTCCCCCCCCCTCTCCTCTCCCCCCCTCTTCTCCCCCCCTCTCCCCCCTCCCCTCTCTCGCCCCGTCCCCCGCCTCTCCCCGTCCCTTCTGTCCTCGTCCGTCTTCTCCTTCTCTCCCCCCCCTCCCCCCTCTCCTCTCAGTCTCCCCTCGTCCTCCTCCTCCCTCCCAACCTCCTCCCCTCCCTCCGCCCTGCGTCTCTTCGTCTCTCTCCCCCCCCCACCTCTCCCCTTCTCCCTCCCCCTCTCCCTCGCTCCCGGGGCCCGTCTCCCCGTCTATCCCCCCCCCTCGACTCCCCTCCTCCTCCCCTCTCCCCCCTTCCTCCTCTCTCCCCCCTCTCTCCTCCCTCCTCCTCCCCCCCCCTTACTCACGCCTCTCTCCCTTCCGTCTCTCTCCCCCTCACCCCCTCCCCCCTCTCTCCCCCCTCCCCTCCCCTCTCCTCTCCCCCTCCCCTCCTCCTTCTCCCTCTATGCTCTCCCCCCTCTCGCCTCTCCCTCAGTCTTCGCTCTTCCTCCCTCTTTCTCTCCCCCCTTCACGCCTCCCCCCTCCCTCATTCCTCTTCCCTCACCCCCCTATCTCCTCCTCTTTCCCCCCTTCCCTCCAATCCCCCCTTCCCCTTCCCTCCTCTCCTCTCACCCCCTCCTTCTCTCCCCTTCCCCCTTCCTTCTCCCCCCTTCCTCCTCTCTTCTCCTTCTCTCTCTATGTCTCCCCCTCCTTTTTTCCTCTCCTCCCCTCTCCTCCTCCCCCCCCCCCCCCTCTCCCTTCCTTCCCCTCCTCTCGCTCTCTCCCTCCCTCCTGCCCCCCCTCCCTCGCCATCCCCCTCCTCCCCCTCATCTCCTCTCCCCCCCCCTCCCCTCCTCCGTCCCCTCTCCTCGTCTCCTCCCTCCCTCTCTCACCCTCCTCGTCTCTCACTCTCGTCTTCCTCGCTCCTGCCTCTCCTTTCCCTTCCTCCCTTCTCCCCTCCTCTCTCTCCCCCTTCCCTCTCTCGCATCCTCTCCTTCTCTCTCTCCTCCTCTCCCTCCCTCCTCTCCCTCTGCCTATCTCTCTCTCTCCTCTCTCCCTCTTTCCTCTTTTCCTCTCCCCCCCTCCTAATCCCTCTCCTCCTCCTTCCCCCTCCCAAAGTCTACTCCCTCCCTCCTCCTCTCCTCCCTCCCTCCCCCTCCCTTCTTCCCTCCCCCCTCCACCCCTCTCTATCCCTCTCCTTCCTCCCTTCCTCCTCTTCTTCTCTCTCCCTCCACCTTCCCCTCACTCTTCTCCTCCTCTCCCCTCTCTCTCCCTTCCTCTTCTCCCATCTCCTCTCCTCCCTAATCTCCCTCTCTCTCAAGTTCTCCGCCCTCCGTCTCTCCGCTCCTCCCCGCACCCTCCTCTCCTGCCCTCCCTCGCACTCTCTCCCCCTCCTCGCCAGTCCCTCCTCCCCACTCCTCCCCCTCTCCCCCCTCCTCCCTCGCCCTCCTCTCCCCCTCCTCCCTCCTTCTTCTCCCTTCCCTGCCCCCCTCTCCTCCCCCTCCCTTCCTCTCTCATCCCCCCCTCCCTCTCCGTCTCCCTCCCTGCGCCCTCTTCCCTCCCTCCTCCGCCCTCCCCCTCCCTTCCCTCCTCCCCTCTCTCCCTCCCCCTCCCTTCCCCCCCCTCTCCCTCTCTCCTCTCCTCCTTTTTCCCCCTTCTTCTCTCCCTCTCCTTCCCGCCCGTTCCCCTCTCCCTCTCTTTCCCCTCCTTCTTCTCTCTCCCTCCCTCCGTTCTTCCCTCTCTTTCTTCTCCCCCTCGTTCTGTCTACCCTCCATCTCACTCCCTCTCTCTCTCCCCTCCCATTTCCTCTCCTCCCCCCTCCGTCTCTCCTCTTCTCTCTCTTCCTCCCGTCTACTTCCCCCCCTTCCCCCTCCGCGCCTCCTCCCCTCCCTCTCCTCCTCTCTCTCGCCTCGTCCTTCCTCCCTCCCTCCCCCATCGCCCCCCCCTTCTTCCAGTCTCTCTCCCTCTCTCCCGTCTTCTCTCTCTCTCCTCCCTCCCCCTCTCTCTCCCTCCTTCGTCTCTTCCCCCCTCTCCTTTCTTCCCCTCCCTTCTCTCCTCCCCCCTCTCCCCCCTCTCTCCCCTCTCCCTTCTTCCCTCCTCCCTTCTCCTCTCGCCCCCCGCTCCTCTCTCCTCCTCCCTCTTCCTCTTCTCCCCCTCCCCTTCCCTCCCCTCCCCTCCCCCAGCACAGGACCACGAACCGCGTACCCTCATAAACCGCGTGTCACCAGCCTTCCTTTCCACAAATGAACCTCCTCCAACAACAATAAACTTACATTACTCATCCGTCCCCTCATTCCTCATCCACACGCATCCTCCACTATGTATGCCCTTACGCTACCTTCCCGTCCTCGCTCGTCCCATGCCCGTGTGTGTATGATCTAACTTTGATCTGGTTACGATCTGTTGCTGGTTTCTTCTCTCATCCGAATGTTGGAAATTCATCTGTTTTTTTAAAGTTTGTATCTTTTGTCTATTCATCTATCTGTCCTCCTAGATGTTCTCTCTCTCTCTCTCTCGCTCTCTCTCTTTCTCTCTCTCTCTCTCTCTCTCTCTCTCTCTCTCTCTCTCTCTCTCTCTCTCTCTCTCTCTCTCTCTCTCTCTCTCTCTCTCTCTCTCTCTTCCTCCCTCTCTCTCTCCCTCTCTTCCTCCCTCTCTCTCTCCCTCTCTTCCTCCCTCTCTCTCTCCCTCTCTCCCTCCCTCCCTCCCTCTGCCTATCTCTCTCTCTCTCTCTCCCCCTCCCTCCCTTCCTCTCTCCCTCCCTCCCTTCCTCTCTCCCTCCCTCCCTTCCTCTCTCCCTTCTTCCCTCCCTCCTCCCTCCCTCCCTCCCTCTCTTCCTCCCTTCTTCCCTCCCCCCTCCCTCCCTCCCTTCCTCTCTCCCTCCCTTCCTCTCTCCCTTCCTCCCTTCCTCTCACCCTCCCTCCCTTCCTCTCTCTCTCCCTTCCTCTCTCCCTCCCTCCCTCCCTATCTCCCTCCCTCTCTTCCTCCTTTCTTCCCTCCCTCTCTCTCCCTTCTTCCTTCCCTCCTCCCTCCCTCCCCCCTCCCTCCCTCCCTCTCTTCCTCCCTTCTCCCTCCCCCCCTCCCTCCCTCCCTCCCTCCCTCCCTCCCTCCCTCCCCCCCCTCCCTCCCTCTCTTCCTCCTTTCTTCCCTCCCTCTCTCCCTCTCTCTCCCTTCTTCCCTCCCTCCTCCCTCCCTTCTTCCCTTCTTCCCTCTCTTCCTCCCTTCTTCCCTCCCCCCCTCCCTCTCTCTCTCCCTCCTTCCTCTCTCCCTTCCTCCCTTCCTCTCACCCTCCCTCCCTTCCTCTCTCCCTCCCTCCCTTCTTCCCTCCCTCCTCCCCCCCTCCCTCCCTCCCTCTCTCCCTCTCTCCCTCTCTCCGTCTATACCTCTCTCTCCCTCTCTTCCTCCCTCCTTCCCTTCTTCCCTCCCTCTCTCCGTCTCTCCCTCCCTCCCTCTCTCCGTCTCTCCCTCCCTCCCTCTCTCTCTCAATACATGAGCAAACAAGTAGCGATCCGTCGCAAGTCCTGTCCCATAGTCCCATAGCGTCGCATTTGAGTGACCGGTTCCTGGTTCCTGGTTCCTGGCAAGTACCGGTTCGGTTAGGCCTCCCGCCGACTCGAAGGTGTGATTGCGGTGGCGGCGGCGGGGGGAGAAGGGCGGCGGTTGTAGGATCTCTTC